>NC_086448.1:436794112-437117294 GCF_028390025.1 Pseudophryne corroboree
TATATGGAATCCAAATCCCGCAAGAATCCAACAGCGGGATGATGACATTTTGCCTCGTTCAGGTTTCCGAGTCAGGCGGGATAACCTGAGCCTGGCTCGGAACCGGACTCGAATGGTGAAGTTTGGTACGGTTCGGTTCTCTGAGAACCAAACCCGCTCATCTCTACCTTAAACCTATGCTTGATAGCGACACAAGTGTCAATTGGTATGAGAAAATATCTAATCAGATGCAGATATATAAATGTGACTTAAAGAAGTTTAAACAAGAGAAAAGATCTAAAGTGGACATAGACTATGAGAGAAATACTGGTTATCAGTGGACTGCGAGCAACAGAAATCCCATCAATAAAAGACCATTCTTTAGCCACGGTAATAGTTGGGTTCTATTACCAATCATCAGCTAGTCAACCAGATCGAGTCTAAGTCCTCTAATAGTGGAGATGGCTGTTTAGGGGTCACCACTAAAGCAGGAGGAAAAGACATCTGCAATATATGGGAAGGGGCCACCATTATCAAAGGAAGGGGACTTGGTGAAAGACCACCCCGTGCGCACAAAGAGCCTAATTCAGAGTTGATTGCAGCAGCACATTTTTTTTTATATATATATTTTTATTGAAGAGTAGTCGAAGAAGCTGATACAGATCAAACAGGAGAGGATGACTCCAAGTAAATTCAAAATAATATACGTAATATCCCATGGGATATGACGAAGCAAAACAAGAAAAGAGGAGTACATCAACAATACAATATAAATGTCGACAACAGTTTTTCTGTGTTTTAAAGAAAGTCAAAGAGAGAGAAGGAAAGAGGAGAAGAACAGGGATGGAAAGAGAGAAGAGGGGGGGGGAGGATGGGAGACCACAAAGGCAGCATTCAAGACAAGGTCGCATCATGGGGGGTAGCCCACACTATCTTCAGAATTTTGGAACCCAAGCAATAAAATTTTGACACAGTGTATCATATCCGGGCAGTAGAGGATTTAGCATAAGTGAACCAAGGTTCCCAAGTCCTCATATATTTATCCGACCTATCACGTAATGAAGCTGTGATTTCCTCCATCGTGGAGATGTACCATATTTTGGACAGCAACATGCTCATAGGGGGGATAGTGGGCTTTTTCCAACATTTCAAAGTAAAAAATTGAGAAAATGACTTAGCCGGCGCTGTCAGAATGTGGTTCTCATCAGATTGTGACGTCAAACTTCCATTTGCATGGTATTCAGTTTCACCATAGGGAAATGAAACAGAGTTGCAATAATGAAGCTTGTTTAATACACACAGAGAACAATATAAAACAATAAGTAAAAACAAATGAATGTGTCAAACACTACACCAAACGGCTCCTGGTGACTTAAAAATGCAGGCTAATTACCGGAAGACAATGGAACCGTGGCCAAACAGTTCCAAATTGCGCTTGAATAAATGATGGAAGCTGGAACAGGTTGCATCAATATCCACGCTGGTCACCGGCAATCGACCTGACACTCCTTATAGTCCCAGATGCCTCCAACGCGTTTCCACTCCTAAGCTGGAGTCTTTATCAAGGTTCCTGGTGTGTGTTGGTTTCCTATCACATGAGCATATTTTAATAAGAATTGTCCAATCACATGCCAAGGAGCACAGGTGGACCCTAAACATCAACTTCCTACTGAGTCCTTTGGCCTCTACTGTGCCCCTCCCTATTGGCTGTGTCCATAAACATCATCCTATTCACTATGGTAACTAATTCCCATAATTCCAGTCATAACGTCACTTCCGGTGACGTTTGGCCGTATTACCATGGTGACCAGATATAAATAGTGCACGGGATAGTGAAGATTCTCCCGGAAATGTCGTCCTACTGGTCTCCATGGCAGCGCTTCCTCCCCTTCATGTTCCGTTCCGTGACGCGTGTCTTGTTCTCCATAGTAGCCTGGTCAGACCGCGTCACGTCACTTCCTGTGACGCGCGTGCCGGTCTCCCTGGCAACCCGGCACAGGCGTCGGACACTGCTCTGTTCTTGCGTCTCGGAATCAGCTTTTAGATTTATAGCTGTTCACATGGCGCTTGGTAGTTTGCTTTATCATACGGTGCTCCAAATACCCCGTGTCTTTCTGTATATTAGATTGGAGTGGCTTCAATAAGAAATAAAAGAACTGTTAGAACCGTGCTGTTAAATTATCCATCCATATTAAATGACAGAATATGATTAAAAACATCCTAAAATAATATAAACATTTATAGTGCAATATTAAATATAAAGTGCTGGAAGTTCAAAGTGCATATGTATCAATAATCTCATAAGGTGCTAAGAGTGGGGGAGAATGCTTATAAAACCTCATAAAAACCATTTGATTTCGAAATCCGCATTCAAACCTCCCGGCATGAGTGTACCTAAATTGAAGATCATTTTCATTTCAGCCTGAGCTAATTGATTTGGTACATCTTTCCTTCTCCAATGTCCTTTAATGTGTTTCAAACCACAAAATTGTTTAATGGCGGAGGGATTACAGCCGTGTTGTACTCTGAAAAGTTCTGAAAGTGCATGGGTCGTCAGGCCTTTTTTAATATTCCTTAAATGTTCCCCAAGCCGTACCTTAAAAGGTCTTGATGTCCTACCTATGTACCACAACCCACATGCACACTCTATTCCGTAAATTACATTGGAACTATTGCAAGTAATAAAGTCTATAATATCATAACTTTTTTATTAACCTCAACACTGGTGATCTTACTTCTATCGGAGCTAACCCCCCTACAACCTAAACATAATCCGCATCTGAAAAAACCCTTTGATTTGATAGATCCCATTGCTTTTTTCGGAGGGAGAGCACTCTTCACTAAATTGGATTTTAAATTGGGTGCTCGTCTGAAAATGCATTTAGGTTTCATGGGTAATTGTTCCCTATCACTGGATCCTTTTTGAGTATTCCCCAGTGTTTCCTGATAGCAGTCTCAATAGTTGCCATTGCAGAGGCGGGCCCAATCCCCTTTTTTATACAGGGACCGAAGGCCGGAACCCAGAAGGTGAAATCCAGAGGGAAGAGAGGGGGAAAGAAGAAAAGACCACAGAAACGAAAACCACACAAAAGCAAAAATAACAAAGGAATGCAGGGAATATCTGGTAGAAAGCTAGAAAAAGGCTGTATAAAGATTTTTAATTTGAGTCAACACGTCTTAGCTAAAGAAGAAATCTCCCTTTTGGAGAAAGGGTTGAAGTACGCCCCCTCCATCCCCCTTAACAAATTTGAAACCTTTGTGGATTTACACAAGTTTGTGAGGAAACTCAGCCTAAAAAAGTTCTTTCTAACCAAAGAAGGGAATCTAGCAACACCCGCCCCCACCGTTGAGAATACCCCATTTAGACCCAAGTCAGTCTTCAATCCCACTTTCGCTCGAGGGAATTTAATAGAGACTTTCCTAAAAATTATGACCGATGAAATTCAAGAAGTTGACTGTAGGAAATTAAAGTCCAATTTGACCTTTAAGGAGCGTGGAGCATTAAAAAACTTGAAGGCCAATAAAGATCTGGTTATTAAACCAGCTGATAAGGGGAGGGGGGGTCGTGATAATGACCAGAGGCAATTACGAGAAGGAGGTTTTGTCTCAATTGGAAGATGGTTTTACCTACAGCAAACTTAGAGTAGATCCCACTAATCGCATACAGAAAGAACTGATCAAAATGGTGGATGAATTTTGGACCAACGGGACTCTAGAAGAAAGAGAGAAGAAATTAATTTTGATTGAAGAACCCACTATTCCAGTGTTGTATATTTTGCCAAAGGTCCATAAGGATCCAATTAATCCCCCATGACGACCCATCGTCTCCGGAGTAGGTTCAATAACATCTAACCTCTCCGAATTCATAGATTTCCACTTACAGCCTTTAGTGTCGGGGAACAGGGCTCATTTGAAAGACACCAAGGACTTTCTGGAAACCATAAAACAGATTGAGTGGAAAGAGAATTATATTCTGGTTACAGCAGACGTTAAGTCTCTTTACACCATTATTAAACACCAGGATGGTATTGAGGCTTTGTCTACCACTTTGAGGAAAAGTAGCTTGAATACAGGTTTACAAGAATTTTTATTAAATGGTGTGAAGTTCATTTTAGAAAACAATTATTTTGTTTTTAATGGAAGTTTTTATTTACAGAACGTCTGCACAGCTATGGGCACCAGATTCGCTCCAAGTTACGCCAACATCTTGTCAAAGTCAGAAAAATATCACGATGCACACTGCCATATTTGCACCTCATACAGGTCCGCGCTGCGCATGCGTGCGCTCTCCCGTGCGTGCGCATACTCGCTGTTGCGGGCACCCGCAGGCGCACGGTATGTGCATTTACGGTAGAGTTTATGTGTTTGTAGCGTGCGACTCAATCGTTACATATTTTAACTATATAATGTATTTTGTAGATTATGGTCCCTTTTGATAGATTCTGAAAGTTTAGTTAATGTAGCATGTTCGTGGACAGAGAAATCCCTCTTTGTTTGATACGAATGGTCAGACAGGAGTAATACAGTGGTGTTTAGTATCCATCGGAAGAGTATTTAATTAGCAATATTCCGGTGTTGGTTTGAAACAGATTAATCGCTCGTGCGAATAGTTATGGACATAAGAAGTTTATGTCCATTTACTATTATTTGCACTTACTTATCCATGCGGCGGGAAACCTAGTTTCCCACCCACCTGAGCAGTTGGAAAACGTCACAGCCCACCTGTATGAATCAACCTATGACCTTTTGTTATAATACGAGGAGGAATTCCTGTGTCCAATGAACAATGAGATTGTAGGGACCATTGAATTGTATTGTGTGTGGGGCATAAATAGACAAGCCGATCACATCCAGCTCTCACTCTTCAACGGTTCTCATTGCTGATAATCGGGAGCTGGATGTCCAGAGGCGCATGCGATCGTTCCCCTTTGTGCGTAAGTTTTCTCCGCAATCATATTGTTTTTCTTGTTGTTCTGAGCCATATCTCTCTCTCTCTCTCTCTCTTCTCCTCTTTCTCTCGTATTCTCTTAAACGTAATAGTATTGTATTGTATTTCCTGTGTAGTTACCTGGTTAGTTAGTCTGTGTTATATTGTAGTGTATGACTTGTACTGTATTATTCTTTTTTGCAAGTATAACATTCATATAAGGCGTTAGACCCTAAGCCCGGTAGTTGTGTATTTATTATAGTCTTAAGTATTCACAGCGCGTCGGTGACGCTCAAACAGCTTTTAAGTTAATAAGGTTACACTGTGTTGCATTTACACCCTATCTCTACACTAAGGTTTTACTGCATATTACATTGTTTATGGTTTAGATATAAAGGTTTAACATTGTGAGCGTCTGCGCCGCTGGTGATCTCCTCGTGGTCCCGAGCGTCCGCTACGCTATAGCGAACCATTACGTTAGTCAGCAGCCAATAGCGTGCCTGCCTGTGATCTCTTGGCCGTGAGCGAACGTGACGCTTGAGCGTCTCGACCTCAGCTAAGCGATAGCTACGCAACGTGCGTACCCTTACGGTACTCCATACGTCAATAGCGTACAGTGTTCTTAGGCCTCTTAAAGGGTTTTAAATAAGATAAATATTTAGCTTTATCAATTGGCGGCTCGTCCGTCCTTCACATATCTCTGCTAGGAAATTTCAGCAGACATTATCCATCAGCAAAGGGCGGGAGATCATATTCCTCGTAGTGCTGTCTGGATAAGCGTCTGCTTCACTTAGTAAAGGGTGCTGAAGGAATCCGGAACCGGAGGTAAGAACAACACGCTAGTGTCTTTTAAAACTGTTTATTTCTATCTTGCGTACGCACACACGCATATCTGCATTTCTTTTTCGTGTATTTTCATATATCACTCTCCTGTTTGCCATTTTATAATTGATAAAACGTGCTAAGAGAGATTTGTTGCTATTTTATAGTTAAAGTGTAACAGTAATATATTAAGGGATAAAGTGTAAAAACACACACGTAACTCTACCTAAAGGTACAAGGAGAGATTGGTGTGGTGCGCGGTAGACGATCGAGGATCATCTACATTGATAAACGTGTTAGTTGTGTTACGGTGGATATTTGCTTTGCGTACACGTGTCTCTAACAAAGGGTGAGACTCGCGTACGCAACTCAAAGGCCGACGCACGCAGCGTATATTACGCAACGGAGCGTCTGGGTACGCCCACGTAACTCAAGTCACACGATAGTGTTGATTTTCAACAGGCGATAAATAGCGCAACAGGCGATAAATAGCGCAACAGGCGATAAATAGCGCAAAACGCGATAAATAGCGCAAGTTTATTTTAATATCCGAAATTTAAATTAACAGATCCTTCTCCAAATTTACAACACATCTGGTTTAAAGAAAAAATTTCTGCGCAGAAATAGAAATAGAAACAAAAGTGTACATGTGGTGAGTGAGTGTTTGCAATTATATAAGTTTTACAATTTTGGGGATTGAACCACAGAAATCATCGAGTTCTCGTGAAGTACATACGTGTAAGTGACATACATGGTGGCTAGGGAGGCATCCCTTGTTAAACATATAAAGAGCATTAGAGTGTAGCAGACCAGGAGGTCATACTGTAACAGACCAGGAGGTCAGACCAGGAGGTCGCATAACAGACCAGGAGGTCCAGGTACAGCAGACAAGGAAGTCCGCTATAGAGTCAAGTAGCCCAACACCAAGAAGGGTTGGAGCGGAACCCATATAGGCCATAAAGCTCAGGCTGAAGGAATTCGCAGCTGCTGAATGTCGATTCCACTGGTCGCTCCGTACATAAGATTAGTTGCTTATGTACTGAACGATTGTACCGCACGTAATTGTGTGCATTAGTTAGTCTGACCAGTACCATTTGTGTACGAACCCGGTCATAAACACTATTTGTACATTCTGACGTGATTTGTGTAATTTTTTATTTTTAAAAGGGAAGTTCGCTGGTCACTCAGGAATTATCCAACAACCCCACAGTTACTGGAAAGGGTTAATGCTCTGCGGATCACACCCACATGTTCCAGTAAACAAAGGTTCATAGGGGCCCTGGGTCGAGTACGCCAGCACTATATCAGTGTGTGGGCGTATTGGTCGGCGTGGGCGAGTAAGTGGGGTACTCGGTAAACCACCACCGTCAGCCTATCGTGAACATTTTGGTTTTTTGTAAGGGTTCGCTGAAGACCCTGATATAAAGGTCAGAGGTAGAGCAAGCAACACCTGCAAATTATGGGGGCCAGTTGTTCAGGAAGGGGGCGATCAACCTCGGTTCGGGTTGATTTAGTGAACCGACCAATCGGGTCGGCAAGGTACGTAATGTGTGAAAAATACGGCTCACACACAGAAGTTTTATGTGATGAATGGGAGAGAATGACGGTACATGACGGGGAGAAGTTCCCAAGAGTAGGCAGCTTTAGCCCAGACGTGTTACAAAATCTAAGGAGAAGGATATGTCTCATTAAATCAACAAAGAGACGAATCAAACATGATTATTTGCAGTTATGGCAACAGGAGGGTGAAATACAGAGAGGATTGGCTCAGGCGGCGGGATCTAATCCTATCAGGAAACTGGTAGCCACGGCCCCGCCGCCACCATACATATCAGGAGAGAAATTGGTTGCGGAGAATGACGCATCAGGGGGTAACAAACAGGCACTTAGCAACTGTATAAATGTTAAGGATAATGTTAATAAGTTAACCAATGCAAGTATTAACCCGTGCAAGTTGTACCCTGTTTTGAACTTTCCCCAGGAGTGTGATCAAGAGGACGAATCGGCAACAATATAGGCGCTCTCTCTAGCAGCCACCATATCAGAAACAACGGTAGGCACGGCCCAACCCATAAGATTAGTAACAAAGCCCCCTAGCGGAGGGACAGGTGAGGTCGTATCTACGGGTAAGTACGGCACCATACACTATGCTGAAACCATTTCACCACAGACTGTAGAATCTACACAGAATGATGTTGTTAAACTTGCTCCCGTGAGGGTAATAGCTGTTCCAAATGGGAAAACGGACACTACAGGAGTCACTCCTATCAGGAACATTGCCATGTACAGCCCATTTTCCAGAATGGAATTAAGAACCATAGTGTCTGAATTCCCTGACCCTAGGAAAGACTTAGTTGCTAGCCAGAAATACATCAGAGACCTAGGGAACACTTTAGAGCCCAATAACAAAGACTGGCAGATATTGCTGAGGGCATGTTTACCCTCCAATGTCGACGCAGCTCAATTTTTAGCTGACTGTGGATTGGATCAGGATGTACCTCTTACAGATGTGTACAACAAAGATAATGTAAAAAGAATAAATTTACAGTTAAAGGAGTATTTCCCAGCTGTAGCCAAATGGAATAGAATTTTTTCCATTAAACAAAAAGAGTCAGAAACAGCTGCTGATTATTTTCACCGGGCATTATTAGAAATGGCAAAATACACTGGCATAGAGGACATTAGGACCAATGCAAATCATCAAGAAGTAGCAGTATCTGTGCTAATGGATGGTTTAAAAGAAGCATTAAAGACAAGGGTACAGACCACGCAACCATGTTGGCGAGGTCTGTCGGTGGCTACTTTGAGAGAGGCTGCTATTGATCACGACCGGAATATCACCAGACACAGGGAGTCACAAGGTGATAAGTTAATGGCCGTAAGTATACAGGCCCTGACCACAAAGCAGCCTTTGTATAGATCACCAAACCCTGTGGGTAAGTCAAATGTGGTAACATGTTATTTTTGTCATAAACAGGGACACATAGCCCGAGACTGTAGAGCGAAAAATTCACAAAGATCATACCAACCCCCTAGACAACGACATGACACACGAAATTGGGATCAGGGTCCACAGAGACGGAGTTATGAGCCACATACAGGGGAAACAAAAAGATATCCCCCAAAAGGAGACTGGCAAACTTCTGGCAGTTCCCATTTAACCCCTCCACAAGTAGTTGCTGCCAGCGGGATTCAGGGAGGTCACCATACCCAATAGGGGTGTGGCCATACCTGTAATCTGCAGCCAGTAAAATTGATTGCAAGTCTTGGGAGTGAACCCGAAATTGCAATTAATGTAGCTGGTAAAACATTAAACTTCCTTGTAGATACAGGGGCGGCCAAATCAGTGATAAATTCGACAGTGGGCATGAGAACCACTGGTAAGACAATTCCAGCCATAGGAGTAACGGGAGTAGTCCAGCACTACCCTGTTAGCAAACCAGCCGAGATTACAATAGGGCCTTTACATACCAAGCATTCCTTTTTGCTGGCTGCATCGGCACCGACTAATCTCCTGGGAAGGGACTTATTGTGTAAAATGGGGTGCGTCATTTATTGTACTCCTGAAGGTGTATTCTTGGACATACCTGAGAATCACGCTCAGGAAGTGCGAGACATGTTAGACTCCCCATCAAAATTAATGTCCCATACCATTATGACAAATAGGACTCCATCCCAAGTAGAAGAAATGACATCCCAGATACCAGAGTCACTATGGACTAAAGATGGACAGGACACTGGATTAATGGCAAACGTAGCTCCGGTAGTTGTACAAGTAAAAGATGGTAGGATAGCTCCAAAAATCCCACAGTACCCTCTGAAGCCAGAGGTGGAGTTAGGAGTTTATCCCGTAATAGAGCGCTTGCTACAACAGGGCATTCTGGTAAGAACGTCCAGCACTGCCAATAGTCCCATCTTCCCTGTGAAAAAGAGTGGGGGGAGGGGTTACCGGCTAGTGCAGGATCTAAGGGGGATTAACAAAATAGTTGAGAGTCAGTTCCCCGTAGTGCCAAATCCAGCTGTCATCCTTATGCAAATCCCTCCCACTGCGAAATTTTTCACTGTTATTGACCTCTGCTCCGCTTTCTTTTCGGTACCTCTGCACCCTGACAGCCAATACTTGTTTGCATTCACATACAGAGGAGTCCAATACACATGGACTCGATTACCACAAGGTTTCATAGACAGTCCAAGTATATTTTCCCAGGCTTTGCATGATTGTTTACAGTCTTTCCAACCAGAGAGTGGATCAGTATTAATACAGTACGTGGATGATCTACTACTGTGTTCTGATTCATTGGAAGCATCCCTGAAGGATACGAAACAGCTCCTGTTTCATCTTTCAGACACAGGACACAAGGTTTCCAAAGACAAGTTGCAATTATGCCAAACTAAGGTAAAATATTTGGGACACTGTCTGACACAAGGACTGAGACACCTGACCGCTGATAGAATTCAAGCAATTAGAGACATGACTCTGCCACAAACCCAGCAACAGATCAGAACATTTTTAGGAATGTGTGGGTATTGCCGTAACTGGATCCCAGGGTTTTCCATTCTAGCGTTACCTTTGCAGGAGATGGTCTCCTCAAACAAACCTGATCGGATTTCGCACACAGACGAGTCCGAGATGGCATTTGAGAAACTTAAACAGTGCCTAACGCAGGCACCAGCATTAGGTATGCCAGACTATGGGAAACCCTTTGAGCTGTACGGAACAGAAAGTGCTGGTTGCGCGGCAGGCGTCTTAACCCAAAAGCACGGTGATGCCAGCAGGCCAGTAGCATACTACAGCGCTCAGCTAGATACGGTAGCGCGATCCCTCCCCACATGCTTGCGAAGCGTTGCTGCGATAGCATTGCTAGTAACGAAAAGCGAAGATGTAGTGCTAGGTCACAACCTCACAATTCATACACCACATGCAGTGTCAGCCTTGCTAAATTCTGCCCAAACCAGGCACGTCTCATCAGCGCGGTTTACAAGATGGGAATTGGCACTAATGGCCCCCGTAAACATCACCATAAGGAGATGCAGTGCATTAAATCCTGCAACATATCTCCCAGGTGTGCCTGGACAGGCACTAAGGGTGGAGGATGAGAGTGGTGGGGAAGGAGAATTTAATACAAAGGAGGACACACATGATTGTATGGAATATTTGACCCAAAATTTTACCGCAAGGCCTGACATCAGTGACAACCCACTGGAAGATGTAGATCTAACTTTCTACACGGACGGTAGTTGTCACAGACAGTCAGACTCGGGAGACTTGTGTACTGGATAAGCAGTCGTAGATGACCAAGGCACCATAGAAGCGGAACCGCTAGGCCCACCTCACTCAGCCCAGGTTGCTGAACTGGTCGCCCTAACCAGAGCATGTGAATTGGCTAAGGGCAAATCAGCCAATATCTACACCGACTCTAGATACGCATTCGGGGTAGTCCATGATTTCGGAGCCCTATGGCGCCTCAGAAATTTCATGACGGCAGCTGGTACACCGGTAGCGCATGCAGCTCACATCAAAAGGCTTCTAACAGCGATACAGGAACCCGACAGAGTGGCTGTTATCAAGTGTAAAGCACACACATATAGCCAGGACCCAGTATCACTTGGTAACAGCCGAGCAGACGAAGCAGCTAAGTTAGCAGCTGGTACCCCCAGACAGACAGACACCACACAACTGATGGTATTTAATACCATCAACACACAAAAGCTGTGTGAGATGCAAAATTTGTGTTCCACACAGGAAAAGGCAGTCTGGAAGGCAAAGGGATATGGCCAGGAGTCCTCAGGACTCTGGACGGATGGACAAGGTAAACCGGTGGCCCCCAGAGCCTATCTTCCATGTTTAGCTGAGGCAGCTCATGGGCTGACTCACCTGGGCAAGGAAGGAATGTGCAAGTTGGTGAGAGCATATTGGTGCGCCCCAGGATTCTCATCTCATGCAAGTAAGAGAGCAATGTCATGCCTTACATGCTTGAGAAAGAATATCGGAAAGGCAATACCAACAGAACCATCTCATATCCCACCTACAGGCGGTCCTTTTCAGGTAATACAGATTGACTTTATTCAATTACCCCCTTGTCGAAATTTGAAATATGTACTTGTTTGTATAGATGTGTTCTCAAATTGGGTCGAAGCATTTCCTGCGGCCACAAATACCGCTATGTTTACTGCTAAGAAAATTGTGCAGGAATTTGTATGTAGATATGGTATCCCTAGAATAATTGAAAGTGATAGGGGTACCCATTTTACAGGTGATGTCTTTCAAGGAATGTGTAAGTTGATGGGAATTGATAGCAAGCTGCACACTCCATACCGTCCACAGGCGAGTGCGAAGGTGGAAAGAGTGAACAGCACTATTAAAAATAAACTGAGCAAAGTTATGGCAGAGACAGGATTGACATGGCCAGAAGCTTTACCCATTGTACTGTACAGCATCAGAACCACTCCCAGGTCCCCTCTTAATCTGTCTCCCTTTGAAATCTTGTTTGGTCGACAACCGCATGTTATGATTAACCCTCAGGATGATTTGAAGTGTAACAATGAAGTGACTGTAAAATACTTGATTAACATGAGTAAACAGCTAAGGAATCAAAATGATAATTTGAAGTTAGTGATTCCTGATTTGCCAGATAGTAATTGTCATGACATTGAACCCGGGGATTATGTAATGATACGGAATTTTCTACGCTCAGGTTGCCTTATTGACAGATGGGAAGGACCATACCAAGTCTTATTGACTAGCACTACAGCATTGAAAGTTGCCGAGAGAGAGACTTGGGTTCATTCGTCCCATTGTAAGAAGGTTGCTGATCCAGAGAGGTCCCGTGATAAGGAACAGACGGTAGAGGAAGTTGTATCACTGGAGTGTCTGTTCCAGGAGGACTGAGGCGGCACCTGAGCATTGAGAATCACAAGATCAAAAGCAGTTGTCGATTCCCTGTTCCCTTTTATTGTTTTTCTCCACTTCCCATCCCCTCTCCCTCAAATTATTTTTTTCCCCCTTCTCATTCTTCTTCGTTTCCTCCTAAGATGGACTTGCCCCAAGAGACTGTGATCCGGATTTTCCTGTTGACCATGATGTTGACCAGAGCAGTCTGTTCCGGCGAGAGTACCATGGAGGTCGAGAGAAGTTCTGGAATATGTTCTGATGACAGAGATGGAGGCGTGGTTTTCCGAGAACAACATAATCAACAAGCAAAGGCGAGTATCAGAAAACGATCCGATAGCATTGACCATAGAAGGAATTGTGAAGGATTGTTAGCTGAAGAAAACTGTATCTGTAGGCTCTGTGACAATGTAGTTGAGGATGGGTGCATCAAGAAATGCCAATCCAGTTTTAATATCCACATGGACCGGCATCCCTTGAGTGACTATCACTCCTTAGTGGGTAGTGTGTTAAATCAAACAGATTGTTGGGTATGCTCTCAAGTACCTCAAGGTCATAGCAAATCAGGACTAGTACCATTTCCTTTAACGATAGGGGAGGTACTTGAGCTAAGTGGTGGGAGGCCGGTGGACAGGAGGTTTAATATCTCCAGTCCTTCTAGTTTGAAGCTCCACCAATATCATGTGGATAGATCCCTAATATGTTTTAACATTTCCAATCCCCGAAAGCCGGGAAATTGGGAAGTGTCATGGAGTAACCAAACCATGACCTTTTCATATAGAGCAGATAGAATGCCGACAGATACAGAGCTTATACGCCACATAGCCAGTAGAGGAAAATCTTTCCGATATAGGTATACCCTAGGAAGTAGGATTACGAGAGTTGGAGAGGTATCACCAGGATACTGTGCACATATCGTACAAGCTGATACGTGTACTAGACAGATGGGAGAATTAGGGTTAGGAGATTTCACATGGAAGATGTGTAATATGGTTATGTCCTACTCCGTCCCATATGTTCTCCCCGATGATGCATATTTCATATGCGGGAGGAAGGCGTATAAGTGGCTTGCCCCAAACTCTGAAGGATTGTGTTATATTGGAAAAGTACTGCCTGAATTAATGACTGTATCACATGCCAAAATGAAAGATATACACCGTGTTGCCCAAGCTCCTTATACTCCTACTCATTACGAGCACGCAGTTAAAACGGCACCTGATAGAAAGAACAGAGCATCCGGCCTCTGACATGATCCATGAATCCACCGGGATTCAGTTTCTAATCGCGTTAGACATCACTCGCACCGCCAGAGGAGTGTTGAATTATAAATACATATCTGCGCTCGCAAATTTGTTAGACAATATTACAGAAATGTATGATGACACTTTTAGGTATACTGGAAGAGAACTTCAAGCTTATAAAACAGAACTGGTTCAGCATAGAATGGTTCTCAATTATCTCACGGCAGTGACAGGTGGATATTGTGTCACACTGGCAACGCAGTACGGCGTGAAATGCTGCACATATATAACGAATAGTACCGAGGACCCGGTCAAGGTCATAGACCAAAAGATGGACGATATTCTCCAACTGAAGTGGGAATTTCGCAGGAGACACAATCTCACTCTTGCTGCTGTAGGTAATGAGCTGACTGGTTGGGTGTCATGGTTGAACCCGCGAAATTGGTTCTCTGGTTTAGGAGAATGGGCTCAAGGAGTCATAATGGATGTTGGGAAGTTTCTTCTATGTATCTTAGGTGTTGTCATAACGATTGGCTTGATATTTAGATGCGGTCAGGCTTTAATGAAGTGCAAAAGTAGTACCAGGGTAATGAGTCTAAGGAGTGAGGAAATTGTAATTCCAATGGATTTGATTTATGACCCAACTGTAGAAACAATGATGTGATGAAAATGCGATTTCTACGGTCCGTTTCTTTCACCTGTTTTTTCCGTTTTTTTCCAAGGTAAAAAGACCCACTTTTGACGAGGAATTTGATGATCCTGTATACAGACAACTGATGGATTAAAGAAGAAGTTTTGACAACCTTATACACAGATATTTGATGAACTATGCCATAGACCCCCAGTTTCCCTAGAAATTTTAAAATTACGCTAGCCCAACACTTTTGTAAGTCTATGGACATTGACAAAGCTTTTTGCCCACACGCCTTTTGGCAAAAGCACAAAGAAGACGGCATTCAACAGACACCGAACAAGACTTCAACCGACAAATGTTCATTTACCTGACATAGAATACCACTGCATTTACCGTAATTATGTCTTTTCTTCATCTCTACAACCTTCAGGTAATTACACACATAGTCGATAGAGAATACAGGCACAGATATCAGCAATCACATATTCCCCCATTCATGTATCATCAACTAAAATGTGCTCCCCATTTTGTTACAACCACAGCCGAAAAGAGCTCGGTAAAGTTTGACAGCCCATCCACAGACCCGTACCACGGGATAAGAAGGAATTCAAATGTATACTTCGCAATACCTCGAAGCTTGATTTAAAACACGTACGGCACGATGATACATGACCCCCAAACACGGATTCATACACACATGCTTCTGCTATCTCACTAGGTCATACCCTTTTCCTACCTTCTCCTCTCCTCCCCTACCCAACCATGGAAATGTATTTACACTTGACATATATTTTTCTCTTTTTGAAATGTTTTAGGAAGTGGCAGTTATTGTTGACTGTCAAAGGGTGGACTGTCAAAGTCAGAAAAATATCACGATGCACACTGCCATATTTGCACCTCATACAGGTCCGCGCTGCGCATGCGTGCGCTCGTACGTGCGTGCGCATACTCGCTGTTGCGGGCACCCGCAGGCGCACGGTATGTGCATTTACGGTAGAGTTTATGTGTTCGTAGCGTGCGACTCAATCGTTACATATTTTAACTATATAATGTATTTTGTAGATTATGGTCCCTTTGATAGATTCTGAAAGTTTAGTTAATGTAGCATGTTCGTGGACAGAGAAATCCCTCTTTGTTTGATACGAAGGGTCAGACAGGAGTAATACAGTGGTGTTTAGTATCCATCGGAAGAGTATTTAATTAGCAATATTCCGGTGTTGGTTTGAAACAGATTAATCGCTAGTGCGAATAGTTATGGACATAAGAAGTTTATGTCCATTTACTATTATTTGCACTTACTTATCCATGCGGCGGGAAACCTAGTTTCCCACCCACCTGAGCAGTTGGAAAACGTCACAGCCCACCTGTATGAATCAACCTATGACCTTTTGTTATAATACGAGGAGGAATTCCTGTGTCCAATGAACAATGAGATTGTAGGGACCATTGAATTGTATTGTGTGTGGGGCATAAATAGACAAGCCGATCACATCCAGCTCTCACTCTTCAACGGTTCTCATTGCTGATAATCGGGAGCTGGATGTCCAGAGGCGCATGCGACCGTTCCCCTTTGTGCCTAAGTTTTCTCTGCAATCATATTGTTTTTCTTGTTGTTCTGAGCCATATCTCTCTCTCTCTCTTCTCCTCTTTCTCTCGTATTCTCTTAAATGTAATAGTATTGTATTGTATTTCCTGTGTAGTTACCTGGTTAGTTAGTCTGTGTTATATTGTAGTGTATGACTTGTACTGTATTATTCTTTTTTGCAAGTATAACATTCATATAAGGCGTTAGACCCTAAGCCCGGTAGTTGTGTATTTATTATAGTGTTAAGTATTCACAGCGCGTCGGTGACGCTCAAACAGCTTTTAAGTTAATAAGGTTACACTGTGTTGCATTTACACCCTATCTCTACACTAAGGTTTTACTGCATATTACATTGTTTATGGTTTAGATATAAAGGTTTAACATTGTGAGCGTCTGCGCCGCTGGTGATCTCCTCGTGGTCCCGAGCGTCCGCTACGCTATAGCGAACCATTACGTTAGTCAGCAGCCAATAGCGTGCCTGCCTGTGATCTCTTGGCCGTGAGCGAACGTGACGCTTGAGCGTCTCGACCTCGGCTAAGCGATAGCTACGCAACGTGCGTACCCTTACGGTACTCCATACGTCAATAGCGTACAGTGTTCTTAGGCCTCTTAAAGGGTTTTAAATAAGATAAATATTTAGCTTTATCAATCTTTATGGGGCAATGGGAAGAACACAACATTTGGAGTAATTGCCCCTTTGGACCGAACCTGGTGTCCTGGAAGAGATATATAGACAATGTATTTTTTATATGGGTGGGTGGAGAGGATCTCCTCAAGGAATTTTTTTATGTATTTGAATGACAATATTTTAAATATACATCTTACTTTTACATACAGTGCCACCACCATCAATTTTTTAGATATCACTGTTTTTATTGTAGATGGGTCAATTCGAACAAAAATTTTTACAAAACCAACGGATTCGGGGACTTATATAAAAATGACAAGCTGTCATCACCCGGACTGGTTAAGTTCAACACCAGAAGGACAATTTAAACGTCTGAAGCGAAACTGTACTGATACTGAGACATTTGCTACACAGGCTATGGAAATGCAGGATAGGTTCATCGAATCAGGTTATAACTCAGAGAAGGTGGATAATGCGAAGAAAAAGATTATGGCCATAGATAGGGAACAGTTATTTAATCCAACTAAAAAAGAGGAAAGAAAAGATCAATCGGAGTGGGCTTTTATAACCTCATTCAGTTCACAATATAAAACTATTGAGACTGCTATCAGGAAACACTGGGGAATACTCAAAAAGGATCCAGTGATAGGGAACAAATTACCCATGAAACCTAAATGCATTTTCAGACGAGCACCCAATTTAAAATCCAATTTAGTGAAGAGTGCTCTCCCTCCGAAAAAAGCAATGGGAACTATCAAATCAAAGGGTTTTTTCAGATGCGGATTATGTTTAGGTTGTAGGGGGGTTAGCTTCGATAGAAGTAAGATCACCAGTTTTGAGGTTAATAAAAAAGTTATGATATTATAGACTTTATTACTTGCAATAGTTCCAATGTAATTTACGGAATAGAGTGCGCATGTGGGTTGTGGTACGTAGGTAGGACATCAAGACCTTTTAAGGTACGGCTTGGGGAACATTTAAGGAATATTAGAAAAGGCCTGACGACCCATGCACTTTCAGAACATTTCAGAGTACAACACGGCTGTAATCCCTCCGCTATTAAACAATTTTGTGGTTTGAAACACATTAAAGGACATTGGAGAAGGAAAGATGTACCAAATCAATTAGCTCAGGCTGAAATTAAAATGATCTTCAATTTAGGTACACTCATGCCGGGAGGTTTGAATGCAGATTTCGAAATCAAATGGTTTTTATGAGGTTTTATAAGCATTCTCCCCCACTCTTAGCACCTTATGAAATTATTGATACATATGCACTTTGAACTTCCAGCACTTTATATTTAATATTGCACTATAAATGTTTATATTATTTTAGGATGTTTTTAATCATATTCTGTCATTTAATATGGATGGATAATTTAACAGCACGGTTCCAACAGTTCTTTTATTTCTTATTGAAGACACTCCAATCTAATATACAGAAAGACACGGGGTATTTGGAGCACCGTATGATAAAGCAAACTACCAAGCGCCATGTGAACAGCTATAAATCTAAAAGCTGATTCCGAGACGCAAGAACAGAGCAGTGTCTGACGCCTGTGCCGGGTTGCCATGGAGACCGGCACGTGCGTCACAGGAAGTGACGTGACACGGTCTGACCAGGCTACTATGGAGAACAAGACACGCGTCACGGAACGGAACATGAAGGGGAGGAAGCGCTGCCATGGAGACCAGTAGGACAACATTTCCGGGAGAATCTTCACTATCCCGTGCACTATTTACATCTGGTCACCATGGTAATACGGCCAAACGTCACCGGAAGTGACGTTATGACGGGAATTATGGTAATTAGTTACCATAGTGAATAGGATGATGTTTATGGACACAGCCAATAGGGAGGGGCACAGTAGAGGCCAAAGGACTCAGTAGGAAGTTGATGTTTAGGGTCCACCTGTGCTCCTTGGCATGTGATTGGACAATTCTTATTAAAATATGCTCATGTGATAGGAAACCAACACACACCAGGAACCTTGATAAAGACTCCAGCTTAGGAGTGGAAACGCGTTGGGGGCATCTGGGACTATAAGGAGTGTCAGGTCGATTGCCGGTGACCAGCGTGGATATTGATGCAACCTGTTCCAGCTTCCATTATTTATTCAAGCGCAATTTGGAACTGTTTGGCCACGGTTCCATTGTCTTCCGGTAATTAGCCTGCATTTTTAAGTCACCAGGAGCCGTTTGGTGTAGTGTTTGACACAATCATTTGTTTTTACTTATTGTTTTGTATTGTTCTCTGTGTGTATTAAACAAGGTTCACTATTGCAACTCTGTTTCATTTCCCTATGGTGAAACTGAATACCATGCAAATGGAAGTTTGACATCACAATCTGATGAGAACCACATTCTGACAGCGCCGGCTAAGTCATTTTCTCCAATTTTTACTTTTGTATTGTATCACTTTTGGTGAGGGGTGAAGGGACCTCGTGTGAGTTTATGCAAGCCGGCAGCAGTGCACTGCGCATAGAGATTTTGTTTAAAAACCATTTCTGTTCACTGTTTTTTTTCCAACATTTAGCTATCACACATCTGGCGGCATGAAGAATTTGGAGTACCAGACTGCCCACATGGCTGCTAATATTAGACAGAGGAAGGCCCAGTAGAGCCTTCCAGGGACCATGGGTTACCTGGGAACAAAGAATAGATCCAATAAGATTTTCCAATTGGGCCCAGAAAGGGCGGATTTTGGGACAGGACCACCAAATGTGTTTGAAATCTCCAATTTGGCTGCACTCACGCCAACACAATGGGGAGGACCCAGGGAAATTCCTATGCTATGTCGCTGGAACCAGATACCATCTGGTATAGACTTTATAGGAGTTTTCCTTTACTAGAGAGGAAATTGAGGACTGGGCGACATTTTGTCTAATGATTTCCCAGGAATCCTCCCCAGGAGGAGGGCCCAGGTCCTGCTCCTATTTACTTTCATTGGGAAATGTGTCCGCTGATTTAAAAGATGGTAATAAACCATAAATTATAGAGATAATACTCTGTCGCATAGAAGAATGAATACAGAGACGTTCTAAAGCGGTAAGTTGGCGAATAACCTTGGATTTAGGAAGGGCACTTAAGAAGGAGCGGAGTTGTAGATACTCATAAAGTACAGGTTGGGTAATGCCATATTTGTCACATAAAGAGTCTAAGGAACGCCAGGAAGAGCCCTCTATAAAATAAAAAACCAGTCCCGGTCGTGGGTTCAGGTGAAACCACGAATGGAATCGTAAGGTGGAGCCAGGGGGAAAGTCCTGATTATCCCAAATAGAAGTGATGGGGGATGGGAAAGTAGAGAGACCATAATGCCTAATGTAGAAAAACCACAGGGAACAAGTGAATTTTGTAGTGGGATCGCACTTTTGTATCTTCTGAGTAGGTTTGACAGGTGTGAGTAGGGAAACCAAAGTGGAGACCCTGGCCGACAAGAGTTCGATTCGTATCCAGGGCAAGTGGGGTGCTTGAGAAAACCATGCGAGAGCCTGGCTCAAGTGGGTTGCATGATAGTATTTACGGATATCCGGTAGACCTCTGCCTCCAGCTAGCGGGTCCCGTACCAGAGTGGAAGTCCTAATTCTAGGAGGTTTATTAGACCATATGAATTTTAAGAAGAGTTTCTGCATTCGACACAAAGCCTCTGCGGGGATGCGTACCGGAATTGTTTGAATCCGATACAAAAGCCCGGGTAGAATGTTCATTTTCACGGAGACTATACATCCAAACCAGGCTATAATCTGTTTGTCCCAAGCTCGTAGATCAGATTCAATACAATTAAAAAGGGTTGGGAATTTTTGGAATACAGAGAACCAAAGGAATTTGTGATGAACACACCTAAGTACTTAATTTTCTTGGAGCGCCATGAGAAATTAAAGTTAGCGGCAAGGAGAGACCTGGTATCCCCACTGAGATGCAAGGGAAAGGCTTCCGATTTGGAATAGTTAATGTGATATCCTGAATAATAAGAATATGATGATAGAGTTTTAAATAGGTTAGGGATGGATGTATGGGGAGAGGAGAGAGTTAACAAAACATCATCCACAAATAATGATAATTTAAACTCCTCGTCACCAACTGATATACCCTTAATATCAGGGTTGGCCCTAACCATACACGCCAGAGGTTCGATAGTCATAGCAAAAATTAATGGTGACAGGGGACACCCCTGACGCGTACCGTTGTTAATTTGGAATAAACGAGAGTCCTTGCCATTAACCCGGACTCTGGCTGAAGGGTTGGAGTAGAGTGCTTTAATACCCTGGAGTAGGCTTCCG
Source organism: Pseudophryne corroboree (assembly GCF_028390025.1). Taxonomy (NCBI): domain Eukaryota; kingdom Metazoa; phylum Chordata; class Amphibia; order Anura; family Myobatrachidae; genus Pseudophryne; species Pseudophryne corroboree. Next base: position 436,815,097 of record NC_086448.1, read on the forward strand.
CCGAACCTACGCAGGGTGGCAAACATGAGGGGCCACAGTATTTTATTAAAAGCCTTCTCTGCATCAAGCAAGAGAAGGATAGAAGGCATTCTAGCTTTGTTAATAAGATGAACTAAATTAATAGTTCTTCGGGTATTGTCTCTAGCTTGTCGGCCTGGGATGAAGCCCACCTGGTCCGCATGTATCAATTGCAGGAGAACTGAGTTTAACCTCAGAGCTAGGATTTTGGCAAAAAGTTTAATATCATTATTTAGTAAAGAGATGGGGCGATAACTAGAACACGAGTTGGGGTCTTTCCCAGGTTTATGAATTAAGACAATTTGAGCTTCCAGTGTACGGGGAGACAGAGGGTCACCTCTAAGGAATCCATTAAAGAGCCTGCAGAGGTGGGGCAGAAGAATCCCCTTGAATTTCTTAAAATACATAATCGACATACCATCAGGCCCAGGGGCCTTACCTGGCTTCTGAATCTTAAGGGCATTGTCTATTTCTTCAATAGTTATCTCTGAACCCAACTGAGACACCGTTGAACCACTCAATGATGGTAAATTGCATTTATCCAAAAGGGATTCAATCCCCTTGTCGAATCCCAGTGAAGGTGAGGGAGCCGCTTCCGCATTATATAATGATTTATAAAATTCCTCAAATTCACCAAGAATGTGGTCAGGATCATGAGTCAGTACCCCCTGTTTACTACGAATAGACAAGATATTTTTGGAAGAAATTTGAGCTCTCAACTTCCTGGCAAGAAGTTTATCTGCCTTATCCCCTTTTTTGTAATAAATCTGATTAAGGCGTCTAAGGCATTGTTCCGTCTTATGAGATAACAACATATTAAGTTCACCCCTAACTTTAAGTAGCCGATCCAAGTCAGCTGGGTTCAGAGAAGACCTATGAATTTCCTCCAGACGATGGAGTTGGTCAGTTAACTCCAAGATCTTTTGGGAGCGCTGTTTAGTGAGCCTAGCCGCGATCTGCATGAAGTGGCCCCGAAGGACCGCTTTATGCGCCTCCCACAGAGTCATATCAGACATACCAGGTGTCTGATTCAAGCTAAAATAATCAGTCAGTACCTGAGTGATTTGTGACAGAACATCAGCATGTTGGAGGAGAGCGTCAATAAGGGACCAGGAGGGTGGGGGAAGAGTGCGGGACAAACCGGAAAGAGTCAAAGATACCAGGGCATGGTCAGACCACGTAATTGGATGAATACAACTTTTTTGCATCTTAGAGGTTAAATCTCTCCCAATCATAATCATATTGATTCTTGTATATAGATTATATACTATTGAGAAAAAAGTATAATCTTTAACTAAGGGGTCGAGAACCCTCCAGGAATCAAATAGTAGGGGGTTTTTAAGTAGCGACAGCAAGGCTCTAGAATTGCGAGTACTTGTAAGGGACTGGGAAAGTGGAAGGGAGTGGGAGCGGCCGAGACTGTGGTGGAGAATAGTATTGAAATCCCCTGCCATTATAATATCGCCTATCCTACATTGGGCAATCTTGGAATCTAAAGAAGCGAAGAACGAGGCCTGATTAACATTAGGGGCATAGACATTAACCAGAGTAATGGGAACATTATTAAGCTTGCCCACTATGATAAGGAATCTACCCCTTTTGTCCCTAATGATTTTTTCTGGTTCCAACTGTAAGTGGGCGGGATTCAGTATGGCGACCCCTCGCTTCTTCTGGGTATGATCGCATGCATGTATAACTACTGGGTGGCGTCTAGAACGTAATTCAGGATGGGAAGTACCTCTAAAATGCAACTCCTGGAGGAATACCAGATCTCCCCCAACCTGTTTCAGAAAAATAAATAATTTGGTCCTCTTTTGGGGGCTATTGAGACCCTTCACATTGTAAGTTATTACGTTAACCGACATAGCAGTATAAATAAGAACAGAGCAAAAACGTCCCTAAGGACCCATGGTTGGTTTCCCGAGGAAACGAAGGAAAGAAGAGAAACAGAAAGCAGGAAAAAGAAGAGAAGAGAGACATCGAGAACAATGCAAAATTAACAAATACAACAACAAACTGAGCCAAAGACCCATTGTACGGGTCCACACGTTTGAGCTCCCATATGGGGGGTATTAAGGGAGTGGAGATCTCCCTTATGCTCAAAGCCGACTATAATGGCTCGGTGGAGGGCGCGGCACCAAACACCAAGGAACCTACAAATGAACAAACAGGGCGACCCTGGGGGTTGGCGCAACATTCAATAATAATGAACCACATCAGAATTATGTGAACCGGAAAAACATAGGCTCAGTTATATAAGCTCAGTAAAAATGAAATTTAAAACCCCTAAACTAGAAAACACAACAGTATGAAGTAATATGCATCAAGACAGCTGTGGAGAAAAGTTCACGGAGGGTCACGTCTGGAAGAGGTTTTTGCCGGGACTGTCGACCAAAGGCGTCGAGGTGCTCGCTGTGGGAGAGGTGAGCTTGGGGTGAGTTGAAGACCTGGTACAGCCTGTGGGGGAGAAAGCTTGTCAGGTGCCGGGGGAGGCAAGTTAAGTTTCAAAAGAAGCCGGTGGGCATCCCCCTTGGATTGTGCTAGTAGCCTCTTCCCATCAAGCTGCACTATCAAGGCGAAGGGATAACCCCATCTGTAGCGGATTTGATTCTCCCTGAGGATTTGGGTGTATTCCTTCAAATCGAAGCGCCTCTTAAGAGTAATAGGGGATAAGTCCTGAAACACCAGCAGTCTATGCGTTTCAAACAGACACATGTCCTTGTTACGAGCAGCAGTCAGTACTCTGTCCTTAGTTTTGAAGTAGTGGCAGCGTAAGACCACGTCTCTCGGAGGGGATGATGGTGACGGTTTTTGGCGCAGGGAGCGATGAGCTCTATCTAGGAGGAAATGCTCAGGCGGAGTGTCCGGCAGGAGATGTTGAAAAAAGCGAAGGAGGAAATCTTCCAGTTGAGCTGGTTCCACCGATTCCGGGATGTATTTAATACGCAGATTGTTACGTCTTGCGCGATTATATGCATCCTCCTGCTGATCTTGGTGGAGGTAAATGTCTTCCTGCATAACATAGACAGAGTTTTCCATCTCTTGCTGGAAATTAATGACTTCATCAATGTTCGACGTCATTAGTGCGAGCCCCAAGATCAGAGATCTCATCCTTAAGAACAGAGATGGCTTTGTGGATCTCCGAGTGGAAAGCCTGTTTCAACGACTTCATCTCATTAAGGATAGAGGAAATGCATTCTTTCATGGAAGAGTCTAGTACAGGCGATTCTTCCTCAGATTCCGAAACAGGGGCAGGTTGGGGGGCGGCTGGCGGTTTAGATGCACTAGGCTTCAGCGATCCATTATATTACGTGTAATGAAAATAAGCATGAAGCCCCCAGGGCAGCGCCCATGATTATTTAGCAGCGCATTCCCCTGCGTAGTAGTATCATAGAAGACTGAAGCATAATGCAAGTGTAGTAGTAGGTAATGGCCAGGAGATGGTGCACCAGGATTGTAGATTGCAATACAAGAAGGCTCAGAGCTATAATAAAATGTCAGGGAGCAACGTATATTATGGCACAATACTGTAAAGAGGGGGGTCAGAGCAGCAATAGCTCCTGCAGGGAGAGATAGAGGAAAACTGGAATGCACAGCGTATGGGAGCAGACACTGGGGCAATGGGGAGAAAAGCAGCCAGCACTTGGGTGAGGGAAGATGGCCGCCGTCAGGGCTTGCAGGGGGCACCTGATCCTCCAGGAGCCGTGGAGGGGGATCCCTGCCGTCCAGAAGGGCCCAGAGAGCCAGGAGCCACCCAGCAGTGCACAGTAGAGGGGGGCTGAGGGCCGCAGAGTGCTCCGGGGGGTCCTGTCGCGGCCGCGCCGGTCACGGAGCTCACGTCCGGGCCGCCGCCAAACTCCAGCTCCCGTTGCCGGACTGGGGAGAAGGCCGCAGCGGTCAGAGGGTGCGGGGAGCCGCCTGGCCGCACCGGATCGTCTTGCGGGGCTGACTCACTTTGCTGATAGGCTCTTGGGCAGTGACAGGCGCTGGAAAAGCCGCGGGGAAGCAGTTAGTAAAGTCCCCAGTGCGGAAGCTCCGGAGCCGCACGTCCACTCGGCTCTGCGTCCAGGCCACGTCCCCTGCAGCAGCAAATTTGTTAGCAGTTTAGCAAAACCATGTGCACTGCTAACTGAAATCTAAATACAGTGTAAAAATAAAGCAGGCAGTATTTACCCTGCACAGAAACAAAATAACCCACCCAAATCTAACTCTCTCTGCAAATGTTATATCTGCCCCCCCCCCCCCCCCCCCCCCTGCAGTGCACATGGTTTTGCCCAACTGCTAACAAATTTGCTGCTGCGATCATCTCTGAATTACCCCCAAAGTGTAGTAATCATTCTGTCTACATATGATCTCTCTCCCATGGAGTTGCATGTTCTTGCTAAAGGACTATCATTTGTACCTACAAATGGTTTTAAGCACTCTAACTGGGAAATTAAGCAATTCCTCCTACAAAGACCACTTTTACTTAGTTATTTGATTAAACTCTGTAAGCACCCACTGATACAGCACCTATACTGCAGCAATTAATTAAATTTCAACCTAAAGATTTTGAATCGTGATCCTACAACGGTTTTTAAAAAGTAACTATATGAGCGTTTGAATCAGGCTGTTGATCACAATGTTATCACTGCAAAATTACATGATGTACTATTTCCAACTGATCAAAAAATTCCAGTATTCTAAACAACACCAAAAATCCATAAGTCAATGTCCAAACCGTCCAATCAACCCACCATAGCTGCAGTCAACTCTTTGTTTCAGCCATCTTCTGTATTTTTGGACACTTTGCTACAACCTTGTATACGGGAACATCCCCATTATCTACTGGATACGACTACATTATTGATAAAATGAGATCTATTACCAGTATTTGATGATGAGATCTGGTTATGCAGTGTTGATGTCAGTAATTTATATATGGTAATACCGCACGATATGGGTATTTCATGCAGAACATCCTGCATATACCGGACTTAATGGTAATTTTGTGTGTGAATTTCTATAATTTTGACTTGGAATTTTTTGTTATTTATTGGGAAATATTATCTTTAGTATGTTAGCTGCGCGATGGGGTCCATATCTATGTTTGACATTGAGAAAGAGATAATCTTTAGTGACAGTGGAATTGCTAATAATATAGTATATTATACCTGTTTTATTGTTTTATTGACTACCTGCTAATTTTTTAGAAAAGGACCCAGAGAACAGTTTGTAGAACTTATAGAACAACGCAATTCAAAAAATCATCCTGTAAAATTTACGTATAATATTACAGGTTGAGTATCCCTTATCCAAAATGCTTGGAACCAGACGTATTTTGGATATCGGATTTTTCCGTATTTTGGAATAATTGCATACTATAATGAGATATCATGGCGATGGGACCTAAATCTAAGCACAGAATGCATTTATGTTACATATACACCTTATACACACAGCCTGATGGTAATTGTAGACAATATTTTTTTATAACTTTGTGCATTAAACAAAGTGTGTGTACATTCACACAATTCATTTATGTTTCATATACACCTTATACACACAGCTTGAAGGTCATTTAATACAATATTTTTAACAACTTTGTGTATTAAACAAAGTTTGTGTACATTGAGCCATCAAAAAACAAAGGATTCACTATCTCAGTCTCATTCAAAAAAGTCCGTATTTCGGAATATTCCGTATTTCGGAATATTTGGATATAGGATACTCAACCTGTAGTAACACTGAAATCAATTTTCATGATGTCAAAATTTCCATCACATCTAGTAAGGTTGAGACTTCGTTACATACAGTGCCAGCAGATCGTAGCAATTTATTACATATGAACAGTTCCTATCCTAACCCTATAAAATGGTTTTACCCTATTCCCAGCTTCTGAGAATTAGAAGGATTACGATGGACCCTAAAGTATTTTAGCAGAAAAACAAATAGTATGATAAGTTTCTGCAAAGGGGCTATTATTTATTATTTATTTATTAACAGTTTCTTTTATAGCGCAGCAAATTCCGTTGCGCTTTACAATTGGACACAATGATAAAACAAAACTGGGTAATAAACAGTCATAGCGGTAGGAAGGCCCTGTTCGCAAGCTTACAATCTATAGGGAAATAGTGCCTTTCCTTGTGTATCAATGCCTATCGCATATTTGTCCATTGGATTGCAAAGGTTCTAGGTGGGTTGCATGATATCACACCACTACAATGATGAACCATGGTCAGAAAGAAGGGAAAGTGAAGAAAGAGAAAATATGTGAAGGATATGTGTGGACTGTACAGTGGGGATATAATCGGATAGGAAAGCTTATGAAGGTTGAGTGAGCGGTTCTGGAATGTGATAAGCTAGCCTGGAGAGGTGAGTTTTCAGGGAACGTTTGGAGACTAGGAGAGAGTCTTATTGTACATGGTAGGGCATTCCACAGAACAACGCAATTCAAAAAATCATCCTGTAAAATTTACGTATAATATTACAGGTTGAGTATCCCTTATCCAAAATGAGTGCAGCCCGAAGAAAGTCCTGCATTTGTGCATGGGAGCAACTAATGAGTGTAGATGAGAGACGTACATTTTGTGAGGTTGGGTTGAGAAATATTTTGAGATGAGCAAAGAGATGTACATTGGTGTAATATGGTTAATGGCCTTATGTGGGAGTAAAAGTATTTTAAATTTAATACTGTAGAATACAGGTAACCAATGGAGGGACTGACAGAGCGGATCTGCAGACGATGAACGTCTAGCAAGGAAGATTAGGCTCGCAGCTACATTCAGAATGGATTGTAGTTATGAGAGTCTCTTTTTGGTAAGACCAGTAAGAAGAATATTGCAATAATCAATGCGGGAGACAATGAGAGCATGGATTAGAGTTTTTGCAATGTCTTGTGTAAGGTATGGTCGTATTATTATATGCAACATGAAGGACTGCAGTAGTACGGCCATTAATCTTACATAGCTTTATAGTAGATTATATTTTTTAGATGCATGTAACATGATTTTGAGACAGATTGAATGTGAGTATCAAAGGACAGTTCTGAGTCAAGTATGACACCTAGGCAGCGAGCTTGTGGGGTAGGGTTGATTGTTGAGTTCTCAACAGTGATAGAGATATCAGGTTGGTAACTACTATTGGCCGGTGGAAATATAAGTAACTCTGTTTTTGGCTACCCTTTAAATTTGCTTCAGGAAGCCAAACAGAAAGTTCTGACACCTGATGGGAAAGTTCCCCTTTCTAAGAAAAAATTTCAAGACAAGAATGAATCTATTATCCCTTTTGTGACTACCTTCAATGATGCTAGCTTGAATTTTAACAGAGTATTAAAAAAATTATGGCCAGTAATACAAAGTGATCAAGAGCTTAAACTGTATGCACTTCTCAGGAGATCCAGAGTTTTTTCCTTTTAAATTTAATTTAATTTAATATTTTCAGGTAGCTCTGCTGTTACAGACTGTCTGAACTGGTACCAGGGGGTCATAGACAGGAAGGGGAGCGGTGGGTGGGCACTTCAGCGGTAACACCGCTGCACTGATTTTACATACACTTATTTTCACACATTGTGCTGCTGTGTTCAGTGTGCTGAGTCCGCTCCTCAGTTTCACCCCAACGGGCTCTTTAGGGCCTGTGTGGGGTGTTGGGCAACGGGCTGTGCTGTTGTTTCCTGTATATGTCTGAAGACTTGGTTATGTGTGCTGCTTGTAATTCTACCACGTCTTCAGCGGGGTCTCTCATGTGTGAGCAATGTTCCTTGTCTCCTCAAGGGCCCAGCTCAGGCACCTGACTGGTTGGACAGCCTTAAGAGCATGATTCACAATGTCAATTCTGAACTAGCTGTAGCTAAAAGGGAGAGACACAAGTGTTAAAAGTGTAGCTAAGGCAGCAGATTCCAGGAAGGCTTCACAGCCCACTCTAGTGGCTTCACACAAACGCTCACTGCCACAGGTTTTACAGTCTGATTCTGATGTGGATGATGATGACATGGACGAGGACAGCTCTCTGTCTCCTGGGGTGGAGGCCTTCATTTTTGCCATAAGAAAGGTCCTAGGTCCTTCATATACCAGACCCTGAGACGGAAACAGATGAGGAGTTATACTTTAATGTAAGACCGAAGAGTTCAGCTACTGTTCTGGTGTCAAAAGAGTTAAACTACCTGGCCAAGGAGGCCTGGTTAAACCCTGATAAAAAAATAAAAAAATTCCTCAGAGGTTTTTATCGACCTTTCCCCTTCCAGCTGAGGATAGGAAGGTCTGGGAAAACTCCCCGTCGGTCAATACATCTGTATCCAGACTGTCAAAAAAAATTGGTACTGCCTGTCCCTGGGGCTGTATCCCTGAAGGAGCCTGCTGACCGTAAAATTGAGACAACGCTCAAGGTCATTTATACGGCAGCAGGCGCCCCACAATAGTTTGTGGTTGGATCTCCAGGGCTGTAGTAAAGTGGTCTGATAATGTTATTGATGGTTTAGACTCTCTGCCCCGGGATGAGGTTGTTACCCTGCTGCAGCATATACAGGATGCTGCAAATTTTATGAGCGAGGCTATAAAGGAGCTATGTAAGATTAATGGCCGTACTACTGCAGTCCTTCATGTTGCAAGGTTCAGAGGCAGGGGCCGAGGCGTCTCCACCACCTCCAGAGGATCTCGTGGTAAGTCCCATAAACCTGCACCTGCTGTCTCCCTGGACCAGACCACTGGATCCCCTGCCGCTAAACCCTCCGCGTGACAGTTGGCCCCAGCGGCAAGGAGATTTTCTCTGGCTGGGTCCACAGGTTATCCACGGGATAACATTGGGATATGCCGGAGCGACATCGGAAATGGCACCCAACGGTCACAAGCTTTCTGGCCTCCCAGGGTGCATCGGGGCTTCACCATATAATCCCGCCCACTGACTCAGTCAAATCAGTTTTTTGTTTGGTGCGGCAGGAGCCGGACCATGGTCACAGGGCTGCTGTTAATAAAGCAGCCTAAAGCTTTTATTATATTATTTTCATAGTCGAACTATGTATTTTTTGAGCGACTTTCTTAACAGTGTCTTAAACGCATACGGGAAAGAGTCGCTCCAACAACTCCCCACCGGGTCGCAACAACGCTTACCTTCACGGTACAGTGCTGTCTCGACTGGCGTCTGTGTCAGATGTTCTAGCAGGTCCAGTAGACGTAACCAGGCTGTGGCCGGAGCATGAGGGGAAGGTAAGTCTATGGATTTCCTCTTACTAGGGTGGTCCGGACACAGCTACACTGTATTGGTGGAGACTACTAACAGTGTGACAGCGCTACGCTCTAGGGATCATAGGCGCCAGGACTAGGTTGAGGCCACGATCCTTAAAGTTTAAGTCAACTGGGGGAATCAGACGCTCTCCTGGCCGCCCCTCCCCTAAGTTCATGACCAGTTTCCGCGCGTCTCCCGTCCATGAACTGAATAACCTCACTTCCGTCTCAGACGCTACCACGAGGGTACTCGGTCGCAGCTTAGACGCCGCGGTTGTGTACACTACAGATTGCCGGACCGAGTCACAGGCCTTAGCGTCTGCATACACGTGGCATTTCACTGAGCGTCCGTGTCCGTTAGTGAGCGTCCGTGTCTTGCATCAGTTATCAGAATGGCAGTGTACACCAGTAGCGTCTGAATCCACTCAGCGTCTTGCGAGCGTATTTGTTGGATATGGAAGTGTGGTGAGTCTCCCTGTATCCCGCTCTATGGAGGAAGGGTATACAGTACTAAAAATTCTCTCTACTTGTTAGTATGAATTGTTAATTTTAGTACATATTGCATATGAGACCTGTATATTACTGTTGTTTCTGCATGTGATGTTTGAAAAAAAACAGTTAAAAACAGAAGTACAGTTTTCCTACTTACTTGTAAGTTGTTATGGGGATTGTATTCTCATATGACAATGTCTAATGCTTTAACATGTGACTGACTGCTAGTATGTGTGCTGACTTTTTTTATGTCGTCAGTTCTGTTCTGACCCTCAAATCAGGTGCACGGTTGTGGTCAGATTGATCTCACTTCTATATATCCATATATAGGTGATTTTCAGTCACAAAATTGTGTAGTCATAAACAGAATATTACCATGTCTGTGAGCGGCAAAAGTGACGGGGAGTATTTATCAGGCACTCCTACTGTACATCCCTAACATGCTTATCTTGTAAAACAGGGTTAAATGGTATGAACCAGTTGGTCGCTTATGAGGGGTTGCGTGCGAACTGTTTTGCTTTTTAGCAAAGTAAACAACAGGATTTGGTTCAATCACCAACGGAGCCACCATGGAATATGTTCGCAAAGACTTTGTCTTCAATAGCGGATAGGTTAACTTCGGTAGCACCACCCCAGGGGTTAGGTTACACTATTAACCCATACATTCAGCTCCCTTCCTACGGCTTGTTTCCAGTAGCCTCTACAAGTAACCAAGGGACAGGTAAGATTAAGACAGATGCGTCTATGTGGCAGACTACACAAGATGATACAACAGATGATGATACAGTATATTCAAATACTCCGTATGATGATCAGTCGCAGAGTTTTAGTTCAGAGGGTGTAGCTGAACTTATTGATGCTGTGAAGGCTGTTCTCTCTTTGGAAGAGCCAGCCAAAACAGTGTCAAAGTCTAAAGCACCTGTGTTGAAATGAACAAAGTCAGTTAAAACTGAATTCCCAGCGTCAGATGAGCTGACTGTAATGATGGAAGAATTTTGGGCAATGCCCAGTAAAAAGTATAAGATTCCGAAAAGATGGGATTCTTATTATCCATTTCCAGCTGCGGATTGTTCGAAAAGAGAAGTTCCTCCAAAAGTAGATGCACATGTACTGTGACTTGTGCATAAATCTGCTTAACCACTGTCATCTACCTCACTAAATGATGTCACAGACAGAAGGGTAGATAGCTTCTTGAAAAATATATTTTCTCTCGTAGGAGCAGTGGTAAGACCTGCTATGGCTTCGGCCTGGATAGCAAAGGCAATGGGCGAATGGATAGAGGAACTAGAGAATGGCCTCTCTTCTCCTAATAGGGAGCAAGAGTATCATTTAAGCCATTTAAGACAATCTGCCCAATACTTGGAAGAAGCAGCAATTGATATGGGTACAATTGCTTCTAAAGCTTTAGCCTTGACAATAGCCGCTCGTAGAGCAGTTTGGCTACGTACCTGGAAAGCAGATGCGGAATCCAAGAAAGAATTGGAAGCATTGCCTTTCATTGGTAATATATTGTTTGGAAAACAATTGATATTCTAGAATCAGAGGCTGAATCAAAGAAGGTCAGATTTCCGGCTAGTTATAACCCTAAGTCTAAGGGTTCAACGTTTCGCCCATTTCGATGGCAAAGCGAAAGCTAAAGAGGAGTCTAAGCAACCCCAGTCCAATAGATCGGCCAGGGGTAGGAAGCAATGGGCTAGTAGAAAGCCTGCTTCCAAGCCTGAACAGAAACCATCAGCCTGAAGAGACGGGCCTCCGTCTGGAGGATTCCAGGGTTGGGGGCCGACTCCTTCATTTTGCACACATATGGCAACAGTCGACAACAGATGCTTGGGTGCAGAAGGTGGTATCTCAGGGGTATGGGTTCCCATTCAGGAGGCAGCCTCCTCAAAGATTTTTTTGCACCAGCCCGTCTCATATAGAGTCGAAGGCCAATGCTCTGCAAGAAGCAGTCCAAAAATTACTGCAGTCAGGTGTGATTGTCCCAGTACCTCCATCACAAAGGGGACAGGGGTTTTACTCCAATCTATTTCTGATCCAGAAGCCAAATGAGTCATTTCAACCAATTCTCAATCTGAAAATGTTAAACAAATACATTTGGATCCCAAGGTTCCACATGGAGACATTACGCTCCATAATGTTGGCTATGGAACTGGGAGATTGCATGGTATCTCTGGATGTACAGGATGCTTACCTACATGTGCCTATAGCACGGTCTCATCAGTGCTATCTCAGGTTTGCCATCCTTCAGGAACATTTTCAGTTCCAAGCCTTGCCCTTCAGGCTAGCAACAGCACCCAGGGTGTTTACCAAAATTATGGTGGTTATGGCAGCTTATCTCCGCAAGCAGGGGATAAGAATATTCCCATACCTCGACGACCTGTTAATCCTAGCACATTCGCAGGAGTTACTTTTGAGCCATCTTCAACAGACAATAGTTTGTTTACAGAGACACGGGTGGCTCATATATTGGGAAAAGTCGTCTCTGAATCCGTCACAGCGGATGGTTCATTTAGGGGCCATATTGGATTCAGACCTACAGAAAGTTTTCTTACCAGAGAAAAAGATAGTCAAGGTGCAGGTCATGACTCAGGAAGCGTTGCACACCCAGACAATGTCAGTCCATGCAGCAATGCGACTGTTGGGTCTGACGTATCAACCTTCGACATGGTGGAATATGCGCAATTCCACTCCAGACCTTTACAGCACCTTATTCTGACCAAATGGAACGGAAATCATCAGACGATAAAAAAGCAGATGATAAAGTTTCCAGTAAACGTAAAAAGGTCTCTAGCGTGGTGGCTACAGACAGACCATTTAAACAAGGGGAGACCCTTTTGGATAAAAGAATGGCAAGTCCTGACAACAGATGCCAGTCTGCAAGGCTGGGGTGCGGTACTCGGAAGCCTTTGGTTCCAGGGAAGCCTTTGGTTCCAGGGAAGATGGACCCTAAGGGAAAGTCGCCTGCCAATAAATCTGTTTGAAATAAGGGCCATTTATATGGCTCTAGTTCAGGCAAAGGACAGTCTGCAAGGAAGACCGGTCCACATTCGCTCAGACAATGCGACAGCAGTAGCGTACCTCAATCATCAAGGAGGAACTCACAGCAAAAGATTGATGGAGGAAGTAACTCCCTTTCTAAGATGGGCAGAACTCCATCTCCCCGCATTGTCGGCAGTGTTTGTCACGGGTGTACTGAACTGGGAGGCGGATTTTCTCAGTCGACACACCATTCAGGAAACCTAATGGGCATTACACCCAGAAGTGTTTCAGACAATAGTGAACAGATGGGGTCTACCGGAGATAGACCTCATGGCGTCTCATCTGAACAACAAAGTTCCAAGGTACGGATCGAGAACAAAGGATCCCGGAGCGGTCCTTGTAGACGCACTGTCAGTAGAATGGAAATTTCATCTGGCGTATCTGTTCCCTCCAATATCTCTGTTACCCAGAGTAGTGAGAAAAATATAGCAAGCAAAGGGAGCAATAATTCTAATAGCTCCAGCTTGGCCAAGAAGGCATTGGTACACAGATCTACTGAGAATGTCCGTGGAAGCACCGATACTGCTCCCTCAACGTCCAGATCTGCTAATGCAGGGTCCTTGTTGTCACAGTCATCTGGATCGTCTGTCTTTGACGGCGTGGCTGTTGAAACCTCTATCTTAGAAGCTAGAGGATTTTCAAAATAAGTAATCCAAACTATGCTTAGAGCAAGAAAGCCTTCTTCAGCTCGTGTGTATCATAGAATATGGCAAGCCTATATTCATTGGTGTACTGAATAAAGTTTAAATCCAAGATCTTTCAAAGTATCCAGGATTTTGGATTTCCTTCAAGCAGGATTGGATAAAGGTTTGAAAGTAGCTTCCTTGAGAGTTCAAGTATCAGCGTTAACTGTATGGTTTCAGCGAAAAATTGCTGATTTACAGGATGTATGTACTTTCTTTCAGGAAGTTGTACATATTCAACCTCCATTTGTTCCTCCTGCAGCTCCCTGGGATTTGAATCTAGTTCTTAGATTCCTTCAGGGACCTCCGTTCGAACCACTTAAGAGAGCAGATCTTAAATGGTTGACGGCTAAAGTACTTTTTCTACTGGCAATGGCCTCAGCTAGAAGAGTATCAGATTTAGGAGCGCTGTTGTGTAAGTCTCCTTTCCTAAGTTTTTTTCCAGACAGAGCAGTTCTCAGAACTAGATCTGGTTATCTTCCGAAGGTGGTTTCAAAGTTTCACCTTAATGAAGAGATTGTAGTCCCAGCTTTTCAGGTATCGGGACTTTCTGCGGGAGAAGCGTCGCTGGACGTAGTCCGTGCATTAAGAATCTACATAGATCGTACTAGTGCCATCAGAAAAACAGATTCTCTCTTCATCCTCTACGGATTTCATAGAAGAGGATGGCCTGCTAGTAAACAGACGCTGGCAAGATGGCTCCAAATGGTAATATCAGAAGCTTATTCTCATGCAGATCTCCCTACTCCGGCTAATGTCTCTGCTCACTCTACACGTAAGGTAGGTCCTTCATGGGCAGCACAACAGGGTTCTTCAGCAGAACAGATGTGTAAGGCAGCCACATGGTCTTCCATAAACACATTCATCAGACATTATGCCTTGGATACTTTTGCCTCTCATGACGCAGACTTCGGGCAAAAGGTCCTCCTGTGTAATCAAGAGCGTCCCCACCACTAAAACTGTCTTTGGGAATCCCAATGTTATCCTGTGGACCCAGCCAGAGAAATAGACGTTATGGTAAGAACTTACCGTTGATAACGTAATTTCTCTTATGTCCACAGGTATCCACAGGGTCCCACCCTGACGCACCTGATGTGAGGATCTTGACAATGACTAAAACTCTTCCCTCTTGTATGGAAGGGTGTGCATGTGTGTTCTTATCGCCTAAATAGGTTTCTACCTGATGCTCCTGCCTAATCGCTGTGGAAAGAACTGATTTGACTGAGTCAGTGGGCGGGATTATATGGTGAAGCCCTGATGCATCCTGGGAGGCCAGAAAGCTCGTGACCGTTTGGTGCCATTTCTGCTGTCGCTCCAGCATATCCCAATGTTATCCTGTGGATACCTGTGGACATAAGAGAAATTACGTTATCAACGGTAAGTTCTTACCATAACAACTATTTCAGCTAGGTGCTCACCTTCAACACTTCGCCCACGTGTGGGTGGAGTCCTGCCGGGATCCTTGGGTGAGGGACCTCATTTCTCACGAATACCGACTGGAATTCCAAACACTACCTCCTCACAGGTTTTTCAAGTCGGGCTTACCAGCTTTACCCGCAGAAAAAGTTACCTTGCAAGAGGCTATTCAAAAGCTTTTGCAGATGGGGGTGGTAGTTCCTGTACCTCCTCCGTTATGCAACAGGGGTTTTTACTCCAGTATTTCTCTTACGTCCTAGAGGATGCTGGGGACTCCAAAAGGACCATGGGGTATAGACGGGATCCGCAGGAGACATGGACACACTATAAGACTTTTACTGGGTGTGAACTGGCTCCTCCCTCTATGCCACTCCTCCAGACCTCAGTTAGATTCTGTGCCCAGGAGAGACTGGACACACACTAGGGGAGCTCTACTGAGTTTCTCTGGAAAAGACTTTGTTAGGTTTTTTATTTTCAGAGAGACCTGCTGGCTACAGGCTCTCTGCTTCGTGGGACTGAGGGGAGAGAAGTCAGACCTACTTCTCCTGAGTTAAGGGCTCTGCTTCTTAGGCTACTGGACACCATTAGCTCCAGAGGGTATGATCACTTGGTGCGCCTTGCTGCTTGTTCCCGAAGCCGCGCCGTCAACCCCCTCACAGAAGACAGAAGCCGGGTGAGTATGCAGAAGGCAGAAGACTTCAGTAATGGAAGTACAGCGCAGCGGTTGCGCTGCGCTCCATGCTCCCACACACACACCAACGGCATTCACGGGGTGCAGGGCGCTGGGGGGAGCACCCTGGGCAGCAAGTTACTGAGGTTCTTACTGGCAAAAACAGCATATTAGGTGCCTGGGCACTATGTATGAATCCCCCGCCAGAATAATAATTTAAATTTAAGCGGGACTACAGCGCCCCAGGAAGGGGTGGGGCTAAGCCGCACAGCTTACCAGCGCCATTTTCTCTCTTCACAGTGCATGCAGAGACGCTGGCCCGGACCTCCAATCTCCTTACAAGTACAGTGAGAAAAAGGGGAGGGGGGGGGATGCACATGCAATTGGTGCTATATAATACAGCGCAATTTATCATATATTATTGTTTTTAGTAGTATATGGGCGCTGGGGTGTGAGCTGGCATACTCCCTCTGTGTTCTCTCTACAGGCTTCCCTGTGGGTCTGTCCCCTTTGGCCAGTGTGAAAGTGTGTGTGTCGGTACCGTATGTCGACATGTCTGAGGCTGAATGCTCCTCTCCAGAGAAGGTTACTGGGGGCGCAGAGAAGGATTTGGGAGTGGCTCTGTCGGCACAGCCGATTGCTGATTGGGTGAATATGTTGAGTACATTGAATGCAAATGTGGCGTTATTGTCTAAGAGGCTGGATAAATCTGATTCTCAGACACAAACGTGGAGAAATTCCATGGAGGACGCCTTGTCTCAGGTACAGACCCCCTCAGGGTCACAGAAATGTTCCTTTACCCAGATGGCAGATACAGATACCGACACGGACTCTGATTCCAGTGTCGACTTTAGTGAGGCCAGTTTACATCCAAAATTGGTAAAGAGTATTCAGTACATGATTGTGGCTATTAAAGATGTTTTACATATTTTTGAGGAACCTCCTGTTCCAGATACAAGGGTTTGTTTATTTAAAGGGAAAAAGCCTGAGGTGAAGTTCCCCCCTCTCATGAACTGAACGCTCTTTGTGAAAAGGCTTGGGAGTCGCCTGACAAAGGGTGGCAGATTCCCAAGAGAATTTTTATGGCATATCCTTTCCCCTCTGACGACAGGGAGAAATGGGAGTCATCTCCCAATGTGGACAAGGCTCTGTCCCGACTGTCCAAGAAAGTGGCGCTTCCGTCTCCTGACACGGTTGCCCTCAAGGATCCTGCGGATCGCAAGCAGGAAACGACATTAAAGGCCATTTATGTCACTACGGGTGCACTCCTCAGGCCTGCCGTGGCGTCGGCGTGGGTGAGTAGTGCTATTGCTAAGTGGGCTGATAATTTGGCATCGGACATGGATACCCTTGATAAGGATAACATTCTTTTGACTCTTGGTTATATCAGGGACGCTGCAGCTTACCTAAAGGCTGCGGGCGAGGGATATTGGCCTCTTGGGATCAAGGGCCAATGCCATGGCGGTCTCGGCCAGGAGGGCGCTGTGGATTCATCAATGGAATGCTGATGCCGACTCCAAGAAAGCTATGGAAGCTCTCCCTTTTAAAGGTAGTGTCTTGTTTGGTGACGGCCTCGCTGACCTGGTGTCTACCGCTACTGCGGGTAAGTCATCTTTTCTTCCTTATGTTCCCGCACAACAGAAAAAGGCGCCCCATTATCAGATGCAGTCCTTTCGGCCTAATAAATACAAAAAAGGAAGGGGCTCGTCCTTCCTCGCTTCAAAAGGTAGAGGAAGGGGAAAAAAGTCGCCTGCTGTGTCTGGCGCCCAGGACCAAAAGTCCTCCCCCCGCCTCTGCCAAGTCCACTGCATGACGCTGGGGCTCCCCTACGGGAGTCCGTGCCGGTGGGGGCCTGTCTCCGAATCTTCAGTCAGGTCTGGTTTCAATCGGGCCTAGATCCTTGGGTCTTAGACATAGTGTCCCAGGGGTACAAACTGGAGTTTCAGGAGATGTCCCCTGCCGATTTTTCAAATCAGCCTTGCCAGTTTCTATTCCAGAAAGAGAAGTAGTAAATGCTGCGATACAAAAGCTGTGTCAACAGAGGGTTATTGTCCCGGTTCCCCCGTCCCAACGGCGGAAAGGGTTCTATTCGAGCCTCTTTGTCGTGCCGAAGCCGGACGGCTCGGTCAGACCGATCCTGAACCTAAAATCCCTCAATCCGTGCTTGAAAACTTTCAAGTTCAAGATGGAATCTCTTCGAGCTGTGATCTCCAGCCTAGAAGGGGGGGATTTTATGGCGTGCCTACTTACACGTCCCGATAAATCCTCCTCATCAGGCTTTCCGGAGATTTGCGGTGCAGGATTGTCATTACCAATTTCAGACGTTGCCGTTTGGGCTTTCCACGGCCCCGAGGGTCTTCACCAAAGTGATGGCGGAAATGATGGTACTCCTACGCAAGCAGGGTGTCACAATTATCCCGTACTTGGACGATCTCCTGATAAAGGCGAGATCAAAAGAGCAGTTGCTAAGAAATGTGGAACTCTCCCTGACGGTTCTGCAACATCATGGTTGGATTCTAAATTTGCCAAAGTCTCAGTTGATCCCGAAAACTCGGCTGCCCTTCTTGGGCATGATCCTAGACACGGAACTACAGAGAGTGTTTCGTCCGGCGGAAAAAGCTCTGTAAATCCAGACCATGGTCAAGGAGATTCTGAAACCGACAAGGGTGTTGATTCATCAATGCACTCGAGTACTAGGGAAGATGGTTGCGGCTTACGAAGCCATTCCGTTTGGCAGGTTTCATGCCCGGGTGTTTCAGTGGGACCTGCTGAACAAGTGGTCCGGGTTTCACCTGCACATGCACCGGAAAATAAGTCTATCTTCCAGGACCAGAATTTCTCTCCTGTGGTGGCTGCAAAGTTCTTACCTTCTAGAGGGACGCAGGTTCGGAATCCAGGATTGGGTCCTGCTGACCACAGATGCAAGTCTCTGAGGCTGGGGTGCAGTCACACAAGGAAGCAGTTTCCAGGGAAAATGGTCAAGCCAGGAATCTTGTCTCCACATAAATGTTCTGGAGTTAAGAGCCATTTTGTCAGGTCTCTGGTTTTGTCTGTCCCCGGCGGGGGCGCTAGTGGGTCAGTGTTGGTGCGATGTACAAAGCGGGGAGGCAGTATAAAAGTCCTGCGCATAAGCGCTGATATTTATTAATGCAAAGCAGATGGTATAATACTGAATACAATGGAAACCGGTAATGTGGAAAACTGTGACAGGTAACTGAATCCAAACAACATAAAAGTCTCTTGCAGCAGAACGTAAAATAACTTGATAATGAATGCAGGTGAAATAACAGAACTCCAGTAGTTGGAAATACACAGTCTCTGAATAACACAGGGTAAACTGATAACGGTTAGGAAAGCAGCACTCCGGAATATATGAGTAACTCACAGTCTCTGTAAAGCACAAGTCCATATAGCCACACTTAGGCTAAAGCAGGAGACGGTCTCTAAGCCAGTAGATGTTATACGGCTGAGTTGCACAGATGGTATGCTGACAATTAGTGCACAGGTAAGTAATGAGAAAGAACACCTGAGGAGAGTCTCTTACTGCTGATGGGTTTGAAGCTGGATGTAGCTGAAGTCCGGAGTAACAGGAGAGCTGTAGAAATGGAAGCTGGAACAAATGAAGTATACACAGGGGAACGCTGGAAACAGGAACGCAGGAACTGGGAGAACTAGACACAGGGTATGTGACTCGTTGTCCGAGGCGATGAGAGTGAGCCCCGGACAGGAACTTATACCCCTTGCTCTGCAGTGATTGGTCGCAGTGTTCTGGCTGGAAACACAGGGCTGGATTAGATGCCGGGATTAGCTGAGTGCAGGAGACATAGCAGCATCCACACACGGACCGGATGCCGACACACAGTGGAACACAAACACAGGACCAGAATCAGGGGTACTCAGCGACACGGGAGATGACGCTCGCGGTCAGCGCATCCATACAGCCGCGACTGGGGCCATGACCTCCGGAGGCCCGCACACCAGCGCGCTGGTAGGTGAGACGCAGCTGACCGCCGATTCCTGACACATTTACAACGGTCTTCTGCAAGCGAAAAACCTTCTTCAAGGTCTACCTGTCCTGATTCAGTCGGACAACATAACAGCGGTGGCGTACGTAAACCGCCAGGGCGGAACAAAGAGCAGAGCGGCAATGGCAGAGGCCGCAAGAGTTCTCCGCTGGGCAGAACAGCACGTGAGCGTTCTGTCAGCAGTCTTCCTTCCGGGCGTGGACAACTGGGAAGCAGACTTCCTCAGCAGACACGATCTCCATCCCGAAGAGTGGGCCCTTCATCAAGAGGTATTTACAGAAGTGACAAGGCGTTGGGGAATTCCTCAAATAGACATAATGGCGTCTCGCCTCAACAAGAAGCTTCCGAGGTGTTGTTCCAGGTCAAGGGACCCTCAAGCCAGTGCAATGGACGCCCTGGTAACTCCGTGGGTGTTTCAATCGGTGTATGTGTTTCCTCCACTTCCTCTCATTCCAAGAGTGTTGAGGATCATAAGACGAACAAGGGTTCAGGCAATACTCGTCGTTCCAGATTGGCCACGGAGGGCCTGGTATCCGGATCTTCAGGAATTGCTCACAGAAGATCCTTGGCCGCTTCCTCTCAGGGAGGACCTGTTACTGCAGGGGCCATGCGTATTTCCGGACTTACCGTGGCTGCGTTTGACGGCGTGGAGGTTGAACGCCAAATCCTAGCTCGTAAAGGTATTCCCGGGGAAGTCATCCACACTCTCCTTAAGGCTAGAAAGGCAGTCACGGCGAAGCATTATCACTGTATTTGGAGAAAATATGTGTCATAGTGTGAAGCCAAAACAGCTCCTGCGGAGGAGTTTCACTTGGGTCGTTTCCTCCATTTTTTGCAGGCAGGCGTGGATGCAGGCCTGAAATTGGGTTCCATCAAAGTGCAGATTTCGGCTTTATCTATTTTCTTTCAAAAAGAATTGGCCGCCCTTCCTGAGGTTCAGACTTTCATGAAGGGAGTGCTGCATATCCATCCTCCGTTTGTGCCACCCGTGGCACCGTGAGATCTTGAAGTGGTGTTACAATTTCTTATGTCTCACTGGTTTGAACCTGGTTTGAAAGGTTGAGTTAAAGTTTTTCACTTGGAAAGTGGTCATGCTTTTGGCCTTGGCGTCTGCCAGACGAGTGTCAGAATTGGCGGCTTTGTCTCACAAGAGCCCATATTTGATTTTTCATGTGGATAGAGCGGAATTGAGGACTCGTCAACAATTTCTGCCGAAGGTGGTTTCTTCGTTTCACATAAATCAACCTATTGTGGTACCTGTGGCTACGGATGCTGTGGCAGTGCCAAAATCTCTTGATGTCGTAAAAGCTTTAAAAATTTATGTCGCCAGAACGGCTCTTGTTAGGAAAACGGAGGCTCTGTTTGTCCTGTATGCTTCCAACAAGATTGGAAATCCTGCTTCCAAGCAGACTATTGCTCGCTGGATTTGTAATACGATTCAGCACGCTCATTCTTCGGCTGGGTTGCCATTGCCGAAGTCAGTAAAGGCCCATTCTACCAGGAAAGTGGGCTCGTCTTGGGCGGCTGTCCGAGGGGTCTCGGCACTTCAACTTTGCCGAGCAGCTACTTGGTCGGGTTCAAACACTTTTGCTAAGTTCTACAAGTTTGATACCCTGGCTGATGAGGACCTCATGTTTGCTTAATTGGTGCTGCAGAGTCGTCCGCACTGTCCCGCCCGGAGCTTTGGTGTAGACCCCATGGTCCATTTGGAGTCTCCAGCATCCTCCAGGACGTAAGATAGAATAGGATTTTAATACCTACCGGTAAATCCTTTTCTCCTAGTCCGTAGAGGATGCTGGGCGCCCGTCCCAGTGCGTACTGTTACTTGCAGTTGTATTGTTGGTTGTTTTTTTCGGTTACACGACGGTTGTGTATCGGTTATGTTCAGCTTGTTGCTGTTTTTTCGTTCATACTGTTATCTGGTTTTCCTGCTAATCCGGTTGTACGGTGTGTTTGTGGTATGAGCTGGTATTTATCTCACCCTTAGTTTAACAAAAATCTTTTTCCTCGAAATGTCCGTCTCCCCTGGGCACAGTTCCTATAACTGAGGTCTGGAGGAGGGGGAGGAGCCAGTTCACACCCAGTAAAAGTCTTATAGTGTGCCCATGTCTCCTGCGGATCCCGTCTATACCCCATGGTCCTTTTGGAGTCCCCAGCATCCTCTACGGACTAGGAGAAAAGGATTTACCGGTAGGTATTAAAATCCTATTTTTTGTCGTTCCCAAACCAGACGGTTAGGTGTGCCCCATCTTGAACCTGAAGTCTATCAACCCGTATCTGCGGGTGTTTAAATTCAAGATGGAGTCCCTGATGGTGGTGTCCGCTCTGGAGGAGGGGGAGTTCCTAGTGTCTCTGGATGCCAAGGATGCATACCTTCACATTCCCATGTGGCCTCCTCATCAGGCTTACCTCAGGTTCGCCATATTGGATGACCATTCCAGTTTCAGGCCTTACCCTTCGGATTATCCACAGCTCCAAGGGTCTTCACCAAGGTCATGGCGGAGATGATGCTGCAACTGCGCATGATGGGAGTAAACATAGATCCCTACTTGGACGATCTCCTAATAAAGGCTATGTCCAGGGAACATCTGCTACACAGCATCGATCTGACTACTCGCCTACTCACGGATCATGGGTGGATCCTAAATTTTCAAAAATCTCACCTGGAACCGACCCAGCGTCTTCAGTTCCTGGGAATGATACTGGATACAGTGTCTCAAATGGTGTTTCTTCCGATGGACAAGGCCTTGGCTATCCGGGCTATGGTCCGCTCGGTCCTCAGTCCTCGCAAGGTGTCCATACATCTTTGCATCCACTTACTGGCAAGATAGTGGCTGCTTATGAGGCAATCCAATATGGCAGATTCCATGCCCGGGCATTTCAACTGGATCTACTGGACAAATGGTTGGATTCTCACCTTCACATGCATCGGGAAGTGACCTTGTCTCCGAAAGCTCTGATTTTTCTATTATGGTGGCTACAAGTACCTCACCTGGTAGAGGGCAGGAGTTTTAATATCCACTCCTGAATTCTACTGACAACGGATGCCAGCCTCTGGGGTTGGGGGGCTGTGACCTAAGGGGTCCAGTTCCAGGGGTTATGGTCGAGACAGGAATCGGTTCTGCCGCTAAACATCCTGGAACGCTGGGCAATTTACAGTGCCCTTCTGCAGGCTTCTCATCTCCTGATGGATCGGGCGATCCAGGTTCAGTCGGACAATGCCACGGCAGTGGCGTACATAACCTGACAAGGGGGAAGAAGAAGCAGAGCGGCGATGCAAGAAGTGTCAAGAATCCTCCTCTGGGCAGAGGCCAATGCAATGGCCATTTTTTCGCCATATTCATTCCAGGCATGGACAACTGGGAAGTGGGCTTCCTCAGCATACACGACCTCCATCCGGGAGAATGGGGCCTACATCCCCAGGTGTTTCAACGGATAATTCACAGGTGGGGCTGTCCACAGATAGATCTAATAGCTTCTCGTCTCAACAAGAAGCTATGCCGTTACTGTTCCAGAACGAGGGATCCGCTGGCTGTAGCAGTTTGTATACCTGTTCCCTCCTCTGACGCTGATCCCAAGGGTGCTAAAAAGGCTAAGAAGGGAAAGCATTCAGGCAATTCTAATTGCCCTGGATTGGCCTCGACGGGCGTGTACTCTGACATCCTGACCATGTCCCTGGAGTATCCCTAGCCTCTGCCTCTCCAAGACGATCTTCTTCAGCAAGGCCCGTTAGTCTATCCAGACTTACAGCGGCTACGTTTGATTGCTTGGGAGTTGAGAGGGAGATTCTAGCAAGAAAGGGTCTTCCCTCCAGGGTTATTTCCACCATGGTCCAGGCCAGGAAGATGGTGACATCAAAGCATTATCATCCTATCTGGAAAAAGTATGTTTCCTGCTGTGAAAGTAGAAAGGTTTCTCCCGTGGAATTTAGAATTGGTCGTTTTCTACTTTTCCTGCAAGCGGGGGTGGATATGGGCCTACGTTTATGCTCCATCAAAGTACAGATTTCAGCGCTCTCTATTTTCTTCCAAATACAACTTTCCCTGTTGCCAGAAGTACAGACTTTCCTAAAGGGAGTTCTTCATATACAACCGCCCTTTGTACCTCCTACGGCTCCGTGGGAACTCAATGTGGTTCTGTCCTTTCTCCAATCAGACTGGTTTGAACCCTTACATAGGGTGGAGTTGAAATTTCTCACCTGGCAGACGGTGATGTTATTGGCTTTGGTGTCTGCCAGGCGGGTTTTCGGAATTAGGGGCCTTATCCTGTAAGAGCCCTTTTTTGATTTTTCATGCAGACAGGGCGGAACTGAGGACCCGTCCCCAATTTTTGCCTAAGGTGGTGTTGGCTTTTCATGTGAATTAGCCTATTGTGGTTCCAGTGTTAACTGATGCTTCCGTTGGCCTTGAGACCTTGGATGTGGTCAGGGCTCTGAAGATTTGGCAAAAGGATGGCTGTTTGTCCTTAATGATGCCTCCAAGATTGGTCGGCCTGCTTCTAAGCAATCTATTGCTCGTTGCCTCAGGTTGACCATCCAACAGACCTATACGTCGGTGGCTCTGCCCTTGCTTAAATCTATTCAGGCCCACTCGACAAGGTCGGTGGGGTCCTCTTGGATGGTTTCCCGGGGTGTGTCGGCCCTACAGTTGTGCCAAGCTGCTACTTGGTCTGGATCGAACACTTTTGTGAAATTCTGTAGGTTCGATACCTTGGCCAAGGATGACCTTCAGTTTGGTCTGGTAGTTTTACAGGGGTCTCAGCACTCTCCCACCCATTTGGGAGCTTTGGGACTTCCCCATGGTACTAAAGTACAAGACCCCAGTATCCACTAAGACGTAAGAGAAAATAGGAATTAGTGGATACTGGGCGCCCGCCTCAGTGCTTCGTTCCTGCTTACCTGTTTAAGTATTTGGTTGGACCGACATTGCGGTCCCATTATGTTGTTGGGAAAGCCGTACTATCCATGTTAGGTTGGGGTTGCTATCCTCTGTTCGGGTTAGCGCCCTCCTTTTGTTTATGGTTGTGTGTTGGCTTATTGCCTCACCGCTGTTGTATTGTTCTTCTCTCATATGATGTCCGTCTCCTCGGGCACAGTTTTCCTAGACTGAGTCTGGTTGGAGGGGCAGAAAGAGGAGGAGCCAGCACACACATACACACACTAAAAGTTTTAAAGTGCCAGGCTCCAGTGGACCTGAACTATATCCCATGGTATTACCCACTACGGACTAGGAGAATTACCGGTAGGTATCAAATTCCTATTTTTTAGCATAGTGTATTTTGGGGGAAGAAGGGGATTTATGAGGCGGCACAGTCATGAAGTTAACAACACTTGTTGCGCCCTATAAATAAAATATAATAATAATAATAGACTAAATCAGTGGTTGCCTAACAGTGCACAAATTAAAGCGCCTTGAATCATATTGGAGAAAGAGCATTATATAAATAAAATTATTATTAGTACTAAAGATATCCATGAATCAGCACAGGTGGTTTAATCAAATTGATTGAGGTACTAATTAAATCACCTATGGTCAAGCATAGATATACTTTAAACCTGGACTGCTAGAGTGCCTTGAGGACTGAGTTTTGGCACCTCTGGACTAATCCAATAAAAAGCTATACATCTATACTATATATCACATCACAACACCTGAAGTGTCAGGAGATTGAAGAGCTGGTACCTCGCCTGGTTTATACACACTACAAAAAAGAGGTTCCCCCAGCTGGGGAGGACCAGCTTTGCACACATCTTACCAGGAGCCTAGTAGAAACATCTAGCTGTTACCACCTTTTCTCTGCTGACACTGGTAAGACCTTTGACCTTAGAATTTTTAACATCTGAATATTTGGATCCAGCTACATTGAGCTGCATCAATACCAAGCTCCTCCACACCACCTACAGTTGGGAGCTGTGCTATGTACAGACTGTCTCAGAGACTAGAGCTGCAGTGCTGACATCCATTGAACTTGGGACTTATTTTTTTTTCTGCCGTGGTTTTCCACCTGCCCATCTGGTGTTGTGATCCAATACATACAAATGCCACTACCTCACCCATCGCCATGACACTGCTATTTACCTAGACCCGCCACACCTCCCCTTAGGCATACCAACTGCTCACACCCACAAACGGTAATGACTACCCCAAAGCCTGACACAGCACAATACTTACCCACCATTACATCTCAACACAGTTTAGCAACCACTCAGCCCACCAACACCCATCTTACACCAATTAATCACCCACACAATATGGATGAATGCTAGATATCTCCTTTTTGTCACAGAACACTCTGCAGTGACTGGGTACCCCTACCCTTCTCAGCAGCAACACTTTTCACAGTAAACGTCCCCCCCACCCCCACCCCCCATCGCCACATATACCAGACTCCAGTCTCCAGGTTAGCACAATCAACATTTCCTTTATCTTTATCTTACCTTATTAGCTTGGTACCGTACACTGTTGTTTCTAACTGTATTCCTATGTATGAAGTTCTTCATGTATGTTAACTGTGTTAATAAATACACCTTGCATTTCACCTATATACACTCAGCGCCAGCCACTCCTTTTTCTTGATACATCTTTTGCAGTGGGGGGCCCTTTATACAGAGTAGGCAGCAGTGTGCAGCATTAATGAGACGGCAGTACAAGTACAGTGTACCTACAGTGTATTCACAATTTTTCATTGCGAGGAAACTGCAAGTGTAAGAACAATTACATTACAAGTGTATACAGTACCTAGCTTTAGTTTTACATACTGTACATTGGAATATTTTTTTTATGTTGCATTTGGAGTCTATTACATACTTTCTGAGACTGGATTTTTTTTTATAGCTATACCTGAACACAATAGTACAAACTGACTTGCTGCTCAAGACTGCTTGAAATCCCCATTCACCCCTTTTTCTGTTCACGAACTAGTAATTTTATTATGGTGCATTTTATATTTTATTTTTTTTATTCATCCATTCACTTTATATTGGCTTAGTCTATTCAGATTGTTGTTGACTATTGTACATGACTGTGCCACCTGAAGTGCTTAATATCATTATTGAAAGCTGTGTTGTGAGATAGGACACCTCTATTTTTGTGTGAATAAGCATTTCAAACACCCAGCAAGTAACTAAATCCCCCACTGTGATTGATTGAGAGCGTTATTATGGTGCCCACACACGGCGCGTTTCTCGCATTCTGTTTGATCTTTTTAGTTCAAATAGCATCGCGTCTAGTTCAAATCATACTGTGTGTAGTGTCCCTTGCGATGCGCGCTCCCGTCTAGTCCATATCTCAAGGCAAAATAGTATGTGCAGGCAGGTATTTTTGTACTACATCGCATATAAGGGGTCATTCCGAGTTGATCGTAGCTGTGCTAAATTTAGCACAGCTACGCTCTTGTTCCCTGACATGGGGGGGGGGGGGGGGGACGCCCAGCACAGGGCTAGCCTGCCCCGCATGTTAGTCCGGCCGCCCTCGCACAAGTGCAAAGGCATCGCACAGCGGCGATGCCTTTGCACTTCAAGAGTAGCTCCCGGCCAGCACAGCTTTAGCGTGCTGGCCGGGTGCTACTCATCGCTCCCCGGCCCGCAGCGGCTGCGTGTGACGTCACACAGCCGCTGCGGCCCACCACCGTTCAGTCCGGCAACGCCTGCGTTGGCCCGACCAAACCCACAAAACGGCGGCCAAACGCCGCCGTTCCGCCCCCTCCCGCCCAGCGATTGCCTCTTCCTGTCAATCAGGCAGAGGTGATCGCATCCCTGCTACGGCCTTCGGCCGTCTGACATGCGCAGCAGGGACCCGTTCGTTCTGCTGCGTTAAAACGCAGTGAGCGAACGGGACAGAATGACCCCCATAGTACATTGTAGTGTATTCAAAATTAGATGTAGTTCAAATAGCATACCCACTTAGTCCAAATCGCGTAGCACAGATTTGTATAGGCACAAATCGCACCTAGGGGGTAATTCCAAGTTGATCGCAGCAGGATTTTTTTTAGCAGTTGGGCAAAACCATGTGCACTGCAGGAGAGGCAGATATAACATGTGCAGAAAGAGTTAGATTTGGGTGGGTTATTTTGTTTTTGTGCAGGGTAAATACTGGCTGCTTTATTTTTACACTGCAAATTAGATTGCAGATTGAACACACCCCACCCAAATCTAACTCTCTCTGCACATGTTAAATCTGCCTCCCCTGCAGTGTACATGGTTTTGCCCAACTGCTAAAAAAAATCCTGCTGCGATCAACTTTGAATTACCCCCCTAGCGCAAATAGCACCGTGTGTGGGCCCCAGAGTCTGAACAATCATTTATCTTGCACAGATCTAAACCTCCCTCTCATGCTATGCATCTGGAATCAGTTAAGCTTATTAAGACCTCCTTTGATGAATGAACACCTGGAGGATTTAAAGGGCAGACTAGATGGGCCAAGAGATTCTTATCCGCCAACAAATTCTGTGTTTCTATAACACTTCCTCTTCACAATGAATATCTCTCTTACCAAGCCTGTTGTTATTTAGGGTAGACTATGACCCAAGTGTAATAACCCGTGAGTTGTGGGCAATGGCGAGATTTAAGTGTGAAGAAAAGTGGGAAAATGAATGTAAATCAAGAAAGTGGCCAATAAGATGGTAGAGTTTGTGCAGAAGGTTGTTAGTGGCCATACAGTAAGTAAAGTATTTTGGGCTGTTAAGAGGTGACATATAGTTTTGTTTTTTGCATTTTATTATTAACAGTAATAAAATTATATTAATCAAGTTTTTTTTTTCAGCAAATGAAATCCTGTAATGAAGAATGGAATAGAATTGCAGATATAACTGCACGGATTCATTTGTGCAGAAATGTCATAGTGCATACCTCCCAACTGTCCTGATTTTCACGGGACAGTGCAGTCCCGCTGCCCCAGGGGTGGGGGGTGACTGCTCTGCTCCGGTCACTCACTGCTCATGGGAGACAGGGGGTCTGGGGGCAAACCAGTGACCAAAACAGCGGGCATGGCTCACGATCGTGGCACTACTGTATATACATGCCTCTTTTCTATAGGCCTCGCCACCTTTTGGCTGCAGCGGCAGTGCCTGGGAGTCCCGTTTCCCCATCTCACTATGTTGGGAGGTATGATAGTGCTACGTAATCTAGGGATGGCCATCGGTGGTCACCAATGCTATGGGAGACCATTGATGGTTTCACCCATCGATAGCCAATCACAGCACGGGGGCAGGGTTTCGCAAAGGTCAAGGGCGGAGCTATGCTCTGAGTCCCCGCACCTTCCAAAAAATATATATAAATTTGTTTATGTGTATGTTCAGCTCTATGATGGTTCCACAGTTAACAAACTATTTATCTCTACTCAGAGGATGAATCAGTTTCTAGCCATAGCTGTACTTTAAGTTTTTGGAAGCCAGAACTTATTATTTCTCCGGCAGGGTCCACAGGTTATCCACAGCGACAGCGGATTTGCACCAATCAGTCAAAGCTTTCCGGCCTCCCAGCATGCAACGGGCCCGTCCATATATCCCCGCCCCCTGGCTCAGGCAAATCAGTTTTTTTGTTTGGTGCGGCAAGAGCCGAACCATGGTCAGAGGGCTGCTGGATTGTTAGCAGCCCCAAGCTTTCTTGTTTTATTTTTATAGTCTTCCTATTTTTTGAGTGATCTTTCTAAACAGCGTCTTATATGCATATTGGAAAGAGTCGCTCCAACAACTCTCCGCCGGGTCGCGACAACACTTACCCACGAGTACAGTGCTGTTTCGGCGGGTGTCTTTGTCGGATATACTAGCAGGTCCATCAGACGTTACCAGGCTGTGGCCGGAGCACAGGGAGAGGGTAAGGCATCGGTTCCGAGTAGGATGCATGGAATACGGACACAGCCGCACTGTTTTGGGAGGAGACTACCAAACAGTAGCTGACGCGCCGCCACCACTGGTGCTCCAGCGCTAGGCCTTAGGGATCATAGGCACCAGGAATAGCATGAGGCCACGATCCCTAGGGTTGATGTCAGAAGTGGGGAGTCAGACACTCTCCTTGTCGCCCCCCCTCCAGTTCATGACCAGTTTACGCCGAGTCTCCCGCCATGAACTGTTTCTTCGCTTCCGTCTCAGATGCTACCAGCTACACTGGGAGACAAGGGGACCCGATCGCAGCATAGGCGGCTGTGTGACCGGGGCGTCTGTGTTCACTTATTGCTACCACGAGGGGACCAGGTCGCAGCATAGGCGGCTGCGTGACCGGTGCGTCTGAGCTCACTGAGGGCCCGGTCGCAGCATAGGCGGCTGTGTGACCGGTGCGTCTGTGTTCACTATAGGTTCATGGAGCAGCAGTGTACACTGGTAGCGTCTGGATCCACTCAGCGTTCTCTAACGTATTGATCGATCCTGGAAGCGAGGTGAGTCTCCCTGTATCCCACTCTAAATCTCTATCTACTGTTTTGAGTACGCATAGTTAGATAAGTGCCTATTGCATATGAGTTTGTATACCATTACTGTTGTTTCTGTCGCATTGTGTCTGAATACGTTAGATATGTTAAACATGATTCAGTAAATGTGTTCTCCTGCATACTTAAAATATTATTGTAGTTGACGATGTGCTCATATTGCTTAATATACTAATGTATAACATGTGACTGACTGCTAGTATGATGCTGACTTTGCTACATGTTTGTCAGTTTGTTTTGCAGATCCTCAATGCTGGTGCATGAGTAGGATCGAATGGATATCATTTTAAAGAAAAAAAAGGTTAAAGTGATACAGTCACAAAATTGTGTAGTACACTGTGGAAGTGCTGATTATTTATCATGTAATAAAGCGGCAATGGTTAGGACACTCATACCATGTTTTGAAGCTGTATTATCCTCTTATGATCTGGTTCGGGATGGCTTGTATGCATAATGTTTTAGCTCAGCAGGCAAGGTGGATGCAGGTACAAGTGTATCCACCTTGGGCTATATTTACACAAGCTTTATCCAGTAAATTAGATGGATAATCCCCCAAAATCCTGTACCAGGAATAGGGTTACAAGCCCTTACATACAGCAGCAGCTTCTCAGAACCAGTAGTAAGTAAACTTTCACCCTCGCAGGCTACACATTGTTTAGATTCATCAGAAGATGAAAGCCCAATTATTTTACTTCATCATATGAAAAAGAGGTAGGTCTCAGCTCTCGAATATAGCTGAGTTATTTGAAAGCAATGAAGCCATCTTATCCTTAGAGGATACAGCAAAGCCTGTGTTAAAAACCAAGGCACCTGTGTTTAAACATCCCAATACTTGAGTTCCAAGATCAGCTGATGGAAATCATGGAAGAGGTTTGGGTTACACCCAATAAAAAGTTAGAATTCCTAAGAAATGGAATTCCTATGATCTGCTTCCAGCTGGGGATTGTTAAAAAATAAAAAAGGGGAGATGGCTCCTAAAGTAGATAAGGAGAATATACAATAGCTTTGCTTTCAGTTTTCCTGTCTAGGGCAGTCATGAGGCCAAGCCTTGGCTTCAGCTTAAATGGCAAAGGCAGTGGTTGCCTGGGCTGATGCAATGGAAGGATATTTTTCAGTAGAGCAAGAATCTCATATGGCTCATATAAAAAAACTGCAATGTTCCTGGAAGCATTGGATATGGTCAAAATATTTACTTCAGAGCATCAGCCCTAACTATACCTGCTCATAGAGCAGTTTAGCTGGGTAAGTGAAAGATCTACAGCCACACCACACTTAATATGGCCAATCTCACCAGTGTGGGGCCTGGTGAGAAACATCTGCGAATACCAGGTGCTGTAGTGGGAATCATTGTCTTGTTCTGAAAATATTCCTTTTTGGTAAGAATTGACAGATATTCTGGAGTCAGAATCAGACTCCAAGAAAGTCAGGTTCCTTCCACATACAGTTCACGTGTTGGTATTACACTATCAATAGAAGCCTGTCATAGGCAGAATCCCACGTCAGTGTGATTTGAGACTAGGAAACCATTGAGCTACCAGAAGATCTACAGTGTGGGCCCGGTTAGTACTCGGATGGCTATCGTGGAATACCAGGTGCTGTAGAAAAGTTAAACCATCAGCTGATGTGTGCTCTGCCTGGGAGACCCCAGGTTGGGGGGCTGACTTCCTCAGGTCACACAGACTTGGCATGGTATCTCTAGTTATGTTTTTGCCTTCAAGACAGCCTATCTCGGCTATAGACGGATGCCTGGCTTTGCAAGATACAGATCAGAAATTTTCTTCGGTCAGGAATAGTCATTCCAGTTCCTCTGGCAAACAAGAACAAGGTTTTACTTCAACCTGGCTTAGTCGGAAGCCAAATGAGTCATTTCAACTCATGCTTATCATTCACCCTAGTGCCTGAGCAAAAAAGGTTGAGAGGTGAGAAGCTGGTACACGGTAACTCCAGATAAGGCTGACGGTGAGAGCGGAAGCCGGGAGGGACATCATTGTAACTGAGGTCGCGGCACGGACTCCAGATAAGGCTGACGGGGGAGCGCTGCAGCCGGGAGAGACAATACCTAATCGGGCCAGCACCAGGTTATTAAATGGTTTATACCTGCATTTGGGTATTTCAACCTGTTTATGAGAGCTCTGGATCATTTTAATATATATTGCATGGCCATGCATGAATGCTTTTAAATTCTAAATCAGAGAACATTATGAACTAAGCTACTAATCATATTTGGAAGCCAATGGACGCTGAGAATAATCACTAATTTTAAGCAAAATAGCAGTGCATAATCTAAGTGTTTATATCCTATCTGTGGAGCTAATAGCAATTGTGCTGAATGATTAGGTGGTACAAAGTATCACTGAAGAATATTTGAAAGAGACATTGTTGCCTATGAGTATCAGTACATCTGCATGGTTCATTTCATTTAGAGAGATTTTCAAGCTATCTTGTAAATATATACCAAAAAGAAAAAAATACAAAATTGGGCGCAGATGTTTAAATTGGATGTTAGCCGCACATCCCTGTGGCTTGGTTCCTCTGCCACCACTTTAAAAGAACAAGAAAAAACAGATTGGGACTGCGCTTAATATCCAATTAAAGATTTTATTCGCTCAAATACAATTTTATTATTTATACAATCACCGGCCGGATTTTATAAAATATAACATGAATATACTAATAGAAACCTACAACGCTTCTATAGCACATAATTAGTATATAATTGGCATGATTAAGAAACATATATTAAAAACTCAATGCACACACAGTCATGTTGCTGACTCTACCACTGCTCATAGGTGACTCCTATAACCTTGCAGGCTTCCCTGCAATATATAGCGTTATGTCTGCTATCCGTGTGATTTTAATTTTATATCAGCAAGGGATTGAAATCTTCTTATAATACCCCTTTTTCTCTGACGTCCTAGTGGATGCTGGGAACTCCGTAAGGACCATGGGGAATAGACGGGCTCCGCAGGAGACTGGGCTCTCTAAAAAAAGATTAGGTACTATCTGGTGTGCACTGGCTCCTCCCTCTATGCCCCTCCTCCAGACCTCAGTTAGAATTTGTGCCCGGCCAGAGCTGGGTGCTCCTAGTGGGCTCTCCTGAGCTTACTAGAAAAGAAAGTATTTTTAGGTTTTTTATTTTCAATGAGTTTCTGCTGGCAACAGACTCACTGCTACGTGGGACTAAGGGGAGAGAAGCAAACCTACCTGCTTGCAGCTAGCTTGTGCTTCTTAGGCTACTGGACACCATTAGCTCCAGAGGGTTCGAACACAGGCACCTGTCCTCGATCGTTCGTTCCCGGAGCCGCGCCGCCGTCCCCCTCGCAGAGCCAGAAGAACAGAAGCTGGAAGACGTCAAAATCCGCGGCTGAAGACTCCTGTCTTCATTAAGGTAGCGCACAGCACCGCAGCTGTGCGCCATTGCTCCCAGCACACTTACACACTCCGGTCACTGTAGGGTGCAGGGCACTGGGGGGGGGGGGGGGGGGGGGGGGGCACAAAATCATACATATATACAGTCTAGCACTGTATATATGTAAAAAAAAAAAAACCCGCCATTATTATACACTGAAAAGCGGGACAGAAGCCCGCCACTGAGGGGGCGGGGCCTTCTTCCTCAGCACACCAGCGCCATTTTCCCTTCACAGCTCCGCTGGAAGCACGCTCCCCAGGCTCTCCCCTGCAGTATCCAGGTACAAGACGGGTTAAAAAGAGAGGGGGGGCACATAAATTTAGGCGCAAATCGATACAGACAAGCAGCTATTGGGAAAATCACTTATTAGCAGTGTAAATCCCTGTGTTATATAGCGCTGTGGTGTGTGCTGGCATACTCTCTCTCTGTCTCCCCAAAGGACTTTGTGGGGTCCTGTCCTCAGTCTGAGCATTCCCTGTGTGTGTGCGGTGTGTCGGTACGGCTGTGTCGACATGTTTGATGAGGAAGGTTACGTGGAGGCGGAGCAAGGGCAGATAAGTGTGGTATCGCCCCCGTCGGGGCCGACACCAGATTGGATGGATATGTGGAAGGTCTTAAATGACAATGTAAACTCCTTACATAAAAGGTTTGATGACGCTGCAGCCTTGGGACAGCCGGGGTCTCAGCCCGCCCCTGCCCAGGCGACTCAGAATCCATCTGGGGCTCATAAACGCCCTCTAGCTCAGATGGTTGACACTGATGCCGACACGGAGTCCGACTCCAGTGTCGACGATGATGAGGCACATTTACAGTCTAAAATGACTAAGGCCATCCGATACATGATTATTGCAATGAAAGATGTATTACACATTTCTGAGAGTAACCCGGTTAATACCAAAAGGGTTTATATGTTTGGGGAGAAAAATCAGCCAGTGACTTTTCCCCCATCTGATGAATTAAATGAATTGTGTGAAGAAGCGTGGAGTTCCCCTGATAAGAAACTAGTGATTTCTAAGAGGTTACTGATGGCGTACCCTTTCCCGCCAACGAACAGGTTACGTTGGGAAACATCCCCTAGGGTGGACAAGGCGCTGACACGCTTATCTAAAAAGGTGGCCCTGCCGTCTCAGGATACGGCCGCCCTAAAGGAGCCTGCGGATAGAAAGCAGGAAGCTATCCTGAAGTCAGTGTATACACACTCTGGTACTCTACTGAGACCTGCTATTGCTTCAGCCTGGATGTGTAGTGCTGTAGCAGCGTGGACAGATACTCTGTTAGACGACATAGATTCCCTCGACAGAGATACTGTTTTGCTAACCCTGGGCCATATCAAAGACGTCGTCTTATATATGCGAGATGCTCAGAGGGACATTTGCCTGCTGGGATCTAGAATTAATGCTATGTCCATTTCTGCCAGGAGGGTTTTATGGACTCGGCAATGGACAGGAGATGCTGATTCTAAAAAACACATGGAGGTTTTGCCTTATAAGGTGAGGAATTGTTTGGGGACGGTCTGTCGGACCTCGTGTCTACAGCGACAGCTGGAAAGTCCACTTTCTTGCCTCAGGTTTCCTCACAGCCTAAGAAAGCACCGTATTATCAAATGCAGTCCTTTCGTTCCCAAAAAGGCAAGAGGGTCAGGGGTGCATCCTTTCTTGCCAGAGGCAGGGGTAGAGGTAAGAAGCTGCACCATGCAGCCAGTTCCCAGGAACAAAAGTCCTCCCCTGCTTCCACTAAGTCCAGGTGCGGTGGGGGCGCGTCTCCGAAACTTCAGCAGCCAGTGGGTTCACTCACAGGTGGATCTCTGGGCTATACAAATTGTATCTCAGGGATACAAACTGGAATTCGAAGCGACTCCCCCCCGCCGTTACCTCAAATCAGCCTTGCAAGCTTCCCCCATGGAAAGGGAGGTAGTGCTGGCGGCAATTCACAAGCTGTACCTCCAGCAAGTGATTGTCAGGGTCCCCCTCCTTCAACAGGGAAGGGGTTACTATTCCACAATGTTTGTGGTACCGAAACCGGACGGTTCGGTGAGACCCATTCTGACTTTAAAGTCCTTGAACACTTATATAGAGAAATTCAAGTTCAAAATGGAATCGCTCAGAGCGGTGATTGCAAGCCTGGAAGAGGGGGATTTTATGGTGTCGCTGGACATCAAAGATGCTTACCTACATGTCCCCATTTACCCACCTCACCAGGAGTACCTCAGATTTGTGGTACAGGACTGTCATTACCAATTCCAGACGTTGCCGTTTGGCCTGTCCACGGCACCGAGAATATTTACCAAGGTAATGGCCGAAATGATGATACTCCTTCGGCAGAAGGGAGTTATAATTATCCCGTACTTGGACGATCTCCTCATGAAGGCGAGGTCCAGGGAGCAGTTGTTGATCAGCGTAACACTCTCTCAGGAAGTGTTACTACAGCACGGTTGGATTCTAAATGTTCCAAAGTCACAGCTGATTCCTACGACGCGTCTGCTTTTCCTGGGCATGATTCTGGACACAGAACAGAAGAAGGTGTTTCTCCCGGTGGAGAAGGCCCAGGAATTAGCATCTCTGGTCAGGGACCTTCTGAAACCAAAACAGGTATCGGTGCATCACTGCACGCGAGTCCTGGGAAAGATGGTGGCTTCATACGAAGCCATTCCCTTCGGCAGGTTCCATGCGAGGATCTTTCAGTGGGATCTGTTGGACAAGTGGTCCGGATCGCATCTTCAGATGCATCGGCTGATCACCCTGTCCCCAAGGGCCAGGGTGTCTCTTCTGTGGTGGCTGCAGAGTGCTCACCTTCTCGAGGGCCGCAGGTTCGGCATACAGGACTGGGTCCTGGTGACCACGGATGCAAGCCTCCGAGGGTGGGGGGCAGTCACTCAGGGAAGAAACTTCCAAGGGCTGTGGTCAAGTCTGGAGACTTCTCTACACATAAATATACTGGAACTAAGGGCCATTTACAACGCCCTGAGTCAAGCAGAGCCTTTGCTTCAAAACTGGCCAGTGCTGATTCAGTCAGACAACATCACGGCGGTCGCCCATGTAAACCGCCAGGGCGGCACAAGAAGCAGGAAGGCAATGGCGGAAGCCACAAGGATTCTTCGATGGGCGGAGAATCACGTGCAAGCACTATCAGCAGTGTTTATTCCGGGAGTGGACAACTGGGAAGCAGACTTCCTCAGCAGACACGACCTCCACCCGGGAGAGTGGGGACTTCATCAAGAAGTTTTCCAACTGATTGCAAACCGATGGGAACTGCCACAGGTGGACATGATGCGTCCCGCCTCAACAAAAAGCTAAAACGTTATTGCGCCAGGTCAAGGGACCCTCAGGCGATAGCTGTGGACGCCCTAGTGACACCGTGGGTGTACCAGTCGGTATATGTGTTTCCTCCTCTTCCTCTCATACCAAAGGTGCTGAGAATAGTAAGAAAGAGAGGAATAAGAACAATACTCATTGTTCCGGACTGGCCAAGAAGGACTTGGTACCCGGAACTGCAAGAAATGCGCACAGAGGACCCATGGCCTCTGCCTCTCAGACAGGACTTGTTGCAACAAGGGCCCTGTCTGTTCCAAGACTTACCACGGCTGCGTTTGACGGCATGGCGGTTGAACGCCGGATCCTAGCGGAAAAAGGCATTCCAGATGAAGTTGTTCCTATGCTGATAAAAGCTAGGAAAGATGTGACAGCAAAACATTATCACCGTATATGGCGGAAGTATGTTGCTTGGTGTGAGGCCAGGAAGGCCCCTATGGAGGAATTCCAGCTGGGTCGATTCCTGCACTTCCTACAGTCAGGGGTGACTATGGGCCTAAAATTGGGGTCCATAAAGGTCCAGATTTCGGCCCTATCCATTTTCTTTCAAAGAGAACTGGCTTCACTGCCTGAGGTTCAGACTTTTGTAAAGGGAGTGCTGCATATCCAGCCCCCTTTTGTGCCACCAGTGGCACCCTGGGATCTTAACGTTGTGTTGGATTTCCTGAACTCACACTTGTTTGAGCCACTTAAAACCGTGGAACTAAAATATCTCATGTGGAAAGTGGTCATGCTGTTGGCCTTGGCATCGGCTAGGCGGGTGTCGGAATTGGCGGCTTTGTCATGTAAAAGCCCATATCTGATCTTCCATATGGACACGGCAGAATTGAGGACTCGTCCCCAATTTCTCCCAAAGGTGGTGTCATCGTTTCATTTGAACCAACCTATTGTGGTGCCTGCGGCTACTAGGGACTTGGGGGACTCCAAGTTGCTGGACGTAGTCAGGGCTTTGAAGATATATGTTTCCAGAACGGCTGGAGTCAGGAAGACTGACTAGCTGTTTATCTTGCATGCACCCAACAAGCTGGGTGCTCCTGCTTCAAAGCAAACTGTTGCTCGCTGGATCTGTAGCACGATTCAGCAGGCTCATTCTGCGGCTGGATTGCTGCATCCAAAATCGGTAAAAGCCCATTCCACGAGGAAGGTGGGCTCTTCTTGGGCGGCTGCCCGAGGGGTCTCGGCATTACAGCTTTGCCGAGCTGCTACTTGGTCGGGTTCAAACACATTTGCAAAGTTCTACAAGTTTGATACCCTGGCTGAGGAGGACCTTGTGTTTGCTCATTAGGTGCTGCAGAGTCATCCGCACTCTCCCGCCCGTTTGGGAGCTTTGGTATAATCCCCATGGTCCTTACGGAGTTCCCAGCATCCACTAGGACGTCAGAGAAAATAAGAATTTACTCACCGGTAATTCTATTTCTCGTAGTCCGTAGTGGATGCTGGGCGCCCGTCCCAAGTGCGGACTCTCTGCAATACGTGTATATAGTTATTGCTTAACTAAGGGTTATTGTTATGAGCCATCCGTTTAGTGAGGCTCAGTTGTTGTTCATACTGTTAACTGGGTAAGGTTATCACAAGTTGTACGGTGTGATTGGTGTGGCTGGTATGAGTCTTACCCTGGATTCAAAATTTCCTTTCCTTGTAATGTCAGCTCTTCCGGGCACAGTTTCCCTAACTGAGGTCTGGAGGAGGGGCATAGAGGGAGGAGCCAGTGCACACCAGATAGTACCTAATCTTTTTTTAGAGAGCCCAGTCTCCTGCGGAGCCCGTCTATTCCCCATGGTCCTTACGGAGTTCCCAGCATCCACTACGGACTACGAGAAATAGAATTACCGGTGAGTAAATTCTTATTATCTGTAGGGTTAGACTGAATGTCCGTCATCAGTTATATCTGTCCCATGAGCTTTAAGTCAGCAAGGTGATGTTAGTAAAGCGATAATGGCAAGCTTGTGAATGTCCTTGCCTTCAACCCTATGATACCAAGGCTGTCTCTGAGTGCAATTTAGGCTGTAGTATACCTCAGGTCTGGGAGCACACTCCCTATTCCCCCTCAGCACTGGGGTCCGGGTGTCCGGATGTCGAGCTGATTAGTATGTTAGTATGCCGTCATGCAGAGTATGCCTAGTAATCACTTGGTAATTCACTTAGCCGGACGGCTATCAACTCACTTATCCACTCCTCCACATACGCGTTTCACCGCCTCGATGTACCGTCGGCGGCTTCTTCAGTGTGATACACAGTGTGGATGCTTTATCGGTGAGACAGGACCTTCATCTGGCGGATGGGTTTTCCTTTAATTACCCTATTACCCAGGGTGGTGAGAAAGTTTAAACAGGAAGACCAGCAGAGAATTGCAATGGATGCTCTACTTCTTCTCCCTCAACGTCCAGACCTGCTAATGCAGGGTCCTGGTTATCACAGACATGTGGGTCGATTGTCTTTGACAGCGTGGCCATTGAAACCTCTATCATCAGGTCAAGAGGATACTTTCAAACAGGTGTCACAACAAGGAAACCTTCCTTAGCTTGCATTCATCACCAAATATGGCAAGCCTATATTCATTGGTGCAGTGAAAGAAAATCTACAGCCACACCACACTGGATATGCCCAATTTCACCAGATCTGAGAAGCTATGCAGTGTGGGGCCTGGTGAATACTTGGATGGGGAACATCTGCTAACACCAGGTGCTGTAGGTGAATGAAACCCTACATTTTTTTCAGAGTTTCCAGGGTCTTAGCTGTTAGGATCTCCTGCTCTGTGCTGCCACGTCGCCATGGCAACCGGGAGGCAAGTGTTAGCGAAGTAACCTGAGCGCAGCTGATACTCCGGTCCGGGTTTTTACTGTGTAGTGGTTACAGGCTCTGTGCACGGCAGGGAATCCGGCACTGGTTTTGTGCTCACAGTCTGTGAGGTCTGAGTGGAGCGTGGACAGCACCTGCTATATAAACCATCCTCTCAGGCTAGGCAAATGCTGCTGAATCTTTGTTTGTTAGTCAGTTCCAGAGAGTTAGCTAGTACTGTGTGACTTTGTATTTACTTGTTGCTTACTGCGAATAGGCCTTGGGATTCGGTACTTCATTCTGCCAATCCGGACCTAGCAGTAAGACTGGAGTCAGTTGTTTGACCTGCCGGGGTTCTTTTGCTATTCTGTGAACCCAGCAGGTTTGCGGCTGTACTCTCAGACCTGCTTGCTTAATCCTCCCTCACTGTGCAGGGCGTCCAGGTGTCAGTTTAGTGGCAGTAAGCTGAACCTGTGCCCTGCAAGTGGGGGTTAGGATTGTGGATACTCTCCTTGTGTCTATATTTCTATCTCTGACCAAGGAATTTATTCCCACACCCGTTGGTAACCCGTTGAGGTTTTTTCTGTTGCTCTTAGCAACATCATTTCAGGTGCTCCACATGTTAAATCACTACACATCGCTTCATTGTCCGCTCTATTCCATCTGAGCATTCCTGACACTAGGGAGACACCCAATTCCTGAGCCTTTGGGCTTCTCCGTTCACTTTGTGTTTATTAGTTATTCCATCACCTCCTGTGTATGTTATGTTATACTGTCTGTGAGTTTGTTTGCTTCGCTTCCCTCTCTGTTCATACACCGGTATACTCCTGTTAGCACTGGTGTGCGTAACATATTCAGCAGCCTTACTCCTGTTGAAATTTTGTGGGAATATGGAGCATACCCCTCAAAATACTTTGCAACAGGTGGTCGATCAGGTGCAGGTCCTGACTCGACAATTTAATGAGATGTCCATTAAAATGAACACCCCGCAGGCCGCTAGCGGAGCTCCCGCAGCAGCAGCGGCAAGTTCAGGGGTTAAGGAGCCGAAAGTAAATCTCCCGGATCGGTTTTCTGGAGATCGCTCGCAGTTCTTTTGTTTCAAGGAGAGCTGTAAGCTATATTTCAGGCTTAGGCCCCAGTCTTCTGGGTCGGAGATTCAGCGGGTGGGCATGGTGATTTCCTTGCTACAAGGAGACCCACAGGTCTGGGCATATGGGTTACAGCCTGACTGTCCGTCGCTTAAAAGTATTGATGCTTTTTTTACGGCACTGGGCATTTTGTATGATGACCCTGACAAGATGGCTTCAGCCGAGGCTCAGATTACGGTTCTTAAGCAAGGGCGACGGCCAGCTGAGGTTTATAGTACGGAGTTTCGGAGGTTGGCTCATGATACCCAGTGGAATGACCCAGCCCTGAGAAACCAGTACCGAAGGGGCCTTTCTGACCAGATAAAGGACCAACTGGTACAATATCCCTCGCCTGATAGCTTAGATCAGCTCATGCAGTTATCCATCCGGGTGGATAGACGGCTGAGAGAGCGTAGGCTTGAAAGGGAGACCGCAGTTTCCTTTTTTCCCAAGGGAACCTCAGACTCTGAGGAATATTCAGAGGAGCCTATGCAGATTGGGGCTACCCGCCTCTCCTCGCGTGAGAAGACGCGGAGGAGACAGCAGGGTTTGTGTTTGTACTGTGGGAATAAAGGTCATGTTGTAGTATCATGCCCAGAAAAAACGGAAAACTTCAGGGCCTGAGGGTGATGGGAAATATCCTGTCAGGCCAGAAGTCAGAATTTCCTAAAAAGACTTTTCTCATTCCGGTGACTTTGGAGATCCTCGGTCAAACTGTCAAGACTGAGGCCTTTGTTGACAGTGGGGCCGATGGGGTTTTCATGGACCGTCAATTCGCCCTGGAACACTCTGTTCCCTCAGTACCTTTGGCATCAGAGATTGAGATCTGTGGGTTAAACGGGGAACCATTGTCCCAGGGTAAAATTACCTCCTGCACCAGCCAAATTCCTTTGTTTATTGGAGCCACACACTCTGAAAAATTGTCTTTTTATGTGACTGTCTGTTCTTTTGCCCCATTGGTTTTGAGGTTACCCTGGTTAAGGGCCCATAACCCTCAATTTGACTGGGTCTCTGGGGAGATTCTTAGTTGGGGTAGTGATTGTTTCAGGAGTTGCTTGAGCCTTCCAGTCAGGCTCTCGCAGCTAAGTTTGCCAGGATTGTCAGGATGTTATGCAGATTTTGCGGATGTGTTCTCCAAAAAAGTTGCAGAGGTACTACCTTCCCATCGCCCCTATGACTGTGCCATTGATTTGTTGCCGGATGCTAAGCTTCCCAAGAGCAGGTTGTACTCCCTGTCACGTCCTGAGACTCAGGCTATGGCAGAGTACATTCAGGAGAACTTGGCTAAGGGATTTATCAGACCCTCACAGTCCCCAGTTGGGTCGGGGTTCTTTTTCGTGGTTAAAAAGGATGGTTCGTTGCGACCCTGCATCGACTTCAGGGAATTGAACCGTATCACGATTAAAAACTCGTACCCACTGCCTCTCATTTCGGTTTTGTTTGACCAGCTTCGTACTGCCACCATTTTTTCTAAGATTGACCTACGCGGTGCTTACAATCTAATCCGAATAAGAGAGGGGGATGAATGGAAGACTGCCTTTAATACCCACTCAGGGCATTATGAATATTTGGTGATGCCTTTTGGGCTCTCTAATGCCCCGGCAGTCTTCCAGGAATTCATGAACGATGTGCTCAGGGAATATTTGGATAGATTCTTAGTTGTTTATCTAGATGACATCCTAATCTTCTCTCATTCCCTGGAGGAACATCGGAAGCATGTACGCTTAGTCCTCCAGAAACTCAGAGACCACCAGCTTGGGGCGAAGCTGGAGAAGTGCGAGTTTGAAGTCCAGCAAATCGCATTTCTAGGGTATATTATCTCCTCAGAAGGTTTCCAAATGGAGGGTTCTAAGGTACAGGCAGTCCTGGATTGGGTGCAGCCCACTAGTTTGAAGGCGCTTCAGCGTTTTCTGGGCTTTGCAAATTTTTATAGACTGTTTATCGCTGGATTTTCGTCTATAGTGGCCCCCTTGGTGGCACTCACTAAGAAAGGGGCGGATGTTGCTCACTGGTCTTGTGAGGCCAAAGCGGCCTTTGCCCGTCTCAAAAGGGCATTTGTCTCTGCCAAGGTGCTGCGACACCCAGATCCAGAGCGTCCTTTTGTGGTAGAAGTGGATGCCTCTGAGATAGGTATTGGGGCAGTGCTCTCTCAGATGGGGGTGTCTGATAATCGCCTTCATCCCTGTGCT
The DNA here is from genome assembly GCF_028390025.1 of Pseudophryne corroboree. Classification (NCBI taxonomy): domain Eukaryota; kingdom Metazoa; phylum Chordata; class Amphibia; order Anura; family Myobatrachidae; genus Pseudophryne; species Pseudophryne corroboree. The sequence goes on from NC_086448.1 coordinate 436,857,869, forward strand.
TACTTTTCCCGTAAATTTTCGTCTGCCGAGATGAATTATGATGTGGGTAACCGGGAATTGTTGGCTATAAGGGATGCACTCGGGGAGTGGAGACATTGGCTTGAGGGGGCTAAGTTTGTGGTCTCAATTCTCACTGACCATAAGAATCTGGCATATTTAGAGTCAGCGAAGTGGCTCAATGCCAGGCAGGCACGATGGGCTTTGTTTTTTGCTCGCTTTAATTTTTTGATAACATATCGCCCTGGGTCAAAAAACATCAAGGCTGATGCGCTCTCGCGGAGTTTTGCTCCAGTTCAAGAGACCACCGAGGAGCCATTGCCCATTGTGTCCCCATCATGTATTAAAGTGGGCATTACCCAGGACCTCTTGTCATTAGTCCTTAGAGCACAGGAGCAGGCTCCTCCAGACCTTCCGGTAGGTCTCTTGTTTGTGCCTCCTAGGTTAAGACAGCGAGTGTTCCTGGAATTTCATGCCAAGAGGTCGGCAGGGCATCCGGGTATTGCCAGAACTCGGGAGTTGCTGTCTAGGGCGGTGTGGTGGCCCTCGGTGGCTAGGGATGTGGATCAGTGGGTTCGGGCATGTGACGTTTGTGCCCGAAATAAAACTCCTAGAGGGGTTCCTGTCGGCCCATTACATCCACTCTCTATTCCGTCTAAGCCATGGACCCACATTTCCATGGATTTTGTGGTGGACTTGCCCAAATCCTCGGGGATGACAGCCATTTGGGTTGTCGTTGACAGGTTTTCGAAGATGGCGCATTTCGTTCCACTGGTTGGGTTGCCATCGGCCAGACGCCTGTCTGAGTTATTTATGCAGCATGTTGTGCGCCTCCACGGGTTGCCACTTGATGTGGTCTCTGACCGTGGATCCCAGTTTGTGGCCAAATTCTGGAGGGCATTTTGTTCTGATCTCCAGATTTCTGTGAGCTTGTCGTCAGGCTACCATCCACAGTCTAATGGGCAGACTGAGAGGGTGAACCAGTCCTTGGAGCAGTTCCTCAGGTGTTATGTCTCCAAGTGTCATACTGACTGGGTTGCTCATCTGTCCATGGCGGAGTTTGCCTATAACAACGCGGCTCACTCTGCTACAGGGATCTCTCCCTTCCTTTGTGTGTATGGGCATCATCCTAAGGCCAATTCTTTTGACCCCCTGGATACCACGTCTGGTGGTTCCTCTGTTGTTTCGGTCCTTAGGGGTATTTGGAGGAAAGTGAAGAAAGCCCTTGTGTCTGTGTCATTAGTGACCAAAAGGGTTTTTGATAAGCGGAGAAGACCCTGCAGCTTCAAATTAGGAGACTTCGTCTGGTTGTCCACCAAGAATTTGAAGTTGAGACAGCCATCTCATAAGCTTGGCCCCCGGTTCATCGGCCCTTATAAGATCACCAGGGTTATCAATCCGGTGGCATTTCAGTTAGATCTGCCCCGTTCATTGGGTATCAATAAAACATTTCATTGTTCCCTTTTAAAACTGGCGGTTAGTAATCCTTCTTCCAGTGGAAGACCTTCTCCTCTTCTGATACGGGGTCAGAGGGAGTTTGTGGTTGAAAGGGTTCTTGACTCCAAGATGGTTCGGGGTCGGCTGTCATTTTTGGTGCACTGGAAGGGGTATGGCCCGGAGCAGCGGTCGTGGGTGCGCAGTTGTGATCTTCATGCCCCTAGACTGATACGCTCTTTCTTCTCGCAGTTCCCCGATAAACCCGGTGGTAGGGGTTCTTTGACCCCTCGTCAGAGGGGGGGTACTGTTAGGATCTCCTGCTCTGTGCTGCCACGTCGCCATGGCAACCGGGAGGCAAGTGTTAGCGAAGTAACCTGAGCGCAGCTGATACTCCGGTCCGGGTTTTTACTGTGTAGTGGTTACAGGCTCTGTGCACGGCAGGGAATCCGGCGCTGGTTTTGTGCTCACAGTCTGTGAGGTCTGAGTGGGGCGTGGACAGCACCTGCTATATAAACCATCCTCTCAGGCTAGGCAAATGCTGCTGAATCTTTGTTTGTTAGTCAGTTCCAGAGAGTTAGCTAGTACTGTGTGACTTTGTATTTACTTGTTGCTTACTGCGAATAGGCCTTGGGATTTGGTACTTCATTCTGCCAATCCGGACCTAGCAGTAAGACTGGAGTCAGTTGTTTGACCTGCCGGGGTTCTTTTGCTATTCTGTGAACCCAGCAGGTTTGCGGCTGTACTCTCAGACCTGCTTGCTTAATCCTCCCTCACTGTGCAGGGCGTCCAGGTGTCAGTTTAGTGGCAGTAAGCTGAACCTGTGCCCTGCAAGTGGGGGTTAGGATTGTGGATACTCTCCTTGTGTCTATATTTCTATCTCTGACCAAGGAGTTTATTCCCACACCCGTTGGTAACCCGTTGGGGCTTTTTCTGTTGCTCTTAGCAACATAATTTCAGGTGCTCCACATGTTAAATCACTACACACCGCTTCATTGTCCGCTCTATTCCATCTGAGCATTCCTGACACTAGGGAGACACCCAATTCCTGAGCCTTTGGGCTTCTCCGTTCACTTTGTGTTTATTAGTTATTCCATCACCTCCTGTGTATGTTGTGTTATACTGTCTGTGAGTTCGTTTGCTTCGCTTCCCTCTCTGTTCATACACCGGTATACTCCTGTTAGCACTGGTGTGCGTAACATTAGCATTCCTTCAGACAGGAATAGATGGCTTCCCTGAGAGAAGCAAGGGTCGGCATCGACTGTAGAGTTCCAAAAGTAAATGACCAACTTACAGGATATGCGTACCTTTTTTCCATGGTATGCTGCGCATTCAACCTTTTGGTTGTTTCTCCTACAGTGCCGTGGGACTTGTTTAGTCCTGAAAGTCCTTCAAGGTGCCCCATTTGAACCACTTAAAAATATGGATTATAAATGGTTGACTAATAAAGTGTCTTTTCTACTAAGTCGTCATCTAGAAGATATCTGACTTAGGGATTGTCATATTGTTCCCCATTTCTGATTGTTTATACAGATAAAGTAGTTCTCAGAACTAGATCTGGGTATCTTCCTAAGGTTTTCAAGCTGATCTCCCTGTTCCGGCTAATGTTTCTGTTCACTCTAATCGTAGGGTAGGTCCTTCATGGGCAGCACAATGTGGTGCTTAAACAGAACAGATATGTAAGGCAGCCATATGGTCTTCCGTTTACACATTCATTAAGACATTATGCCTTGGATACCTGTGCCTCTCACGATGCTGAATTTGGGCGAAGGATTCTCCTGAGCATCAGGACCGTCCGTCCCCCCCCCCCTTCACTAAACTGCTTTGGGAAATCCCATTGTTATCCTGTGGATAACCTGTGGTCAATGTAAGAAAGAGAATGGGGTTGTACTGATAAGGTGCATGAAGAAATGTAAAAAAAAATATAACTTTTATTATTTTATTAATAAACCGGTATTCGGTCAACATGCGAAATATAGAGGTAAAAAAGAATAAAGAATTCAGAAATGTGCTCTAAGATAGAAAAGTGATAAGAATTAAAAATGTATCCGCTCCGATGATTGCATTACCTGTTATGTGTATTAATATGCGTTTCTGTGTGTACCACAAAGAGATATTTTTCTTAAATAAACAAATAAACACTGGTGTGTCTCTTCTAATTCGAGTGCCCGCAGCTGTCAGATGCTAATTTATTGGTTATCAAATATCATATGCTGCAAATCTATGCACCCTTCACCAATAACACAGCAATGAAGTATCCAGTTATTACCGTAAATTTGAAGTGAGACAAAGTTGCGATTATGCAGTGTGTCTGAATAATATTGCTCCGTAAATGGATGAACTGTAGCTACAATGCTGTACTTAGAAAGCGAGTGTGCTGACAATAATTACTGCTGATAACCCTATGTTTACCTGACACAATCGGTGCTGGTCACTATCTGTTGTATGGGGACTACACTTCCCTTTCATGTCAGGACTGAATTAGATTAGTGCCATATCTTTACTCTGAAGAGGGTAACTTACAACCCCAGGGTCTCAATATACATCTGATGATCCAGCCTATTTAGGATTCCCCACAGTATAATTGTGTCATTAGGGTGGTATATTCAATGCAGTAGGTACAAGTTCTGGATACCAGTAGCTTTAAGTTAACACTATATGGAATAGAATTATAACGATAACAGCGGACTTCATTGAAAAATTGGTCATTTTTGGGAGGATGTAGAATAAAGATGTAAATTTTAGCTTTAAAGGATTTGATTATCAGCACTTAACATACACCATGGCATCACAAGTATGTTATTAATGTTCATTTGGGGCAGAATACACGTGATCCAGTAGGGTATGTCACCAGTAGGAAGTTGCACACAACCATGTTCAATGCACTAATATGTGTTTTTGCACTTTTGTCACATGAGTTTTCACACACAACTCTTTTCACATCATTATTTCTTCTTGATTCACGTAACACTTCACAGCACTTTTATTTAGTACATTTGAATAAGTCTCAGATCACCATAACAAATTATCACACACTGACCGTTTGCTAGTGATGGGTTTCTGTCTTCACTCAATTAGGTCAAGAACTTTTTTTCACTTCTTATATATTCCCATACACTATTTTCCGGTATGGGCTTAGATTGTTACTCGTCACCAGTTATATTTAGACTATATTGAATTCACATCACGATAGGTTGTGTAGTAGCACAGCAGTACATTTCACATTTCATTCTTAGCAATTGATCAGGATAAAGTAAAATTAAATTGATCTCCGTATCGATAAAAGGTAACACTGCCGTCTCAAAAGATTAACAGGAGTGTGACATAGGCGAGTAAGCATTTTAGATGTTATCTTCAACAGTTGGTATTGATTACTTACCAATTCACTTTAACAATTCACGCAGTGTAATACACTTATAAGCACAGGATATGGGCCATTGGGTTTACATTTTTCATTACTAATGATCCCCATAGGATACAATGCAAAGTAGGGGTAGGACAATTGAAACTTATTTTATCAATCTAGGTTTCTCAGAAGATGGACCACACAACAGGTGACCGTAACAGTAATGACAATGCGGCACCCGTTTATATATTATATATATATTTTTATTATTTTTCTTATTTTATATTATTTATCAACGTGGGGGAATTCCTTCACAGGGGATGACGGGAGAATCCTGCAAGATATGAAGAACCGTTATCAATGGTCGTATAGCTATTAATCCGGACGGAATATTTCTGGTTCAATAATATCAGATAAGCATGCAGTATTTTCTTTAAACCCGCACATGTCCGTATCTTAATATATATGACGGACAGTGGGAAGATAGAATCTACAATTGGCTCAACATGGTATCATAGGGACTGCTTTATTAATATGGAAATCCACAGCATTATACTGTCCCTCTCCACAATAAACTTATATAGGCATGAACGACGCAGGACACTGTAGCATACTGAAAGTGGAAGCGCCTTCATTACAATATATTCATTGATACTATTAGTACCATATAGGATCTCGCAGTCAAGTCCAACTAATGACAGATTGAATTTTTCCGGGTAAGAGTAATAGTATACTGATGGCCGAGAATAGATCAGTCGGTCACGTGACTGTGAGATTGGATGCGATTGGCTCATTTATACTGATAAATAGCCTGTCAGGGGAGACACTCGGGTTAAGCCTCGAAAAAGCTGTATGCGAAATGCGCGCATCGGCACCTGTTTCTGCTCCGATGCTCTTGCATTGACAATTTTTATGTTGTGTGTACCCGCGGTGTTCAGATCACTGCACGGTGATTATGGGAATACCCGTTGATCGGACAAATGCTGATCAATCACATGCCGTTGCAGCTCTGACACCCATGTTATTTGTAACCATTAGCACCTTTACCAGCAGTATTATGTAATTTGAGTGTTCTAGGTGTTGGTAACTACTGCACGGCTAGTACGGGAATACCCGTTGATCGGACAAATGCTGATCAATTACATGCCGCTGCAGCACTAACACCCAGGGCCGTCTTTTCGTATGGGCTCAATGGGCTCTTGCCCAAGGGCCCCAGTAGTATAAGGGCCATATGCTGATAGCTGAGGCTCCCCTCTTTCCAGGGGTACCAGGTTTTTGAAAATCAGCCCTGGGTAACCAGAGATATTCGACTTGAAAGCAGTGGTCCCCATCCAAGCCTGTTAATTGCTCTTCCCAGCCAGATATCTCAGGTTCGGTCTGACTTGGAGTTTTTCTGATGGTATACTCCAAAAGCTGGGACTCTCCCCTTTTGGTGGACACTGACAGCTTGTCTCTATTTTGTCCAGAACCAGAGATATAAGCCTTCAAGCAGTCAGTCCCTGCTCCAGCTCCACAAGCCTAATATACAGTTTTATATTTTTGTTGGTGAATTGCTCTGACTCCTGAACTCTGATCCCCAGGTCCCCAGTATCTCCTGCAAGGTGGGACTCTCTATGTTTTTTATCCAATTCAAAGCTAAAAAATCTATTTCCAGGAACTTGAGATATCTGCAGTCAAGCAAGCTGTCCTCCCACCAGAAAATGATGAATATTAAGCCCACTCCACTATACACCCCTCCCCTACGTATTAAACACCCACTACCACCCTGGAAGTCATGTACCAGAGCTTCTTCATTCAGCCCAATGTACCCTTCTACAGTTTAGCCCCATCTGTGCAGTAAAGGAGTAATTAGCAGAAATTACTGCTCCAGGTCCTACATGTGAGCGGAAGATAGAACACCCCCTACCGCCGCGGATAGCACCCCAAATCCCTACCGCTGGAGGATGGATAGGGGGCCCAGTGCATTGCTGTGCCCAGAGGCCTACACTGCTGTTAAGATGGCCCTGCTAACACCTGTATTATTTGCAACTTATAGCACCTTTACCAGCAGTAGCATGTATTTTAAGTGTCCTAGGGGTTGGTAATCACTGCACGGCCAGTACGGGAATTCCCGTGAATCGGACAAACGCTGATGTGATCCTAACCGTTGCAGTGTAGCCATACTTACAGTAAACAAGCCGTACCTAATTTATTTTATTTAAAAAAAGTTGTCTTGTGTGGTGTCATTAAAGAATAGCTGACTGTTACACGGTTAACACAGGAACACCTGATAATTGGATTAGTGGACCAGTCACACGTTGTTTAGGCATAGACATTGTCTAATTACTAGCAAACAGTGTTACCATTTATAGCATTATACATTTTGGATGCCCCAGAGGTTAACTAATTGCTTCACGATAGATATGGTAATACTTACCAACCACACAAATGTGAAGTGTGATATTGCTGCAGCGTCGCTTTCCCTATGTTAACAATGGACAGTCTCAATCGTATATTACACATTAATGTATGAGGGACAACAAGGTTACTGCGCAATTAGCAGGGAAATATACGATAATTAGCCAAATTTCGATCACTCTAAACCATTGCAGTATTGTCACCCTCCCGTTGCGGGGCTAAGGACACGGATATCCCGTCTTTTATTACACATTAACTGGGTGTATACCCGGTAGGATTGAGGAGCCACATCATAAGTGGTATAAGATTAAATATACATCCTCAAGGTGACCACTGGTTGCCCTATCACGGGCACTAGTACCTATATCACAGTTCAAGTTGATATTCATACAGATAGGTGGTAGAGTGTTATGATAATTTAGCTTGCAAATATCGTGGTCAGAGACAATGAGCAATTAAATATATTTATAGTCCAATGCCGAAGTGTAGTCCCCATACAACAGATAGTGACCAGCACCGATTGTGCCAGGTAAACATAGGGTTATCAGCAGTAATTATTGTCAGCACACTCACTTTCTAAGTACAGCATCGTAGCTACAGTTCATCCATTTACGGAGCAATATTATTCAGACACACTGCATAATCGCAACTTTGTCTCATTTCAAATTTAATAACTGGATACTTCATTGCTGTGTTATTGGTGAAGGTTGCATAGATTTGCAGCATATGATATTTGATAACCAATAAATTAGCATCTGACAGCTGCGGGCACTCGAATTAGAAGAGACACACCAGTGTTTATTTGTTTATTTAAGAAAAATATCTCTTTGTGGTACACACAGAAACGCATATTAATACACATAACAGTTAATGCAATCATCGGAGCGGATACATTTTTAATTCTTATCACTTTTCTATCTTAGAGCATATTTCTGAATTCTTTATTCTTTTTACCTCTATATTTCGCATGTTGACCGAATACCGTTTTTTTAATAAAATAATAAAAGTTATATTTTATTTACATTTCTTTGTGCACCTTATCAGTACAACCCCATTCTCTTTCTTACATTGTACGCTAGTTTGGCTGTCCTAGGTAGCACCCCCAGGAGTTATGTACAAGGAATTCTTCATAATATCCATTGGGGTATTCCTGTGAGGTTTTTCTTCCTCACTCTAGTAAATTAATAGGACATTTGAGAGTGCAGATCTTTTTTCAGTTCTTGTTGTCGGATAACCTGTGGACCCTGCCGGAGAAATATACGTTATGGTAAGAACTTACCGTTGATAACGGTATTTCTCCTAAGTCCACAGGTTCCACAGGGATCCCACCCTGACGCACCTGATTTGAGGATACTTTTTTACTCACTAACCTCTTCCTTCATTGTACGGAAGGGTGTGCATGTGTGTTCTTCTCGCCTGATTAGGGTTCTACATAATGCTCCTGCCTTGAGCTTTGGAATACAACTGATTTGCCTGAGCCAGGGGGCGGGGATATATGTACGGGCCCGTTACATGCTGGGAGGCTGGAAAGCTTTGACTGATTGGTACAAATTCGCTCCATCATATCCCATTGTTATCCTGTGGAACCTGTGGACTTAGGAGAAATACCGTTATCAACGGTAAGTTCTTACCATAACGTATATTTTGAATGCCCTTGTTACAACTATGGAGGTGATTGAAGCTATCAACCTTCAGAAAGCACTCGTACGGTTGGATTTAAAGCTCAGTATTACTAGGTATTTAGTTCACTAGGAGCTTCTGATTTGGCTATACTCTATAATGAAATTAGGGAATGACAAGATCCCTCTACACAACTATGTGCTAGTGATTCAAAACATCTGACTCCAATCCTAGACCCACAGTATGTCCTCAATAAACTTTTTGCAATAACACTAGCTGTTCCCTGGCTAATCAATCCAGCTCAAACTGGCCTTATCCCAAGATTGATAACACCTGACAATATCAAGAGATTCCTCTTTTTTATTTCTTGCATGTGCCAGAAAGTTTAGTTGCCTTGTCCCTCAATACAGGGAAGGCATGATATAGGTTCACAGGTTACAGGAGGCATATGAGACTGAGCCTATGTAGGTTTGTTTTTTTGTGAAGGCCGCCAACATGTTAAACCTAGTGTTGCGTTTGTAACAGAACACATATGCATGAGCAGCAGGTGAGACTGCTGAGGGGTTCGGTAAGTATACTTCCATACCTCCCTAACCCCCCTGCCCCCCCTCGCTTCCCCCCACGGCCTAACTCTAATAGTCCCCAGGACACTTACGATCGAGATGTCGGTTTTTGGGATTTTGGCATTTCACTGATGTCAGGATCCCGATGCCGGTCTTCAGGCTGCATGTCGGGATTCCGGTGCCAGGATTTTGACTGCCGGCATCATGAACGTATCACTCTGTAACATTGTATGCTTCTGAAGAATTTCTCTCTTTTGCTGTTGAACTTTGTATAAAGGTTTTATCTGCATTAGTGCCTAAAAGCCTGGACATAAGGCATACAGATACAAGGTGAAGAGCATACAATAATTATCTTTGTTGATGATAGTCTTCACCGTCACCATCAACAGGTCATCCAGCCAACATGTGTTGACCCTCTCCAGAGTCTTTGTCAAGGCAAATGCTACATTACAGTATATTCCTGGAAATCACTGTAACGTAGCATTTCGTATGCAGATACAGCCACAGTCGCACACAGAATATAGGCATGTCGCATATAATTTTAATCAGCAGAAGGACATAGTAATGCTAATAAGATGCATTTTCATCAAAAAAGGCACCCAAAGTTAGCAAAGCTGCCAGCTGACTCACGCCAGGCATCTCCTTCTGCATGGCCTATTGAGGAAAGATGTATGAGGACACATCTGTATCCAAGCAGAGGCAGAGGTCACAGTGTTAGCGGCCATGTGAATGCTGTGTGCGGGTGGGTTGGTTGTGCCATAGTGTTCAGCATATGTGTAAGGGGCACTATGTGTGTCATTATGTGTATAAGGGCATTAATAATGTGCAGCATATATGTAAGGGACATTATGTGTATAAGGGCATTAATAAACGTTGGCATTATGTTTAAAACGACATTAATAATGTGTGTCATATGTGTAAGGGGCATTACTATGTGGTATTATGTGTATAAATGCATTACTTATGTGTGGCATTATGTGTATAAGGTACTGTGTGGGGTAACATGTACAAAGGGCACTACAGTGTGGTTTAATGTGAATATAGAACAATATTGTGTGGTGTAATGTGTGAATAAGGAGCAATTCAGTGTGATATGATGTGAATAAGGGGCACTACTGATAGGAGTAACGTATATAAGGTAAAGTGGTAATTCTGTGTGATTTAACGTGAATAAGGGACTCTATTGCATGATAAAGTGTGAATAAAGTTGCACTACTGTGTGGCATAATTTGAATTGGGGGTACTATTGTGTGGCCATGCCCCTTCCCAGCAAGAACACGCCCCTTTTTGAGCTGTGCGCAGAATGTGTACACTGTTCCTTTTTAAAATATAAGGGGTAAATGCACCAAAATGTGGACTGGTATGGGTGAGGGGTGATGGTGCTGCGAAATGGGTACAGGGTCAAAGGCGGAACTAGCGGCGGTGCTAGGTGGCACGAGCCAAAATGTTGCCTAGGGCATCATATTGTTTAGGGTCGGCACTGGGTGAAAGGACTGATGATTATTACCTGACCAAGTCAAAAACCAGAGACTACACCCGGGATGACTACTGGTACGTTTCACAATACAAACTCAGTGTGAGAGCTGCTCATTGCCAGTTCTCTAACGTAGGGGGTCATTCCGAGTTGATCGCTCGCTGGCTACTTTTAGCAGCCGTGCAAACGCATTGTCGCCGCCCACTGGGGAGTGTATTTTTGCTTTGCAGAAGTGCGAACGCTTGTGCAGCAGAGCAACTGCAAAATAATTTTGTGCAAAACAAGACCAGCCCTGTAGTTACTCTTCATGTGCGTTGAATCTAATGATGGAGGGACGGCTTTTGACGTCGCACACCCGTCCAATGAACGCCCAGCCACGCCTGCATTTTTCTAAGCACTCACTGAAAACGGTCAGTTGACACCTGGAAACGCCCATTTCATGTCAATCTTTCTGCGTTCGGCAGTGCGACTGGAATGTTCGTTAGACTCTGTGCAAACCCACGATGCTCATTGTACCCGTACGACGCGCCTGCGCATTGCGGTGCATACGCATGCGCAGAAATTACAATTTTTAGCCTGATCGCTGCACTGCAAACAACGGCAGCTAGCAATCAACTCGGAATGACCCCCATAGTCCGTAATTGTCATTTTTATACATCTTCACTGGATTGTCCTGTTTTGTGTGCTTTTTTTATCCTTTGATTGGATCATTAATGTTTTTTTTTTTCACTTTTTACTATTAAACGTATTATGTTATGTACGTTTTTCACATCTTTTCTGAGTAATTCCATTCCACTTTTGTGTACTGGAAAGAAAGTGGATCAGTGTATGATATTGGAGAATATCCTTTTATTTGTGCCATTACAGTGGAATCTGAGAAGAGGTGATGTTCCTAAAGTAAGGATTGCTCCAGTTTTGCATTGTATTTGACTGTACTGGGCAGCACCAGTGAAAGGAACATCCTGTTTTGCATTACTGAAGTCTTAAAGTTGAGAGGTGTGGGGATCACCTTATAGATTGTTCCATCTATAGGCAGCTTCTATTTGTGCTCATTTGACAGGAATCGATTGTTTCATTTTCTTTTGATTACACAGCTCATAGTCATGTTCATGGAACTAATTTGAGATGACTGGTGCTTTGTGACATGGCATATTATCCTGGAATGAGACAGTAGAAGATGGGTAAACTGTGGACAGGGATGCACATGGTCAGCAGCAATACTCATGTAGACTGTGACATTTAAACATGCTCAAAAGGTGCTTAATATGTGCAAGGAACACATTCTCTACACCCACACCACCAGCCTGAACCTCTGAGAGGATGGATCCATGGAATCATGTTTAGACCATCTCTGAAACTACCACCTCAATTTTGCAACCTCATCTTCATGCTCTTAGCTGACAGGATGGGAACTTGGTGTGTTTTTTTTTTGCTGTATCCTATGCACTTCAAGGTTCAACATATTCTTCTGCATTCCACTGTTGTAAATGCATGGTATTTTGAGTTTCTGACGCATTCGTACTAGCTTGAACTAGTCTGGTAACTCCTCTGACTATTATATATTTTTTGCCCACATAATTTCTGGTCACTGGGGACTGATTCTGATTTGGGAGCATAGCAAAAAATAAAAAGTAGTCATTTTGCACCTACAGTATGCAGAACCATTTAGCTTTGTTATTTTTATTATATTATTCTGCACTTTACAGAGAGTATTGCATTATTGGAGTTTACAGTCTAAATTTGTTTATGAATTATTGGCGAAAAACAGTGTACTTGGGAGGAAGCTACATCCTGAACACCACAAATAAAGTGCCCTGGCTATAATACAAATCAATGCCCTAGCTTTGAGGCATTGGTGCTGACAGTGCTGCAACCTGTAGATCAGAGTTTCCCAAACTCTGCCATTACAGTCCAGGATTTAGGATATCCATGCTTGAGTCCAGATGGTTAAAACAAAATGACTGAGGTACTAATAAAGTCACATTTTCTCAAGCCTGGATATCTATAGATTCCTGAGTGAGAACCTAGAACATGATCTCGTCTGTCAGGGGATGCGCCAATCACTGTCTTTGGGAGTGTCCAGTGGTCCAGAGCTTCTGGAGGCGAGTAAGGAGGATGACTGAGACTTTGTGCCTTTATCTCAACTTTTGTGCCTTTTACTGTTGAATGGGCTGTTCTAGGCATTTGTCCTAAGGGGCAGAGACTTACTCCGGCCAGTAGGAATCATTGGTTGCTATAAGTTCTAAGGCAAAGAAGACCATGCTACATGAATGTATACACCCAAACCCTATTAACTTCTAATTCTATTGGGAAAAATAACTTTTATTTTTCGAATGTACTGGGTGGAGACGATTTTTGATAGAGAGGCCTCATACATTTTTTGATACATGAGAAAGTTTTATTGCAACTTTGCTACCCTCAACACAAGATCTATCATAGCATGCGTCTGACCCAGTGGTACGAAACTCAAATTGTACTGGATAATCCTCCTATTACGTTGCCCAATGGGTGAGTGCCAGACACTCTTTACTTTTACTTTTCTTTTTAATTGTGTCTTTCACTTACATTTGTATCCATCCATAGCCACACTCATTGTGGCAACATCTTAGCACAATCGTGCCCTGTTAGGTGTGACCGTGTGTATGTCTGGGGCGTGCGCATGAAAGGGAATGCCTAAACATGCAGAGAGTGCTCGTTTAGCGCAGATGTAGCCACGATGAGCATGACTACATCTGTATGAACACATATATCCAGTATTGTAAAGAATTCCCAAGGAAGTGTGTTTGGATGTTTTTGGCTATGTGAACACATATATACAGTATTGTAAAGATTTCCTATGGAAGTGTGCTCGGATATGTTTTTATATTACTTAATCACTACGTGTAATGTTTTCTATGATTGACTCATATGCCTATGTCTTGCAAATTTGTCTGTCTTTGCTTCAATAAAAAAGTTATACCCATTTGAATCAGTCCAAAGCAAAATCTGATATTTGTCACTGTCATGAAGGGGGGAAACGTATGTAATCATAAAGTTGTAAACTACATACATGTATTTATTTTATTTCTCCTTTATCCTAGAGGATGCTGTCCAAAAGAACGATGGGGTATAGACGGGATCCACAGGAGACATGGGCACTTTAAGACTTTAAATGGGTGTGAACTGGCTCCTCCCTCTATGCCCCTCCTCCAGACCTCAGATTCTGTGCCCAGAGAGACTGGACACACACTAGGGGAGCTCTACAGAGTTTCTCTAGAAAATACTTTCTGTTAGGTTTATTATTTTCAGGGAGCACTGCTGGCAACAGGCTCCCTGCTTCGTGGGACTGAGGGGAGAGAAGCAGACCTACTTCTGTGAGTTAAAGGCTCTGCTTCTTAGGCTACTGGACACCATTAGCTCCAGAGGGTCTGATCACTTGGTATAGCCTAGCTGCTCGTTCCCGGAGCCGCGCCGTCGTCCCCCTCACAGAGCCAGAAGAGAGAAGCCGGGTGAGTAACCGAAGCAAAGAAGACTTCAGTGAAGGCGGCAGAAGACATCAGTCTCGGAGGTACCGCGCAGCGGTCGCGCTGCGCGCCATTGCTCCCACACACCAACGGCACTACTTGGGCGCAGGGGGGGCGCCCTGGGCAGCAATAAGACCTCAAATCAGCCTGGCAACAGTACATACAGTGCTTAGGTACTGTATAGTAACCCCCACCAGTATAAAAAAATAGCGGGACATAAGCGTGCCGTTATCGGGGCGGGGCTTGGTCCTCCCAGCTCTATTCAGCGCCATTTTATCTCCACAGTGAGCTGCATGAGATGCTGGCCCTGACCACCTCCACTTCTGTGACTAGTAACAGGGTGCTAAACGGGGGGGGGGGGGGGGGGCACAGCAAAATTGGTGTTGATTATTATCATTAAAAGCGCTGTCAGGTCGGGGGCTTTATATATATATATATATATATATATATAATGTATGTGTGTGTGTGTGTGTGTGTGTGTGTGTGTGTGTGTGTGTGTGTGTGTGTTGTGCTTTCAGACTGGGATTGGCGCTGGGTGTGAGCTGGCAAACTCCCTCTGTGTTTCTCTAATAGGCCTTATTGTGGGTCTGTCCCCTATGGCCCAGTGTGGTAGTGGTGTCGGTACGTGTGTGTCCACATGTCTGAGGCTGAAGGCTCTTCCCAGGAGGAGGCTGGAGTAGAGACAGAACAGTGTGGGGGAGTGAATCTGTCGGCACCGCCGACTGCTGATTGGGTAAATATGTTCAGTGCCTTGAATGCAAATGTGGCTTCATTAAATAAGAGATTGGATAAATCTGAGGCTCAGAACCAAACTGTCACACGCCATAGGCGGCGTTCACTGCGCTAACCCCTGCATACCTGCTGGTCTGTGTTGCGGCCTCCGCCTTCGGTGGTCCACGGGCTCCGGCGCCTGGCTGGCGCGGCCCCTGGCGGTTCCCCGGGGCAGGGGCGCCGCCATGACACCCGGCATCACGTGAGCGGGGAGCAGGTGACATCATCAGACTGTTCCGCCAATCCAGCGGAGGCGGGAGATTCAAAGGCAGACGCCGGGCAGCGCCTCGGCGCCTGAGTAGCGTCTTTTCCCCTGAAGTGGATGCCAGTGCTTCTGTCCTCGGCGGATCTCTCTGCAGCATACCCCAGTGTCTCCGGCATTTCCAGGTGTCAGTTGTTGCACAGCTTCCAGCGTTCCCAGCCGCTGCTGGGTTCTACTGCACTCTAGTCACCAGGGCTTCTTGGAGTCGGCGTGGGCTGCAGGTTAAACGTCGCTCTCAAGTTATACAAGTCCTCAGTGTCTTTTACCCTCGCTCTCAAGTTATACAAGTCCTCAGTGTCTTTAACCCTCGCTCTCAAGTTATACAAGTCCTCAGTGTCTTTAACCCTCGCTCTCCAGTTATACAAATCCTCAGTGTCTTTAGCCACCGCTCACAAGTTCTTCAAATCATCAGTGTCTTTAACCATCGCTCTCAAGTTCTTCAAATCATCAGTGTCTTTAACCACCGCTCTCAAGTTCTTCAAATCATCAGTGTCTTTAACCACCGCTCTCAAGTTCTTCAAATCATCAGTGTCTTTAACCACCGCTCTCAAGTTCTTCAAATCATCAGTGTCTTTAACCACCGCTCTCAAGTTCTTCAAATCATCAGTGTCTTTAACCACCGCTCTCAAGTTCTTCAAATCATCAGTGTCTTTAACCACCGCTCTCAAGTTCTTCAAATTATCAGTCTTAACCACCGCTCTCAAGTTTTTCAGTCACCAGTGTCTTTTGCCATCACTCACAAGTACTTCCTGGACATTTCTCCATACGCTCCTTCTCTGTTATGTGACATTGTGTTGCTCTCTTCCTGCAATAAAGTCCTTTAATATTTTCACCAAGCTTTACTGTCAGAGTCCTATATGAGGAAGACCTATATCAAGCCATCCCTGTTCCGACCCAACTGTGGTTCCTCTCCCCTACCATCGGGAGAACCCCCGAGTTCACAACACCCCCAACCTAGGTCAGTGACCGTATACTCAGGCCACATGGACCTGGGGGATCGGAGCCCAGAGGCAAGTACCATCCAGGACTTGATTTCTCGAGTACAAAGTCAGGAAGCAGCACAGGGCCAGGTGATGCATTGTCTTCAGGAATTATCTGGCCGGCTGGATCAAATTCAGACTTCTCTGGCTTCAGTAGTACCGGTCCCAGCTCCAGTACCCGCTCCAGTGGTTGTCTCTAGTAATATTCCATCCTCCTCTGGAACCAGGTCACGTCTTCAGCTCCCTACTCCTTCTCGCTATAATGGGAATCCAAAGAATTGCCGTGGTTTTCTCAATCAGTGCGAGGTACATTTTGAACTGCTTTCACATAACTTCCCTACTGATCGGTCCAAGGTGGCATACATTATTTCTTTGCTCGAGGGTTCAGCGTTGGATTGGGTGTCTCCGTTATGGGAGTGATCTGATCCATTGGTTTCTAGTTACATCAATTTCATTACGTCATTCCGGAGGATCTTTGATGAGCCCGGCAGGACGACCGCTGCCTCTGCAGACTTGCTTCGTGTCCGACAAGGCTTTCGTTCAGTGGGACAGTATGTGATTAATTTTCAGACCATAGCCTCAGAACTGCGCTGGAATGATGATGCCCTTCGGGCTGCCTTTTGGAACGGGCTCTCCGATCGTCTAAAGGACGAGTTGGTCACTAGAGATTTGCCGGATTCTTTAGAACAGTTGATCTCGCTCTGTGTAAAGGTGGATCTTCGCATACAGGAACGAGGTGGCGAACGTAGTCGGTCAGATCGATCAAGGGTCCGATCTCTTCCGTCTAAGCAGACGTTTATTCCAAGTCCTGATGAACCCATGCAGATTAATCGATCCCGGTTGTCCCCAGAAGAACGTCAGCGGCGTCGTGAGGGTAGACTCTGCCTCTACTGTGGAGCCGCGGATCACTTTCTCAAGTTTTGCAAGTCACGCCCGGGAAACGGGCAGTCCTAGCTTGTTCCGGAGGAGTCGAGCTAGGAATTTCTTCTAAACCTTCTCCGCCAGTGGACTGTTTACTCTCCGTGTCTCTGTTCTCCGAGTCAATAGACAAACCCGTTAAGGCTCTGCTGGACTCAGGGGCTGCAGGGAATTTTATTTCCCTTTCCTGTGCCCAGGATCTGGGTTGTCAGCTACGGTCGGTCGAACGATCTATTACGTTGACTGCTATCAATGGTACCCAAATTTCTAACGGTCAGATTTCAAGTTGTACAGTACCAATCAAACTGCAAGTGGGAGCTCTGCATCAAGAACACCTAGAGTTCCTAGTGATTCGGGAGATGCCCCACGATCTGGTTCTTGGCCTTCCTTGGCTTAAACTTCACAACCCTCACGTCGACTGGAGTTCGACACAAATAATATCTTGGGAGTTCTTTTTGTCATTCAAATTGTCTCACCCCAGTCTATCCGCTCCGTGTATCTTCCAGGTCAGATGAAGGGCTCATTCCGGAGGCCTATCGGGAGTTTTCTGACGTGTTCTCGGAGCAAGCGGCCGATCAGCTACCACCGCATAGACCCTGGGACTGCCCCATTGAGCTCATTCCAGGGAAAATGCCACCTCGGGGTCGCACTTATCCCAAGCTATGTCGGACTATATCAAGTCTAATCTACAGAAAGGATTCATCCACCCCTCTACTTCTCCGGCGGGGGGGGCGGGTTTCTTTTTGTGAAGAAGAAGGACGGAGGACTGAGACCATGTATTGACTATCGTGGTCTAAATGATGTCACCATTAAGAATAAGTATCCTTTGCCGCTTATTACGGAGCTTTTTGATAGAGTTCGCGGAGCCCGAGTTTTCACCAAGCTTGATTTAAGGGGAGCTTATAATTTGATACGTATCCGACAGGGGGACGAATGGAAGACGGCCTTCAATACCAGGGACGGGCATTACGAGTATCTGGTAATGCCGTTTGGCCTCAGCAACGCCCCTGCCGTCTTCCAGGGATTCATTAACGAAGTCTTTCGGGATATGCTATACCTAAGTGTAGTGGTATATTTGGATGACATTCTGATATTTTCTAAAAATCTCACAGAGCACAGAATACAAGTCAAAGAGGTACTTCTTCGATTGTGAGAAAATCATCTTTATGGCAAGATTTCCAAATGTACTTTTGAGGTTCCTTCTATTCCATTTCTTGGTTACATCATTTCGGGCACGGAGCTTCGTATGGATCCAGAGAAACTCACTGCCATCCGGGACTGGACTCAGCCTCTTTCCTTGAAAGCGGTACAATGATTTCTGGGCTTTGCAAATTACTACCGGAAATTCATAAAGGGATTCTCTACCATCGTGGCACCTATTACTGCCCTAACCAAGAAGGGTTCTGACCCAAGTCATTGGTCCTCCGAAGCTGTAGCAGCGTTCGCTCAGTTACAGGCAGCCTTTATGTCCGCTCCAGTCCTTCAACAACCAAATTTTTCAAAACCATTCTTCTTGGAGGTTGATGCTTCCTCGGTAGGCATAGGTGCCGTGCTTTCGCAGTACGCTCCAGATGGGAAGTTACATCCATGTGGTTTCCATTCTCGCAAATTCTCTCCTGCGGAACAGAATTACACCATTGGAGACAAAGAGCTTTTGGCAATAAAATCTGCCTTGGAGGAATGGAGATATCTTTTGGAAGGTGCTAAACACCTAATTACAATTTTCACTGATCATAAGAATTTGCTGTACCTCAAGACGGCCCAGTGCTTGAATCCCCGTCAAGCTAGATGGGCGTTCTACTTTACCCGGTTTTCATTTGTTATTAAGTACCGGGCTGGGACTTTTAACACCAAGGCTGATGCTTTATCCCGTTCCTTAACAGCTTCGGATGAGGAGAATTCCGTTGAGAAGGCTTTGATTCTCAGTCCAGTTTCTATGTCAGCGGCTCCCACCGCTTTGGGTCCTCCTCATGGGAGAATGTATGTGCCAGCTAAATTTCGACCAAGGTTGTTGCAGTGGGCTCATGTTTCCAAGTTTTCCGGTCATCCTGGAGTTCAAAAGATGTGGGAGTTTCTACGAAGGTCTTACTGGTGGGACACTATGAAGAAGGATATTCAAG
This sequence comes from Pseudophryne corroboree, assembly GCF_028390025.1. Lineage (NCBI taxonomy): Eukaryota > Metazoa > Chordata > Amphibia > Anura > Myobatrachidae > Pseudophryne > Pseudophryne corroboree. The sequence goes on from NC_086448.1 coordinate 436,877,254, forward strand.
ATTATGTCAACTCATGTCCTCAGTGTGCTCAGCACAAAATTCCTTGTTTGCCTCCTGCGGGGTTATTGCATCCACTGTCCATTCCTCAGAGGCCTTGGACCCATATCTCTATGGACTTTGTCACCGAATTGCCTCTCTCCAAGGGTCACAATACTGTCTGGGTAATTATCGACCGTTTCTCTAAGATGGCACATTTTGTACCTTTGACTGGGTTACCATCAGCTCCCAAGTTGGCTTTGTTATTTATCCGAGAACATTTCCGCCTGCATGGATTACCTCAGGAAATTGTCTCTGACCGGGGGGTACAATTCACTGCAAGATTCTGGAGAGCTCTCTGTACGGCCTTACAAATAAAACTCAAGTTTTCATCCGCTTACCATCCACAAACCAATGGGCAAACTGAACGCGTCAATCAAGATTTAGAGACTTTTCTCTGTGTTTATCTTTCTCCTTTGCAAGATGATTGTGTGGAACTGTTGCCATGGGCCCAATTTGCCCATAATCATCTGTACCACTCTTCGACTGGTGAGTCCCCATTTTTCATTAATTATGGGTTCCATCCTCAAGTTCCTGAATTACCCATTTGTCCTCCGGAGGATGTTCCTGCTGCAGCCTCTACTCTTCGGCACTTCAGCCAAATTTGGAGTCGAGTTCATGCTAATCTCAAAAGGGTTTCCGGCCGCTATAAGTTCTTTGCGGATAGGAAGCGACGAGCAGCTCCCCAATACAAGGTTGGTGACAGGGTATGGCTTTCCACCCGCAACCTCCGCTTAAGGGTGCCCACTATGAAGTTCGCCCCAAAGTTTATTGGTCCTTACCCCGTGTTACAAGTCCTGAACCCGGTTGTCTGCAAATTGGGATTGCCTTCCCATCTCCGGATACAAAACTCCTTTCACATCTCTCTCCTTCGCCCCCTTGTTTTAAACCGGTTCCATTTAAAGTCCCCGAGGCTAACCTCTGCAGAGTCTGAAGATGGAACGGACTTTGAAATCAAAGCTATTCTTGACTCTCGTTATCTTCACAAGAATCTACAGTATTTGGTGGAGTGGAAAGGTTTTGGCCCCGAGGAGAGGAGCTGGGTCAAGGCTACTGAAGTTATGGCTCCCCGACTGGTGCGGATTTTCCATTCCAGACATCCAACAAAACCTGGAAAGTGTCCGGGGGCCACTCCTGGAGGAGGGGGTACTGTCGCACGCCATAGGCGGCGTTCACCGCGCTTACCCCTGCGTACCTGCTGGTCTGTGTTGCGGCCTTCGGTGGTCCACGGGCTCCGGCGCCTGGCTGGCGCGGACCCCGGCGGTTCCCCGGGGCAGGGGCGCCACCATGACACCCGGCATTACGTGAGCGGGTAGCAGGTGACGTCATCAGACTGTTCCGCCAATCCAGCGGAGGCGGGAGATTCAAAGGCAGATGCCGAGCAGCGCCTCGGCGCCTGAGTAGCGTCTTTTCCCCTGAAGTGGATGCCAGTGCTTCTGTCCTCGGCGGATCTCTCTGCAGCATACCCCAGTGTCTCCGGCATTTCCAGGTGTCAGTTGTTGCACAGCTTCCAGCGTTCCCAGCCGCTGCTGGGTTCTACTGCGCTCTAGTCACCAGTGCTTCTTGGAGTCAGCGTGGGCTGCAGGTTAAACGTCGCTCTCAAGTTATACAAGTCCTCAGTGTCTTTAACCCTCGCTCTCAAGTTATACAAGTCCTCAGTGTCTTTAACCCTCGCTCTCAAGTTATACAAGTCCTCAGTGTCTTTAACCCTCGCTCTCAAGTTATACAAATCCTCAGTGTCTTTAACCCTCGCTCTCCAGTTATACAAATCCTCAGTGTCTTTAGCCACCGCTCACAAGTTCTTCAAATCATCAGTGTCTTTAACCATCGCTCTCAAGTTCTTCAAATCATCAGTGTCTTTAACCACCGCTCTCAAGTTCTTCAAATCATCAGTGTCTTTAACCACCGCTCTCAAGTTCTTCAAATCATCAGTGTCTTTAACCACCGCTCTCAAGTTCTTCAAATCATCAGTGTCTTTAACCACCGCTCTCAAGTTCTTCAAATTATCAGAGTCTTAACCACCGCTCTCAAGTTCTTCAAGTCATCAGTGTCTTTTAACCACCGCTCTCAAGTTCTTCAGTCACCAGTGTCTTTTGCCATCACTCACAAGTACTTCCTGGACATTTCTCCATACGCTCCTTCTCTGTTATGTGACATTGTGTTGCTCTCTTCCTGCAATAAAGTCCTTTAATATTTTCACCAAGCTTTACTGTCAGAGTCCTATATGAGGAAGACCTATATCAAGCCATCCCTGTTCCGACCCAACTGTGGTTCCTCTCCCCTACCATCGGGAGAACCCCCGAGTTCACAACACCCCCAACCTAGGTCAGTGACACAAACATGGAGACAATCCATGGAAGATGCTTTATCCCAAACGCAGGCTCCCTCAGGGCCACAGAAACGGGCGTTTACCCAAATAGCAGACACTGATACCGACACGGATTCGGATTCCAGTGTCAACTATGGTGATGCCAGGTTGAATCCTAAACTGGCTAAGAGCATTCAGTACATGATTGTGGCAATAAAAGAAGTGTTACATATCACGGAATAATACCGGAATAATACCCTGCGGTTCCTGAGACAAGGGTCTGTATGTTTAAAGGAAAGAAAGCTCCGGTAACGTTTCCTCCCTCTCATGAACTGAACACTCTTTTTGAAAAGGCTTGGGAAGTTCCTGACAAAAAGTTGCTGATTCCCAAGAGAATTATTATGGCATACCCGTTTCCCTCTGAGGATAGGAAAAAGTGGGAGTCGACCCCCAATGTGGACAAGGCTCTAGCACGGCTGTCCAAGAAGGTGGCGCTTCTGTCCCCTGACACGGCGCAAATCGTAATCAGGAAACTACTTTGAAATCTATTTATGTCACTACAGGTACACTGCTCAGACCTGCAGTGGCATCGGCATGGGTGAGTAGTGCAATTGAGAAGTGGGCAGATAACTTATCATCTGACTTGGACACCCTGGAAAGGGATAGCGTTCTTTTGACCCTGGGTCATATCAGGGATGCTGCAGTCTATCTAAGGGAGCCTGCGAGAGATATTGGCCTCTTGGGATGAAGGGCCAATGCCATCGGCTAGGAGAGCATTATGGACTCATCAATGGAATGATGATGCTGACTCCAAGAGGGCTATGGAGGCGCTGCCGTATAAAGGTGATGTTTTGTTTGGTGAGGGCATCGCGGACCTGGTATCTACAGCTACCGTGGGTAAGTCGTCTTTTCTACCTTTTGTCCCTCCACAGCAAAAGAAAACGCCTCAGTATCAGATGCAGTCCTTTCGGTCTAGTAAATTCAAAAAAGGACGAGGGTCCTCCTTCCTTGCTGCTAGAGGTAAGGGAAGGGGAAAAAGATCACCGGCTGTGGCAAGCTCCCAGGAGCAGAAGTCCTCCCCGGCTTCTGCCAAGTCCACCGCATGAAGCTGGGGCTCCACTGCGGGAGTCCGCACCGGTGGGGGCGCGTCTTCAACTCTTCAGTTGGGTCTGGGCTCACTCAGGCCTGGATCCTTGGGTGCTGGAAATTGTGGCCCAAGGATACAAACTGGAGTTTCAAGACGTGCCCTCCCCCCCCACCGATTTTTCAAATCGGCCTTGCCAGCTTCTCATCCGGAAAGGGAAGTGGTGTGCGCTGCAATACAAAAGCTGTGTCAACAGCAAGTCATTGTCGCTGTACCCCCGTCACATCGGGGAGAAGGGTTTTATTCAAGCCTGTTCATGGTCCCGAAGCCGGATGGCTCGGTCAGACCGATTCTGAATTTAAAATCCCTCAATCTATATTTGAAAAGATTCAAATTCAAGATGGAATCTCTCCGAGCAGTGATTTCCAGTCTGGACGGGGGGGATTTTATGGTGTTGGTCGACATAAAGGATGCTTACCTACATGTCCCCATATATCCTGCACATCAGGTTTGCGGTTCAGGATTGTCATTACCAATTTCAGACGTTGCCATTTGGTCTTTCCACGGCCCCAAGGATTTCACCAAAGTAATGGCGGAAATGATGGTGCTAACTGCGCAAGCAGGGTGTCACAATTATCCCGTACTTGGACGATCTCCTGATAAAGGCGAGATCAAAGGAGCAGTTATTAAAAAACGTTGCGCTCTCCCTGACAGTTCTGCAGCAACATGGTTGGCTCCTAAATTTGCCAAAGTCACAATGCACTCGGGTGCTGGGGAAGATGGTGGCGGCCTACGAGGCCATCCCGTTTGGCAGCTTCCATGCCAGGGTTTTTCAGTGGGACCTGTTGGACAAGTGGTCCGGGTCTTACCTACACATGCACCGGAAGATAACCCCGTCTCCCAGGGCCAGGTTTTCTCTCCTGTGGTGGCTCCAAAGATCTCACCTTCTAGAGGGACGCAGGTTCGGGATCCAAGATTGGATCCTAGTAACCACGGATCCAAGTCTCTGAGGTTGGGGAGCAGTCACACAGGGACAAAATTTCCAGGGAAAATGGTCAAGCCAGGAGGCTTGTCTGCACATAAACATTCTGGAATTAAGGGCCATCTACAACGGCCTTCTACAAGCAGAACATCTTCTTCGCGGCCTGCCCGTCCTGATTCAGTCGGACAACATAACAGAGGTGGCGCGCATAAACCGCCAGGGCGGAACAAGGAGCAGAGCGGCGATGGCGGAGGCCACAAAAGTACTTCGCTGGGCAGAAAAACAGGCAAGCGCTCTGTCGGCAGTCTTCATTCCAGGCGTGGACAACTGGGAAGCAGACTTCCTCAGCAGACACGATCTCCATCCAGGAGAGTGGGGTCTTCATCAAGAGGTCTTTGCAGAAGTGACAGGTCGTTGGGGAATTCCTCAAATAGACATGATGGCGTCTCGCCTCAACAAGAAACTTCAGACATATTGTTCCAGGTCGAGGGACACTCAAGCAGTAGCAGTGGACGCCCTGGTGACACCGTGGGTGTATCAGTCGGTCTATGTGTTCCCTCCACTTCCACTCATCCCAAAGGTGATACGGATCATAAGAAGAACAAGGGTTCAGGTGATACACGTTCCAGATTGGCCACGGAGGGCCTGGTATCAGGATCTTCAGGAATTACTCATAGAAGATCCCTGGCCTCTTCCTCTAAGAGAGGATCTGTTACAGCAGGGGCCGTGTGTGTTCCAAGACTTACCGCGGTTGCGTTTGACGGCGTGGCGGTTGAACGCAAAATCCTAGCGCGTAAGGGTATTTCCAGTGAGGTCATCCCCACTCTACTGAAAGCTAGGAAGGAGGTAACGGCAAAGCATTACCACCGTATTTGGAGAAAATATGTGTCTTGGTGTGAATCCAAGAAGGCTCCAACGGAAGAATTTCAGCTGGGTAGATTTCTCCATTTTTTACAAGCAGGTGTGGATGTGGGCCTGAAGTTAGGCTCCATTAAAGTGCAGATTTTGGCCTTATCAATTTTCTTTCAAAGGGAATTGGCCTCGCTTCCGGAGGTACATACTTTTGTGAAAGGCGTACTGCACATCCAACCTCCATTTGTGCCCCCAGTGGCACCATGGGACCTTAACGTGGTGTTACAGTTCCCTATGTCACATTGGTTTGAACCTTTACAAACGGTTGAGTTGAAATTTCTCACTTGGATAGTGGTCATGCTATTGGCCTTGGCGTCCGCAAGGCGGGTGTCTGAATTGGCGGCTTTGTCTCACAAAAGCCTCTATTTGATTTTCCACGAGGATAGAGCGGAGTTGAGAACTCGTCAACAATTTTTACCAAAGGTGGTTTCTTCGTTTCACATGAACCAACCTACTGTGGTAGCTGTGGCTACTGAAGCATTGGCTGATTCAAAGTCTCTCGATATAGTCAGAGCTTTGAAAATGTATGTCGCCAGAACGGCTCAGATTAGGAAATCAGAGGCTCTGTTTGTCCTGTATGCTCCCAACAAAATTGGGGCTCTGGAACTGTAAAACGATTCGGCATGCCCATTCTACGGCTGGATTGCCGTTACCGAAATCAGTGAAGACCCATTCTACCAGGAAGGTGGGCTCATCTTGGGTGGCTGCCCGGGGAGTCTCGGCGCTGCAACTTTGCCAAGCAGCTACTTGGTCGGGTTCAAACACTTTAGCAAAATTCTACAAGTTTGATACCCTGGCTGATGAGGACCTCATGTTTGCTCAGTCGGTGCTGCAGAGTCGTCCGCACTCTCCCGCCCGGTCTGGAGCTTTGGTATAAACCCCATGGTCCTTTTGGAGTCCCCAGCATCCTCTAGGACGAAGGAGAAAATAGTATTTTAATACCTACCGGTAAATCCTTTTCTCTTAGTCCGTAGAGGATGCTGGGCGCCCGTCCCAGTACGAACTCTATCTGCAGTGCTTGTTCATAGTTATTGCTTTTGTTACACAAAGGTTGTGTTTTGGTTTCAATCAGCCTGTTGCTGATTTTTTTTTGGTTCATGCTGTTAACTGGTTTAGTTAAATGCCATGTTGTACGGTGTGTTGTAGTGTGAGCTGGTATGTGTCTCACCCTTGGTTAACAAAAATCCTTTTCCTCGAAATGTCCGTCTCCTTGGGCACAGTTCCTATAACTGAGGTCTGGAGGAGGGGCATAGAGGGAGGAGCCAGTTCACACCCATTTAAAGTCTTAAATTGCCCATGTCTCCTGCGGATCCCGTCTATACCCCATGGTCCTTTTGGAGTCCCCAGCATCCTCTACGGACTAAGAGAAAAGGATTTACCGGTAGGTAATAAAATCCTATTTTATTTATTAAGCTTCACTTTTTCCGCATTTTGTTATGTTACAGCCTTATTCCAACATGGAATAAATTCATTTTTAGTTTTTTATTTTTAATAAATTTTGCAAAAATCTCCCAAAAACTTTTTTCACGTTGTCATTATGGGGTATTGTGAGTAGAATTTTGAGGGGGGGAAATAATTGATTCCATTTTGGAATAAGGCTGTAACATAACAAAATGTGGAAAAAGTGAAGCGTTGGGAATACTTTCCAGATGCACTGTACATTACGGTTTTATTTTTCCTGTGTAATGCCCATTATAGAAGTGCTTCCATGAAGGGTGAATAATTCACTCTTCTCAAGATGCAGTTTACTGGAGCCCTCCTGGGACATCTTGGTTCATCTCACAGCCCAATCTGAAAACTCAGGTTGTGTGATGCTGCAAAAGGGTGGTCAAGGACTAATTAGAACCCCTACTGTCAGTGGTTGAGGCAGAGCCGGATTAAGGGGGGGGCCCAGGGGGTCAGTACCCCGGGCCCCCCTGTCATAAGGGGCCCCCCAGCCAAAACTGCTCTGCCTCGCTCTGATGCTGCTGTTCCCTCTCCAGCCTCCGCCGCCAGCAGCAGCTCTCCTGGCAGCAGCGGAGGCTGGAGATTGCTGCCTGCCCTGTCTAAGTCCCTGATCCAAGCTGCCCGTTAGGAGGGGGGAGGGAGACACACTCACAGCCGCGAGCGGGACATCACACACCCGCTGGCAGTGCGCAGTCCTCCCTCCCCAGCAGCCAGTAGTCTTCTCCTTCTCACTGCAGCTCCTGTTGCCGGTGTCAGGCATTGTTCGGGGGTATGCCGCGATTCGGGCGTCGGAGCAGAGGAGACAGAGCAAATCTAAGATAATTGTTGTCATGTTGACTCCGCCCCCTCTCCGACGAGCCGCGAATCACGGCATTTTTGCCGTGTGGGCGGGGCCTAATGGTGAACTGTGCCCCTTGCTCCCTGCAATATGTCCTGGTTGCAGCATCTTCACCCCTTTCCTCAGGGCAGGCTTTAGTGTAAGTTTACAGAATGTGTTCTATGTGTGTATTTGTTCTATCTGTGTATACTGTATATATGTGTATTTGTTCTATTCGTGTATATGTATGTGTTTTATGTGTATGTATGTGTGTGTATGTGGGTATATGAGTTCTATGTAATGTGTTTGTGTATGTGGGTGGGTGTGTATGTGTGTATGTATCTATGTATGTATGTATGCACGTGTATTTGTGTGTGTGTGTGTGTATATATATATATATATATATATATATAAACACACACAAATACACGTGCATGCATCAAAGGGTACCCCCCCTTACGAATCCTGCTCTTGCCCCTGAGGGGCGTGGTTGCTGGTGGGCGGGGGGCCCTGTCTTGTGTGCCCTGGGCCCCCCAAGGGCTTAATCCGGCCCTGGGTTGAGGCTTCTGCCAGCCCTACATAACCATTTTATAGTGATAAACTTAAAAGGTTTCCTGGAATAGGGAGTAATGCAGTTGTCAATATGTCATTCATATTTCTCATACGTCCTAGAGGATGCTGGGGACGACATCAAGACCATGGGGTATAGACGGGATCCGCAGGAGACGTGGGCACTCTAAAGACTTTTCATTGGGTGTGAACTGGTTCCTCCCTCTATGCCCCTCCTCCAGACCTCAGTTTTAGAAATGTGCCCAGGTCGACTGGATGCACTCTGAGGAGCTCTGAAAAGACTTATGTTAGGTTTTTTATTTTCAGGGAGATCTGCTGGCATCAGACTCCCTGCTTCTTGGGACTGAGGGGGCAGAAGCAGAACCAACTTCCTCAAAGTTTCATGGCTCTGCTTCTGGCTGACAGGACACCATTAGCTCCTGAAGGGAACTGAACGCTAGCAGTGTCTAGATGCTCACTCCCACAGCACACTGTCACCCCCCTCACAGAGCCAAAAGACAGGTGAGTATAAGAAGAATGATCTTCTATCAAGTAAGTGACGGCTGACGTGCGGCGCGGCTGGCAGGAGCGCAGCGCGCCATTGCTGCCCCCACACACAGGCACTACAGGGTGCAGGGCGCGGGGTGGGGGCGCCCTGGGCAGCAAGAAAAATACCTCAAACCTGCTAAAAGGGGGCATAAGTTGCCGCTGGCACAGCCCTACGCCCGCCAGTATAAATATTACAGTGTTTGTATGAGTGTAAGGACGCGCCATTGCGGGGGCGGAGCTTCTTCCTCAGGCAGCCAGCACACTACTCAGCGCCATTTTCTCTCTCTCTCCTCAGGCTGCAGAGAACACGCTGGTCCTCTCCTCCACTTCTGACAAGTACAGGGTGCTATAAGGGGGGGGGCACAAAGCGATTGTGGTGCATTTGATACTGTATATTACTATTTAAAAGCGCTTTTGGGCTGTGGACATACTGTGTTCACAGGCCATACTGGCGCTGGGTTTGTGAACTGGCTGCTCCTATCCTGTGTCCCTCTGACAGATTTTACTGTGGGTCTGTCCCCAAAATAAGTCCCAGTGTGTCTGTGAGTATGGTGTACACGTGTGAGGCATGTCTGAGGCAGGGAGTTCCTCCCCGGAGGAAGCCATTTTAGGGACACAGAGTTGTAATGTGGTGGCGCTACCGGCACACCAAGAGCCTGCATGGGTGAAAGACCTACGTGACAGTATGCATCTGATTAACCGTAGATTGGATAAGTCTGAATCTAAGGCTGCATGCTGGAGAAAATCTGTGGAAGATGTGATTTTTCAGGATGCTGTTATTCCTTATGCGGGCGGCCCCTCTGGGTCACATAAGGGACCATTTGCAAATGTTGTAAACACTGATACCGACACGGATTCTGACTCTTGTGTCGACAATAGTGAATCCAGAGAGAGAGATCATAAATTGGCAAAAAGTATACAATATATGATTGTGGCTATAAGGGACGTGTTGGAGGTTACAGAAAGCACTCCTGTACCTCAGGAGAAAGCTTATTTATGTAAGGAAAAGAAATCCAAAGTCACGTTCCCTCCTTCACGAACTAAATGCTCTGTTTGAAAGGATGTGGGTGAATCCTGATAGAAGATTTCGTATTCCCAAAAGGATTCACATAGCTTACCCTTTCCCAGCTGAGGACAGGAAAAAGTGGGAGTCACCCCCTGTGTTAGACAGTGCACTTTCCAGGTTGACATAATTCTCCCTGCTCCTGGTACGGCTTCTATTAAAGAGCCGGCAGACCACAAAATGGAAACAACATTAAAATTCATTTATGTTACCAATGGTACACTGATTAGGCCCACTATTGCCTGCGCATGGGTGAGTCGCGCTATTGAAAAATGGTCAGAAAGCGTGTCATCAGAAATTGACACGATTGATAAAGATGAGATATTCCTTAAGTTAGGGAATATCAAGGACGCTGCTGCCTACATGCTGGAAGCAGATTCCAAAAGAAACATAGAGGCTCTCCCATATAAAGGTGAGGCCTTGTTTGGCGATGGCCTGGATGTGCTAGTCTCGGCGGCTACCGCAGGTAAGTCGACATTTTTGCACTCTGCGCCTGCACCGGCAAAAAAGACCTATCACCCACAAATGCAATCCTTTCGGCCCAATAAATACAAAAAGATGAGAGGTTCCCCCTTCTTTGCAGGTAGGGGAAGGGGAAAGAAGCCCACAGCGGCTCCAGGTTCCCAAGAGCAGAAGTCTACTCCTACTTCTGCCAAATCCCCAGCATGACGCTGGAGCTCCCTTGCGGGAGGCCGCTCGGATGGGGGCACGTCTCAGACTCTTCAGCCAGGATTGGATTCTGTCTGGCCTGGATCTCTGGGTGTTGCAAATAGTATCCCAGGGGTACAAGCTTGAGTTTCAAGACGATCCCTCATGCCGATTTTTCAAATCGACCTTGCCAGTTTCTCCATCAGAAAGAGAAACAGCGGCAATCCAAAAATTATGTCAAGACCAGGTCATAGTCCTGGTACCGTTGTCACAACAAGGGAGGGGTTTTTATTTAAGCCTCTTTGTGGTTCCGAAGCCGGACGGCTCGGTCAGACCGATCCTAAATCTAAAGAATCTGAATGGTTACCTAAAAAGGTTCAAGTTCAAGATGGAATCACTTCGGGCAGTGATTGCCAGTCTAAAGGAAGGGGACTACTTGTGTCGGTGGACATAAAGGATGCTTACCTGCATGTTCCCATTTATCCTTCTCACCAGGTTTATCTGAGATTCGCGGTTCAGGATTGCCATTACCAATTCCAGACGTTACCTTTCGGTCTCTCCACGGCGCCGAGTGTATTTACCAAGGTGATGGCGGAGATGATGGTTCTCCTTCGTCAAAAAGGAGTCATTATAATTCCTTATCTGGACGACCTCCTGATAAAGGCGAGATCCAGGGAGCAGTTGTTACATCATAAATTACCCAAAGTCACAGTTGGAACCGACGACAAGGTTGTCTTTCCTCGGAAGTTCAGAGAGTATTTCATCCGCTGGAAAAGGCTCTGGAAATCCAGAAAATGGTAAATCAGATATTGAAACCATCAAGTGTGTCGATCCATCAGTGCATTCGGTTGTATTCCAGTGGGACCTGTTGGACAAGTGGTCGGGGTCACACCTACAAAGATAATCCTGTCATCAAAAACCAGGATTTCACTCCTGTGGTGGTTACACAGCTCTCACCTACTAGAGGGACGCAGGTTCGGGATTCAGGAATGGGTCCTGGTAACCACGGATGCAAGTCTCCGAGGCTGGGGAGCAGTCTCTCAGGGAGAAAACTTCCAGGGACGTTGGTCACAACAGGAAGCCTGCCTTCACATAAACGTTCTGGAGCTAAGAGCCATTTACAACGGCCTTCAACATGCGGTACATCTTCTTCTTCAAGACCGTCCCCTGCAGATCCAGGCGGACAATGTAACAGCAGTCGCATACATAAACAGGCAGGGCGGAACGAAAAGCAGAGCGGCAATGGCAGAGGCGACAAAAATCCTCCGCTGGGCAGAAAAACATCTACAAGCTCTGACGGCAGTATTCATTCCGGGAGTAGACAACTGGGAAGCAGACTTCCTCAGCAGACACGATCTCCATCCAGGAGAGTAGGGCCTCCACCAAGAAGTCTTCGCAGAGGTGACAAGTCTTTTGGGGAGTGCCTCAAATAGACATGATGGCATCTCGTCTCAACAAGAAGCTTCAGAGATACTGTTCTAGGTCGAGGGACCCTCAAGCAGTAGCAGTGGATGCACTGGTGACCCAGTGGGTGTTTCCGTCAGTGTATGTCTTCCCTCCACTTCCGCTGATCCCAAAAGTACTCAGGATCATAAGAAAACAAGGGTTCGAGCAATCTTCATTGCCCCAGACTGGCCAAGGAGGGCTTGGTACCCAGATCCTCAGCAGTTACTCATAGGAGATCCTCGGCCTCTTCCTCCTCGAGAGGACCTGCTGCAGCAGGGGCCGTGTGTGTAACAAGACTTACCGCGGCTACGTTTGACGGCATGTCTGTTGAGCGCTGTATCCTAGCCAGGAAGGATATTCCCGAGGAGGTCATTCCCACCCTTATTCAGGCCAGAAAGGGAGTAACGTCGAAACATTACCACCGTATTTGGAGAAGTATGTATCTTGGTGTGAATCCAAGAAGGCTCCTACGGAAGAGTTTGAGTTGGGACGTTTTCTCCATTTTCTGCAGGATGGTGTGGAAGCGGGCCTCCGATTGGCATCAGTCAAGGTCCAGATTTTGGCCTTGTCAGTGTTCTTCCAGAAACAATTGGCCTCTCTTCCAGAGGTTCAGACCTTTGTGAAAGGGGTTCTGCATATGTGGCACCATGGGACCTTAACGTGGTATTGCAGTTCCTTCAATCGGATTGGTTTGAGCCTCTACAAAAGATAGAGTTGAAGTTTCTCACTTGGAGAGTGGTGATGCTTTTGGCATAGGCATCCGCAAGGCGGGTGTCTGAATTGGGGGCCTTGTCTCACAAGAGCCCTTACCTGATCTTCCATGAAGATAGGGCAGAGTTGAGGACTCGTCAACATTTTCTTCCGAAGGTGGTTTCATCTTTCCACATAAACCAACCTATTGTAGTGCCAGTAGTTTCTGACACATTCACTGATTCAAAATCTCTAGATGTGGTTAAAGCTTTGAAAATCTATGTCGCTAGAACGGCTCGTATACGGAAAACAGAGGCTCTGTTTGTCCTGTATGATCACAACAAGATTGGCTGTCCTGCTTTCAAGCAGACTATTGCACGTTGGATTAGAAATACGATTCAGCAAGCTCATACTACGGCTGGATTGCCGTTACCGACGTCGGTAAAGGCCCACTCCACTAGGAAGGTGGGCTCATCCTGGGCGGCTGCCGGGGGGTCTCGGCATTACAACTTTGCCAAGCAGCTACTTGGTCAGGGTCAAACACATCTGCTGAGTTCTAAAGTTTGACACCTTGGTCGATGAGGACCTCAAGTTTGGTCAATCGGTGCTGCAGGGTCATCCGCACTCTCCCGCCCGTACTGGAGCTTTGGTATAGGCCCCATGGTCTTGATGTCATCCCCAGCATCCTCTAGGATGTATGAGAAAATAGGATTTTGATACCTACTGGTAAATCCTTTTCTCCTAGTGCGTAGAGGATGCTGGGCGCCCGTCCCAGTGCGTATTTTACCTGCAGTTTTGTTATTACAGTTACACAAGTTGTGTTATTTTAGTTCAGCATGTTGCTGCAATTGGTTCATGCCTGTTGGCATGTGTTATGTTGAATGCCATGTGTGCAGCATGTTTGAGGGTGTGAGTTGGTAGATATCTCACCACTAGTTAAGTAATTCCTTTCCTCGAAATGTCAGTCTCCCTGGGCACAGTTCCTATAACTGAGGTCTGGAGGAGGGGCAGAGGGAGGAGCCAGTTCACACCCAATGAAAAGTCTTTAGAGTGCACATGTCTCCTGCGGATCCCGTCTATACCCCATGGTCTTGATGTCGTCCCCAGCATCCTCTACGGACTAGGAGAAAAGCATATACCGGTAGGTATCAAAATCCTATTATTGTACTGAAGGAAAGCCCTATCTCACACAATTTTAAATTAATGTTTGTCTAAAAACTGACACATGAAAATACTGTAAACCGTGAATTTTATGTTATTAAATTGTTGCATGTGACATATGCTGGTTTTCAGGGTTCACATCTGATGTTCATGTATTTTGGATGCATTTAATTAAAGTGAAAAGTTCATAAATAATACAAATTTACAAATGTATGTTGGCAGTAGTATATCATTTTTCAGCGTAATTGTATGTTTCACAATTAAGTTGCTTTTGTATGCGTTTTGTTATTTTAAAACTTAAGTAAACAGGGATAGAAGTTTGGAAACATGAAACTAGATGTATATTTGTGCAGTATAAGATGAAGCTTATAATATTGCTCTACAATAAAACATCTTGCTGTAACTTTAACACATCTTTGCACCCTTACATCATTACTTACAAATTGTTTAATAAATATAATACACATGGAATGTTTTTATCGCTATTGTTAATTTTAGGGCTTATGAGCCCTATACATCTGCGGAGCATCGGGGTAATTCCCCATACTCCGATGCCTGGGTTGGGGGATCGGGGATGTTCCAACATGTTTGAAAGCCTCTATTCTCCAAATTCCAACCCAAAAATGACTGGGATCGTGAGTCAGAAGTTCTTTATCATGCTGGATTTTGCCGACAGACCATCGATGTCTGCTGGCTGGCAGCCAAGATCGGCAAGCTGATGTATGGACTGCATTATTCTTATGAATGCATTTCTCCTACATGTTTCTGCGGCATTTTGCATGAAGCGCTAACAGAGCAGACATGGGAGAATGATCAGTGGAGGGTAGATATGATTGTTCAGTATACATAGGGACTTTGTCTGTACAGAGAAGTGTATGGGAAAATGGACTGCAGAGCCTGCATAGTAAAATGATAATTAAATTTGATACATGCATAACTATGCTGCAAGTTCTCTTTGCGCACCAAATTCTCTTCCATGTGTAATCAATGCACATGTCACATGGAAGAGAAAAATATCATAGAACAAATTATATTAATGAGCCTATTTCTCTTTAAAATAACCGTATAGTCTAAGACTATTTATTTTAGGTTAGCCCTTTCCCCACATACTGTAGTTTTACAAGTGCTCTTCATATTGAGGTTTGCTTTGCTTTAATAATGGATGTACACGCTGTTGGATTTATTCAGTACTTATTCAGAAGGGAATATGTATGGGTAACATTTTTAGAAGAACAAAACAACTTTTATTAACTGTACCTACTTCCTAGTATTCAAAATGTGGTCATGGGTTTTCAGGTTGTTGTCTTCACTTCTACATGTGACCTGCAATGGTGGAATCTACAGTAAACACCTGCATCGTTCCAGGAACACTGGCTTTTGCTTACCATTTAGATGTGTGACTGTATGTTAAAAGTCCTAACCATTTGTACATAGTGTGGTAAGAGGCTAGAGTTAATTCCCAGCCACACTTCTCTTTTTGTACTGCACAGCAGAATAACTTACAGTATAGTTCTATGACCCCTTACTTATTGTATTACCTTGTTTAGCATTGGTCAGAGGAAATGGCATGCTACTTACCACTCTGGTGTTGTGATGGGGGAAGGGGAGGTGCTGCTGTTGAGTGCCCTCAAACATTATTGACCCAGTACTGGAACTATAAATTATAATTAACTACAAGTTTGTCATCCACTGTAGTTCTCTACTAGACCAGTAGGGAATCTAGAAATTGGCAGGGATAAATGTATTAAGCTGCTTCCCATTGCATTTGGGCAGTCATGTCTTTCTCCATAGATTTAGTAGTCCAGGTTAAGAGCTTTGAAGTAGAGCGCTCAGCACTAGATTGGAGACTCATGTACTATGGGGCTGCCACAAAACCGGGGATGGTTGTATGGCTGTACTACACCCCAGGTAACACTCATTAAGATTTGGAAGAGCCCCTGTTATATAGGTGCCAGTTTGAAGACATTTATTTACAGCCACCATGTGGGATATCTCCTTCTTTATGTGAATATTTGGCACTGCTGGATACTACGAATAGTGAGGGTTCCATGGAGTATGAGGAGCCCACAACAAAGTACTATTATAGGATAAGGGGGAGAAAAAATATGGCAAAATATGACTTAAATTTGAAATCAACTTTTAAGTTGGCGTCCTAAATATTTTAGCACTAGGAATACATTACTTCAACTTTCTGTTTTCCTGCACATAGTAATAGGTTTAAGATAATGTTCATGCCACATGAGCACTGATACAATGTCTACTGTAAGTTAGAGTGCTGGTAAATGTAGTTAAGTAGAGCTTTTATAAAGTAGAGCAAAATATGAAAGCCATCTGTGTGCATCTAGCCAAAATTTTATTACGTGATACTTTCATTATAATGTGTTATTACAATAATGTATTGGTTATGATTTTTTCTTATTGTTGTCATTTTTTAAACATTTGATTTTGTTTTAAGATGGTGAGAAAAAAACTAAAAAGCGGACATATGAAGAAATAAAGGAAGACAATGATGAAGATGAGGATGATGATTCATTGAAAAACTCTCCAGAAGAACCTCCACAGGTATCACATCAATTAATGGCCAGTTATGTAATTCTCTGGATAACACCGAGGTTTTTAAAGCCCAGCAGTGAAATCAACATACCCACAGACATTTAAGAATTCTACTGTATACACATATCAACGCCAAAATAAAATTAACTTGCAGTTTAATTCTGTTTTCTGCAGCGGGGTACACTGGGTTCCACAGGGATAACATCAGGGTGTAGAGTAGGATCTTGATCCGAGGCACCAACAGGCTAAAAGCTTTGACTGTTCCCAAGATGCTCAGCGCTGCCTCCTCTATAACCCCGCTTCCGTGCACAGAAGCTCAGTTTGTAAGTTGGTGCCTGCATTGCAGGCAGCTAACAGGTAGGGCTGCTCCAGCAGCCCTGAAAAGAGCTTTTTAAGTTAAGACAGAAGACTTCAAGGGCTGCAGCAGAGGCACTCTCAGTGCTAGATGTCATTCTGACATCTCCTGATGCAGCTTCATCACCTCCCCCGGCGGCGCTGTATACTCCCACACCCTGGTTGCCGGGTACTTACAGCGGAGAGCTCCGGTTCGGCAAGTCAGGAACACACACTCACCGCAGGTCTCCGGGATTGCGTGGCCACATCTAGGGAGGAGGTAAGAGGGTCCCCCAGGCGGGACCCGCTGGAAATCGCGATCCGGCGTGGCCATTAGGCGGGCTGCGCGCGCTGGTGTGGACACTGTGTTGGTACAGGGACCCCACTAGACCACCAGGGCAGGGGCACAGGCCGGTTTCACTAAAAAACGTTTTATTATGGCCCACAGTACCCGGTGGTGAAGTCCAGCAAGGAGATGAGGCTTTGACCTGTAGCCCCTCCCCCAACCCCAGGGCGCCATTTAGAGTAAATGTTCCCGCCCTGGAGCTGTATCTCTCTCTTTTCCTCACTCCCTGTCAGCGTTTTGTCGCCATCTTCACATGCTGAGCTGATCCTGGGACTGTATGGGCAAAGCCTCCTCTGTAAAGCCGCCTGCATTATCAGCGCTGTGCATTTTACAGGACACTTAAGTATATTATACATGTCTGGTGACAGTGTTAGTTAAGAAACAGTGCATTCCTTCTGAGTTATGTAGTACAAGTACCCTGTGATATACATCCAGTGTTTACTGTGCATTGATATATCTATAAGTTTATTTAGCTTTACTTAGTATTACTTAGTATTGCTAGTCCAGTGCAGTTTTATTGTTTGTCATAATTTCTGCATTGTACATGTGACTGTGTGTGTGTGCATATAGCTGCTGTGTGATTTCTACTTTGTGTATCTCACTCAGATTGCTATCCCTATATTCTGTACCCTGAGGGGGGCTAAGTGCGTCAGGGTTATTGTTTGATTTAGGTATTTCACAGGATATACTTATTGTGTATTTTTCTCTGTGATTTTCAGTCACTGTATACCTCTTGAATCCTCTGTTTGTGCTATCACAACTGCACAGGGGGTTCTTGATCAGGTATTAAACTGCTGATATCTGTATTGGCTCGTGTCACTGGATGCCTGTCTGCCATTTCATCTTGGATGTCATCTCGCCATCTCAAACTCAACATTTCCAAAACAGAATAATTATTTTCCCACCAGCTAAGGGTAGTTACCAACCTGATATTGCCATAACTGTTGACAATGCAACTATCCACCCTACCCCACAAGCTCGCTGCCTAGGTGTCATCCTTGACTCTGAACTGTCGTTTGTTCCACACATTCAATCTCTCTCTAAATCATGTTACATGCACCTTAAAAACATATCCAAAATACGCCCTTATCTTACACAAGACACTGCAAAAACTCTGATCCATGCACTCATCATCTCCCGCATTGATTATTGTAATAGTCTCCTTACTGGTCTTCCCAAACATAGGCTCTCACCACTTCAATTCATTTTAAATGCAGCTGCGAGGCTAATCTTCTTCGCCAGACGTTCTTCGTCTGCTGATCCGCTCTGTCAGTCCCTCCATTGGTTACCGGTATTCTACCGTGTCAAATATAAAATACTTTTACTTACATACAAGGCTATTACCCAAACTGCACCATCATACATCTCCTCACTCATCTCAAAATATCTCCCTACCAGACCCCTCCGCTCTGCACAAGATCTGCGTCTCTCATCCAGATGTATTACCTGTTCCCACTCAAAATTACAGGACTTTACCTGGGCTTCACCCACTCTGTGGAATGCCCTCCCACACACAATAAGACTCTCCACTAGTCTCCAAACCTTTAAACGTTCCCTGAAAACTCATCTCTTCAGACAAGCCTACCAAATTCCTGACCCACACACATAACCTTCAATGCTTTCCTATCCAGTTACATTCCCTCTGCACAGTCCCCATAACCTCACATTTTGTCTTCCAACATTGCTGGGTGATCATATCATACAACCCACTAAGAAGCTAGCAATCTGGGGAAACATTATGTAACAGGTTGCATCTATCCTTGTGTATCAATACCTATTTCCCTCTAGATTGTAAGCTTGCGAGCAGGGCCTTCCTACCACTATTTCTGTCTTTGCCCTGTTTTGTTCTATAACTGTTGTTCTAATTGTAAAGCGCAATGGAATATGCTGCGCTATATAAGAAACTGCTAATAAATAAATAAATATTGTACTGTGTTGCCCGTGGTTCACGCTTTCATATTATGTCAGCTTCAAGGGGCGACGGTTCTATGGCTGATCCTGCAATACGCGGTGGTGACGCCGCAGATGCATTAGAGGAAAACAAAGCAGCGGAGGGTTCAGGTTCTGGGGGTTCTCTACCCCCCCCCCCAGTAGGTCTGTAGCAACGGGGGTACATAATGACCCGCCTTGGGCTACTTTCTCTACTTTACTGAACACGCTGGTAACTAGACTTACGCCCCCTATGGGTCCTCACATGCCTGTACAGCCACATATTGGGGGTAATTCCAAGTTGATCGCAGCAGGATTTTTGATAGCAATTGGGCAAAACCATGTGCACTGCAGGGGAGGCAGATATATCATGTGCAGAAAGAGTTAGATTTGGGTGGGTTATTTTATTTCTGTGCAGGGTAAATACTGGCTGCTTTATTTTTACACTGCAAATTAGATTGCAGATTGAACACACCCCACCCAAATCTAACTCTCTCTGCACATGTTATATCTGCCTCCCCTGCAGTGCACATGGTTTTGCCCAATTGCTAACAAAAATCCTGCTGCGATCAACTTGGAATTACCCCCATTGTCCCTGCGGTTAATCCGCCATGGGCAGATCTTCTGTCCACTCAGTTACAGCAATTGAATCACTCACTGAACAAACAGAAACCTAACCCTCGCCCGCCTAAGACCAAGAGATCATCTAAGTGGGCCATTACTTCCTCACAATCCACACACATTCCATACACTTCGTCTGATGAAGATGGCGTATATACTGACCCCTCAGACACTGACCCAGATGCTTCTGATGAGGAATCTGTTTCACAGGTGGTTGTTCCTGACCTATTAGAGCCTATCAGGCTGATTCTTCAAATTGATGATGACCCAGAACCTGTCGTTACCTCTAAGAAACCTGATAGAGTTAAATGTCAGAAGGTTGCTAAATTAGTTTTACGTCATTCTGACCATTTATCCAAAATCCAGGAAAGAAATTCACACCTCACAAAAATATGCTTGCTCGCTATCCCCTCGCTGCGGAGTTAAGTAAAAATTGGGAAACACCACCGCTGGTGGATTCGCAAGTAGCTCGGCTGGTGGTGTCCTCTGCTCTGCCTGTAACTACCGTCACCTCTCTGAAGGAACCGATGGATAAGCGTGTGGAGGGTTGCTTGAAAGCTATTTATACCCTTGCGGGAGCTGTGCAGCGGCCCACTATTGCGGCCACTTGGGCTGCAGAAGCTATTAAAGCGTGGGCTCAGGAGGTGGAAGCAGAGCTGCCGTCCAATTTTTCTGATAATGCTAGACAATGTCTTTCGTATATTGTCACAGCCTCTCATTACATTAAGGAGGTGGCTTCTGATGCCGGTGTTCTGGCGGCCAAGGCTTCTACTACGTCCATTCTGGCTCTCCAGATTCTCTGGTTACGGTCCTGGTCTGTGGATCTGGACTCTAAGAAAATCCTGGAGGTGCTTCCTTTTAAGGGAAACATCCTTTTTGGTGAGGATCTCAACAAGATTGTTGCTGACTTAGCTTCAGCTAAGACTACGTGTCTATCTTGTACTGTTCCATCGTTCCCGTAGGTTATGAGTTCTTCCTTACGTTCCTTTTGACCTCCAGGTAAAGCAAAGGGTCAGGCGTACCTGAAACAGGCTCGCACTTCCAAAACCACTAAACCCAAACCTAAACGTGCCTGGGCTGCCCGTCAGCCTGCTTCCAAATCAGACAAGCCTGCTGCATGATGGGGCAAGCCTCCACCTGGGGGATCCCAGGGTGAGAGGCCGACTTCAAGGGTTTACCCAGGTATGGTTGAAGACCACTTCGGAAGCCTGGGTAAGGGAAGTCGTCACTCACGGATACGCCATAGCCTTCAAGAATCGTCCCCCTCATCGTTTTTGCCTGACAAACATCCCTTCTGATCAAGTGAAGGCAAACACTCTTAATGTGGTGGTACAGTCCCTCCAGGACACAGAAGTGGTAGTGCCGGTGCGTCTTGCTCAGAGACCGCTGTTTCTAGTCACAAAACCGAATGGTTCCTCCTGCCCATTTTCAACCTCAACTCCTTGAACAAATTTGTGAGGATCTCCAAGTTTCCTATGGAAACTCTTCGCTCTATTGTCCTGGCTTTGGAGCCCGGGACTATATGGTATCCCTGGATATACAGGATGCTTACCTGCATATCCCTATTGCCATGTTGCATCAGCAATACCTGCTGTTTGGTATTGGCAACCTCCATCATCAATTTCTCCCACGTTAGTACCATGGGGTATAGACGGGTCCACCAGGAGCCATTGGCACTTTAAGAGTTTGAGAGTGTGGGCTGGCTCCTCCCTCTATGCCCCTCCTACCATACTCAGTTTAGAAAATGTGCCCGGAGGAGCCGGACACAGCTAGGGGAGCTCTACAGAGCTTTTCTAGTTAGTTATTTTTAGAGTTTATTTTTTTACAGGAGGCTGTTGGCAACAGCCTGCCTGCAACGAGGGACTAAGGGGTGGAGCAGTGTCCGCCCTGCGGGGTCTGAGCTACTGTATCCGCTGACTGGACACTGAGCTTCAGAGGGGTCTGATCGTTCTCCGCCACAGGGGACCACTCGTCCCAGCAGCATGTCGCCAACCCCTTACAGTGCTGAAGAGTGGTGAGTGAGACACCGACCCCCCTAGCAAGCGGGGGGGGGGGGTGCGGTGTGAAGATGGCGGCAACGAGGAGCAAGTGCAGTATTAGCTGCGCTCCTGTGAAGGTTCAGAGGCACATGGTGCGGCGCTGTGAGGGGCGCCCTTAGCCAGCGCTTACCCCCACACTGTTCCACAAGTCTGTCGGGGTCCGTGGATCTCAGCCAGCAAGTTTTACCTCAGGCCAGTGGGAGCGAGACTCAAACACTTCAGTCATGTCTGGGTATCGTCCGGCCTGGGTCCCTGGGTGGTAGATGTTGAGTCTCAGGGATACAGGCTGGAATTTCAAAGTCTCCCTCCTCATCACTTTTTCAAGTCAGGCTTACCAACTCTGTTGGAGGACAGCATTGTACTACAAGACGCTGTCCAAAAGCTGGTAGAAGCTCAGGTCATTGTGCCAGTACCGCTTCACATGCTGAACAAAGGTTACTATTCAAACCTTTTCGTGGTACCGAAACCGGATGGTTCGTCAGGCCCATACTGAACCTAAAATCATTGAACCCAGTGGCAATGATGGAAGTGTCCAGGATTCTTCAGTGGGCGGAACACCATCATCTGCTAGCCATATCGGCTGTATTCATTTCGGGGGTCCTCAGCTGGGAAGCGGACTTCCTCAGTCATCAGGACGTTCATGCCGGAGAGTGGAGCCTCCATCCAGAAGTTGACAAGTGGGGCCTACCAGACGTAGACCTGATGGCATTTCAACACAATCACAAGGTTCCGGTCTTCGGAGCAAGGACAAGGGATCCTCAAGCAGTGTTCGTGGACGCACTGGCAATTCAATGGAACTTTCGGCTGCCCAGGGTGATAAGGAAGTTCAAGCAAGAAGGAGGAATCCTACATCTGATCACTCCAGCGTGGCCCAGACGGCATTGGGTCTCAGACCTACAGGGTCTCTAGTTAGAGCATCCTCTTCTGCAATGCCCAGACCTCCTCGTTCAGGGCCCTTGTGTATATCAGGATTTGGCCCGGCTGGCTTTGACGGCGTGGCTCTTGAAGCTTCAGTTCTGAGGGCCAAAGGATTTTCTGAGTCAGTCATTCAAACCATGTTGAAGGCCCGTAAGCCGGCTTCGGCCTGGATTTATCATAGGGTCTGGAATTCTTACTTTGCTTGGTGCGCATCTAACAATCATGACGCTTACAAGTTTATTACGCCAAACTTTTGGCCTTCCTCTAACGGGGCCTGGACTTAGGCCTTCGACTGGCCTCCATCAAGGTTCATATTTCTGCCTTGTCTGTATGGTTTCAGAGAAAATTTGCGACTCTGCCTGATGTTCATACATTCACTCAGGCTGTGTTACGGATTCAACCTTCCCATGTCCCGCCTGTGGCTCCTTGGGATTTGTCGGTGGTTCTGGAGGCCTTGCAAGAGTCTCCGTTTGAACCCTTGAATCTGTGGACCTTAAGTGGCTTACTCTTAAGGTCTTGTTTCTGCTGGCTATTGCCTCTGCTAGATGGGTTTCAGACTTGGGTGCCTTATCCTATCGGTCACCTTTTCTGATTTTTCACCGTGACCGGGCGGTTCTTCGGACACACATTGGTTATCTACATAATGTGGTTTCTTCTTTCCACCTTAACCAAGAGATTGTGGTTCCGGCCTTTATCTCTCCTGATTTGTCCTCCAAAGAGCGGTCTTTGGATGTGGTACGGGCTCTCCGTATCTATGTAAAGAGGACAGCCTCCAGTAGGAAGTCGGATTCTCTTTTTGTACTTTTTGGTTATCACAAACGTGGCTGGCCTGCGAATAAGCAGACCTTGGCCAGATGGATTAGAATGGTGATTGCACAGGCTTATGTACAGGTCAGTTGAACCTTCTTGGGCGGCCGGCCGTGGTGTGACCCTTGAACAATTGTGCAAGGTGGCTACATGGTCCTCAGATAACACGTTCATAAGGTTCTATGCCTTCGATACTTCTGCCTCCCAGGATGCTTCCTTTGATCGCCGGGTTCTTGTGCCCGCTACAGTGCGTCCCCTCCCATGAGGAACTGCTTTAGGACATCCACGATGTTATCCCTGTGGAACCCAGTGTACCCCGCTGCAGAAAAGGAGATTTATGACAAGAACTTACCTTTGTTAAATCTTTCTGCGAGGTACACTGGGTTCCACAGGGCGCCCACCCTGACGCACTTAGCTTCTTTGGGTTTGTATGATATTAGCCGCTGATACCTTCTCCTGTCGTGAGAATGTGGTGTACGTGGCTACTAATGGTTGTCGTCTTTTACCTGCTACTGCACTGCACTGGACTGGTTAACAAAACTGAGCTCCTGTGCACGGAGGCAGGGTTATAGAGGAGGCGGCGCTAAGCATCTTGGGAACAGTCAAAGCTTTTAGAATGTTGGTGCCTCGGATTTAGATCCTACTCTACACTCCGATGTTATTCCTGTGGAACCCAGTGTACCTCGCAGAAAGAGATTTAACAAAGGTAAGTTCTTACCATAAATCTCCTTTTTAGTAGTGGTTTAGAGATGGTCATACAATTTAAATGTGGCAGACACACAGCATATGGAACAAGTAGCATTCTGAAAAACGCTAATCAAATGGTGCAAACGGTTGTGGTTTTATTAACGTCATTTTTTGTTCTACGTCTGTATAGATGTAGGGGTATATTTACTAAAATTCGTATTTTCCCGATTGAGGTTAAAGTTCAATCACGAATGACATCGAAAGTGTAAAGTTGCAACTTTTTGAATTTATTACGACTAATTTACTAAGCTGTCGTATTCTGCATTTTCGTATTTACCGATGTCGATGTCATTCGGGTTTTTTTTTGCAGTGTTTTACGTGAGTGACTTGTAAAACACTGCCGACTTTAGCACAATGAATATGGGGGGTCATTCCGAGTTGTTCGCTCTGTAAATTTCTTCGCATCGCAGCGATTTTCCGCTTAGTGCGCATGCGCAATGTTCGCACTGCGACTGCGCCAAGTAAATATGCTATGCAGGTAGGAATTTTACTCACGGTTTTTTCTTCGTTCTGGTGATCGTAATGTGATTGACAGGAAGTGGGTGTTTCTGGGCGGAAACAGGCCGTTTTATGGGCGTGTGGGAAAAAACGCTACCGTTTCAGGGAAAAACGCGGGAGTGGCTGGAGAAACGGAGGAGTGTCTGGACGAACGCTGGGTGTGTTTGTGACGTCAAACCAGGAACGACAAGCACTGAACTGATCGCACTGGCAGAGTAAGTCTCGAGCTACTCAGAAACTGCACAGAGATGTCTTTTCGCAATATTGCAAATCTTTCGTTCGCAATTTTAAGAAGCTAAGATTCACTCCCAGTAGGCGGCGGCTTAGCGTGTGTAAAGCTGCTAAAAGCAGCTTGCGAGCGAACAACTCGGAATGAGGGCCATCGGCCGGATCTGTGAGATCCGTGCTGGGCTTCATTGTGCACCTTTATAAAAAAAAAAAAATCATTGTTAAAATCTTGAAAAAAAAATGCGTGGGGTCCCCCCTCCTAAGCAAAACCAGCCTCTGGCTCTTTGAGCCGGCCCTGGTTGTAAAAATATGGGGGGAAAAGTGACAGGGGTTCCCACATATTTAACCAACCAGCACCGGGCTCTGCGCCTGGTCCTGGTTCCAAAAATACGGGGGACAAAAAGCGTAGGGGTCCCCCGTATTTCTGAAACCAGCACCGGGCTCCACTAGCCAGATACATAATGCCACAGCCGGGGGACACTTTTATATTGGTCCCTGCGGCCCTGGCATTACATACCCAACTAGTCACCCCTGGCCGGGGTACCCTGGAGGAGTGGGGACCCCTTCAATCAAGGGGACCCCCCCCCCTCCAGCCACCCAAGGGCCAGGGGTGAAGCCCGAGGCTGTCCCCCCCATCCAACGGCTGCGAATGGGGGGCTGATAGCCTTTTTGACAAAAGTTGAATATTGTTTTTAGTAGCAGTACTACAAGTCCCAGCAAGCCTCCCTCGCAAGCTGGTACTTGGAGAACCACAAGTACCAGCATGCGGTGGAAAACCGGGCCCGCTGGTACCTGTAGTACTACTACTAAAAAAATACCCCAATAAAAACCGAAGACACACACCTTGAAAGTAAAAGTTTAATACATACATCCACACCTCCATACACACATACTTACCTATGTTCACACGAGGGTCGGTCCTCTTCTCCATGTAGAATCCATGGAGTACCTGTTGGAAAAATTATACTCACATAATCCAGTGTAGTTCGGTCCTCTTCTTTTCTATTTGTAATCCAGGTACTTTGCAAAATAAAAAAACGGACACCCGACCACGCACTGAAAGGGGCCCCATGTTTTCACATGGGACCCCTTTCCCCGACTGCCAGGAACCCCCCCTGACTTCTGTCTAAGAGGGTTCCTTCAGCCAATCAGGGAGCACCACGTTGTGGCACCCTCCTGATTGGCTGTGTGCTCCTGTAGTGTATGACAGGCCGCACACGGCAGTGTTACAATGTAGCGCCTATGCGCTCCATTGTAACCAATGGTGGGAACTTTGTGGTCAGCGGTGAGGTTACTTTCGGTCAACCGCTGACCACAAAGTTCCCACCATTGGTTACAATGGAGCGCATAGGCGCTACATTGTATCACTGCCGTGTGCTGCCTGTCATACACTACAGGAGCACACAGCCAATCAGGAGGGTGCCACAACGTGGCACACCCTGATTGGTTGAAGGAACCCTCTTAGACAGAAGTCAGGGGGGGTTCCTGGCAGTCGGGGAAAGAGGTCCCATGTGAAAACATGGGCCCCTTTCAGTGCGTGGTCGGGTGTCCGTTTTTTTATTTTGCAAAGTACCTGGATTACAAATAGAAAAGAAGAGGACCGAACTACACTGGATTATGTGAGTATAATTTTTCCAACAGGTACCCCATGGATTCTACATGGAGAAGAGGACCGACCCTCGTGTGAACATAGGTATGTGTGTATGGAGGTGTGGATGTATGTATTAAACTTTTACTTTCAAGGTGTGTGTCTTCTGTTTTTATTGGGGTATTTTTTTTTTAGTAGTAGTACTACAGGTACCAGCGGGCCCGGTTTTCCACCGCATGCTGGTACTTGTGGTTCTCCAAGTACCAGCTTGCGGGGGAGGCTTGCTGGGACTTGTAGTACTGCTACTAAAAACAATATTCAACTTTTGTCAAAAAGGCTATAAGCCCCCCATCCGCAGCCCTTGGATGGGGGGGACAGCCTCGGGCTTCACCCCTGGCCCTTGGGTGGCTGGAGGGGGGGGGGTCACCTTGATTGAAGGGGTCCACACTCCTCCAGGGTACCCCGGCCAGGGGTGACTAGTTGGGTATGTAATGCCAGGGCCGCAGGGGCCAATATAAAAGTGTCCTCCGGCTGTGGCATTATGTATCTGGCTAGTGGAGCCCGGTGCTGGTTTCAGAAATACAGGGGACCCCTACGCTTTTTGTCCCCTGTATTTTTGGAACCAGGACCAGGCGCAGAGCCCGGTGCTGATTGTTTAAATATGTGGGAACCCCTGTCACTTTTTCCCCCATATTTTTACAACCAGGGCCGGCTCTAAGAGCCCGAGGCTGGTTTTGCTTAGGAGGGGGGACCCCACACATTTTTTTTTTAAAAAGTAACACTTTCCCACCCCTTCCCACTGAAAAACATGCACGGATCTCATGGATCCGTGCATGCCTATCCGAACACGGTAAAAAAAAGCAGGTCTGGGTTTTTTTAGCACTTTTTCACGATTTGTATTTAATCACGGCAGTGTTTGGCTATTGTTGGCAGTGTTTGTGATTTGCACTTTTTAGTAAATGACCGATTTCTACCAAATTCCAGCCGTATTTGACCGATGGTGTATTCATTCGTAATTTTTTCCGAGGACTACCAAAAAAATACGAATGCCCTCATCACTGCCGTGATTTGAGTTTAGTAAATTCCCGAGATGACACTTTGAAGAAAAAACACCATCTCGGTCAAAATCGGGACCTTAGTAAATATACCCCAGAGTGTCTATACTGAGTATAGACACTACATCTGAAGGGGTTCAAGTTTAATACTTTCTAGAAAATATCCACTTGCAACCTGTCTATATAGAATTCTAGGCCAAGTCAAAGTCCAGATCTCAATGCAAATTGAGAATCTGTGGCACTATTTGAAAACTGGAGTACACGAGAGTCATTCAACCAACAAAAGAAAATTAAAAAATATAAATATTTGCAGCAATCTAATTAGTAAAAAAATGGAAGCTTTTAGATGGTAAGTATATATTTTACAGTATCTTAAAAAGACAATGTCCAAATTTGACCAGAAGAGATCCTCTAAATGTGTAACCTAAAAGACATATCTAATTTCTGAAGCATATTCATTAAAGCTATATAAAATAATGCAATTTCTTCTCAACTGAGAAAATTGGCCATATGATATATTTTAAATCCATGGGCTATGATGTTCACTTCTATAGTGTAAATAATTCCTTGTACTTACATCCTTGTGAAATTAGAGGAGACAGTCTAGTCACCATTGACCAATAGAGTGACCTCCAAATTATGAGTGTTCAAATTAAATGAAATAGAATTAAGGTGTAAAACCACTTCCTATGTGGATAAATAGTTCCCATCCCAAGTTATAAACAGGTCATCATTGAAACAGCTGAATAAGACCAAGTTTGCACCAAAGGATCCATCCCAAATGTTTTGTTGTTCAAATAGCTCCATATGCTAGTTGACATAATTTGAGACAAACTTGCGCCCCATCGCCGTTCCAAGTATCTAAATAATAAACCCTTTATAAATCTGTTATTCATTTGATGCATTTTAAATAAATAACATCTAAAGATGCATGTGCCATGACCTTACTACACAGTCATTTCAAACAATCTAGTATCTTTCATTCTTTCTTTCATTCTTTAAATTAGGAAAGTTGAGATCTGTTTAAACACCATCTATCCAGTTCATGTCAATTTTATGGGATGAGCAGATTGTATTTGTTTCAATTTAGTCAGATTTATTTGCTCTAAACCTATGTTTATATAAATATATACTGTACCTTAGGAATAGTAAGGAAGCCTACTAAGTTAAAGAGAAGATTGTGCATTTGTGAAAGGGTTATCCCGTCTTAATTAAGTGAACTGTAACTGTTCACAGTTTTGAAGATCAAATTTAAATGCCATTTTTTCTGCCAACAATTGGAGATTAAATAGGATCTGCTACCCCAGGGAAATTAAGCGAAACATGACAGTAAGTACACACTTGTATTCAGAGAGCTTGATGCACATTATCCAAAACTTGAAAGTTTTTCAATAAATATTGCTTGTCACAACAGCTCTTAGCCCTTAGCCTGTGACCTGTTTGTGACAAAGGTCAACCATAGCAAACACACCTGGTGTAGCTAATAAAATCCCATGGTTATATTCTATGGTTGCTTGTTACTCCAACATTCAGCCACCACCAGTTTTAGTTCAAAAGCTGGACTATTAAAGCAAGCCTTGGTTACTTATTTCACTACAATTATTAAATGCAATTAAACTTTAAGTCAACCAGTGATCATTAGCTAAACAGTGACCTGTATTAATGTTATGTAGGACTTATACTTGTGGCCAAGAGGTGCGTGGTGCTCCCAGAGTCATTTATACAAATGAGAAAAAAGAAAGACACTTTGTTGGGGCACGCTTGAAAGTATAGAAGTGTCAAACCATAATTTTAAAAGACAAAAAACAATTCCTGACTTGAATAAGCCAAAGGTGAAAATATTTAGATTCTCATGGTTTGTTTTATCAGTCCTGATGTGGGGTTTGAAATCCCTGATTTACAGACTGTGTATTACCATCAGAGTACTCCTTAGGTATATAAGTTAGCTTATCTAGTTACTATGGGAACTCCTAATATGTATCACTTTCAGATCCAAGAATATCAAAAATTGTCACTTCGTAACAAAGCTGTTTCTCAGAAATGATGGGTATTCTGAGCATAACAAAATTGTGACGCCTGTATCAAAATGGGAATTTGGTTAGCTGTACAGATGAGTTCAGGATTTACATAGAAAAGAGTAAAATCAATTTAGTGAGACATCAAACACATGCATCTGTCAATGAATAAAAATTGATCAATAAGTTGTGTATGCAGTAATGTGTGATTCGCAAGAGCCTGATGAGTTTGGACAGAGAGGGAAGATTTTGAAGATCTCTCACATGAGGTGTGGGACCTCTACTTCTGCTATTCACTAAAGGCTCATTATTGCACCTGGTATTCCCAGTTGGTCTCCCATCCAGGTACTAACCAGGCCTGTCACTGATTAGCTTCAAAGATCGGATGAGATTGAGCATATCCGGTGGAGTAATGCAGTTATTTGCTGAATGAGAGAGTGTCTGTTCCACTAAGTGAGAGATAAAGTATGTACTTCTGCTTTCCAAAATGAGTGTGCTCACATGTCTTTGTTGCTTTGGTATTGCAGAGATTTGACCTGGCACATTTGGATGAGAGGGTACATATGTAACAGATATAACGAGAAGAATACGTGATGAGGGAAAGAAAAAAATTGTGTTAGTACTTCTGCATTCGCATTGTCATATGCTATGATAGAGAACAATGGATGAGAAAGTACAGCCCCCATGAGACTCTGCTAACGTCGGTCATCCTTTTTACTGAAATTGCATCTTAGTTGCACAGGAATGTGACTAGGATGCACAATGTGACTATGCTGATTAATTTGATATGACACTTGTATAGTATATTGTGTGTGACTGAGTCTGTATACAGAGCGGGTTGGGTATGGGATGCCGACAGCTAGGATGCCAGCGGTCATAATACCGGCCCCGGCAACCGTACTTACGTATGCCAACTACAACCTTGCGGAGCATAACAGAACTTGTGTTGGAAAAGAGCTGCGGCTGCTACATTGTAGAAGTTTGTTTGCAGATTCAGGTACTCAGTCACACATAGCTATATACAAGTGTCATTTATCAAATCAGCACAATCTCCTCGTGTGCCCTTTTATTGCAACTAACAGCGGCTCCTATCTTTTGTGGGCAGGGGGGCTGCCATGGCCCATGCCGGGGAGGGAGAGGAGAGACCCCGGGTCCCGGTGCCTGCACAGTGGATCTGGCAGCTGCTGGGACCTGAGCATTTGCACAAGCTGCTGCTTGAATGCGCAAATCTGTGGCTCTATGGACTGCATCAGCAGCAGCCCATAGACCTAGGTAGAGCTGACGATGAGGCAGGGAGTGGCTTCCAACAGGAAGCACCCTCTCTGATAATTGCAGCCTGGTTTGGCAGTCCCAGAGAGAGGAAACACCTCCCAATAGTACTGCCTGTCCTGTGGAGGCTGGCAGGTAGGATTCCAGTAGGAAGTCACTGCCAGTCACAGCGAAGTCACACAGACTGCAACTGGCTCATCTGAACTCACTGATGTGGCTTTTTTGTAGGGGCAATACAAGATGGGCTATTTGGCGTGATTGCAGCAATAGTACACATCTATATTTCTTGTCTTGTAAATCATATAATTATGATTTTAACTTCAGTCTTTAAGGCCTCACATGTACCTACACTTATGTAATTGGCAATATTGGACCTACACATGTGTCCTCATACATCATTGCTGCAGTTGCACCAAACAGCCCCTCTTGTCATGCCAAGTCCCATGAGACTCTGATAGCACCGAGCATCTTTTTTGCATCTTTCATGCTAAAAAAAAGTGTCTTAGTCACAACACAATGTGACTAGGATGCACCAGGAGACTGTGCTGATTAGTTTAATATGCAACACTTGTATACCTTTGTGCAAATCTACATACAAAGTGCTAAAATGCAGCAGTCATGGCTTTTTTCTGTGTCAGGCCCCATTGTGCTTCGTATTCACACTTGGATGCACAAAGATATACATGTGTCGCATATCAAATTAATCAGAACAGTCTCTTGATGCCTCCTAGTCATTGTGACTAAGTCACATTTTCAGAAAAAAAAAGAAATTGCATGGGACCTATCCACTATGCCAGGCATCTCCCACTGTGTAGCATATTGTAGCTAGATGTATGAGTACACATACAGTGTGTATTATTGTAAAAAAAAAAATAGCTTTTACAGGCTAACAAATATGGAGTTACTTCCTAAACTCGTTGTCTGTCATACTGTTTTGCTACCTATGTACACAACCCGATGAATGTTTCTTGTTGAATGACAAGTTTGACACTTTCACATATAACATCTAGTTCCAATAAAGCAGGGTGATGGAACAGGGCAAAATATAACGTAAATTAAACTTGGGAGGAAATTAGAAAAAATAATTATAAACTTACATTTCACTAAGTTGTTGAACACCAACCAAAACAAAGTTCATGATACCAGCAATGAGATAAGGCAATATCCACAGCATTGAATATAGATACTACTATACTTGATTTGCAATAGGTCAATTAGATCAGGCATGGTACCAAAGGATTGGCGTATAGCTGAGGTAGTGCCATTATTTAAAAAGGTATCCAAAAAATCATCCGGGTAACTACAGACTGGTTAGTTTGACATCTATAGTGGGGAAAATATTGGAAGGAATTCTAAGGGATAACATACAGGAGTATCTGCAGACCACTAAGATTATTAGCAAGAACCAGCTTGGGTTTGTGAGGGACAGATGATGTCAAACTAACTTAGTTAACTTCTGCAAGGAAGTGAGCGACAATCTTGACCAGGGAAAAGCAGTGGATGTGGTCTACTTAGATTTTGCAAAAGCCTTCGATATAGTGCCTCACAGGAAACTAATCATCAAATTTAAGGAGCTTGGCCTAGGAAAAACTGTTTGTACATGGATAAGTAACTGGCTGGATAACAGGGTACAGCGAGTAGTGGTCAATGGGAAGTCCTCAAGCTGGTCACCAGTAGTCAGAGGAATACCACAAGGGTCCATACTCGGGCCACTACTGTTCAACATATTTATCAATGACCTAGATATAGGCCTGGAAAGCACAGTGTCAATCTTTGCAGATGATACTAAACTGTGTAGGGTAATTAATTCAGAAATAGATGTGGAGTCTCTGCAGAATTACTTATCTAAACTTGAAATGTGGGCGTCTAAATGGAGAATGAGGTTCAATATAGAAAAATGCAAGGTTATGCATTTTGGGACTAAAAACAAACTTGCATCCTACATATTAGATGGGGAAAGTCTAGGGGTAACAGTTTTGGAAAAAGATTTGGGGGTACTCATTGATAATAGCCTTAATAACCGTATACAATGTCAAAGCGCAGTAAAGAAGGCAAGTAAGGTCCTAGCGTGCATAAAATGGGGGTATTGAGACAAGGGACGAGGATGTAATCCTGCCGCTGGACAAATCATTGGTACGTCTGCACCTGGAATATTGTGTTCAGTTTTGGGCGCCACTGTATAAAAAAGATATCGGTGAACACGAAAGGGTTCAAAGGCGAGCTACTAAATTGATTAAAGGGTTAGAGGGACTGGATTACGAGGAAAGGCTTACTAGGTTGAATATGTATACACTGGAAAAGAGGCGTCTAAGAGGAGACATTATTAATGTCTTCAAATATGTAAAGGGGCATTACAAAGAGTTATCAGAGGAATTATTTATTTATTTTATTTATTAACAGTTTCTTATATAGCGCAGCAAATTCCGTTGCGCTTTACAATTTGAAATAACAATTACAAACTGGGTGATAACAGTCATAGAGGTAGGAAGGCCCTGCTCGCAAGCTTACAATCTATAGGCATATGTACATAAGGAAAGGTGCTATCTATTGCATAGAATGAGAAGACATGTGAGGATATGTGTGGACTGTACAGAGTGGATGTAATTTGATAGCAAGGTTTATGAAAGTTATGTGGGCGGTTCAGGAATTTGATACGCTTGCCTAAAGAGGTGAGTTTTGAGGGAACGCTTGAAGGTTTGGAGACTAGAGGAGAGTCTTATTGTGTGTGGTAGGGCATTCCACAGAGTGGGTGCAGCCCGATGAAAGTCCTGCAGTCGTGAGTGGGAGCGAGTAATGAGTGTGGATGAGAGACGCAGGTCTTGTGAAGAGCGCAGAGGTCGGGTTGGGAGATATTTTGTGATAAGCGAAGTGATGTACGTTGGTGTAGTTTGGTTAATGGCCTTGTGTGTGAGTAAAAGTATTTTATATTGAATGCGGTAGAATACAGGTAACCAATGGAGGGACTGACAGAGTGGATCTGCAGACGATGAACGTCTAGCGAGGAAGATAAGCCTCGCCGCTGCATTCAGAATGGATTGTAGTGGTGAGAGTCTCGTTTTGGGAAGACCAGTTAGGAGACTATTGCAATAATCAATGCGGGAGATAATGAGAGCGTGGATTAGAGTTTTAGCAGTGTCTTGTGTAAGGTATGGTCGTATTTTGGATATGTTTTTTAGATGCATGTAACATGATCTTGAGACAGATTGAATGTGGGGAACAAAGGACAGATCAGAGTCAAGGATGACACCTAGGCAGCGAGCTTGTGGGGTAGGGTAGATAGTCGAGTTTTCAACAGTGATAGAGATATCAGGTTGGTACCTACTATTGGCCGGTGGAAATATAATTAACTCTGTCTTTGAAATATTAAGTTTGAGGTGGCGAGATGTCATCCAGGATGAGATAGCAGAAAGGCATTCAGTGACACGGTCCAGTACAGATAGGGACAAGTCAGGGGAGGATAGGTAGATTTGAGTATCATCTGCGTACAGATGATACTGAAAACCAAAAGAGCTGATTAGTTTACCAAGAGATGAGGTATAGATAGAGAAAAGCAGAGGACCCAAGACTGAACCTTGCGGTACTCCAACTGAAAGAGGTAGCGAAGAGGAGGTAGATTCAGAGAAGCGAACACTGAAGGAGCGATTAGATAGGTACGAGAGGAACCAAGAAAGGGCTGTGTCTTTAAGACCTAGGGATTGTAGTGTCTGTATGAGAAGAGAGTGGTCTACAGTGTCAAATGCAGCAGATAGATCTAGAAGAATAAGTAGTGAGTAGTGGCCTTTAGACTTCGTAGTGACCAAATCATTAACCACTTTAGTCAGTGCCGTCTCTGTGGAATGTTGGGAACGGAAGCCTGACTGAAGTGGGTCCAACAGAGTGTATGAGTTAAGAAAGTGTGTGAGTCGAGTGTAGGCAAGTCTCTCAAGTAGCTTAGAGAGACAAGGGAGCTGAGAGATAGGGCGGTAGTTTGAGAGAGCATTAGGGTCAGAATTTTGTTTTTTTAAAATGGGAGTAATAACTGCATGCTTGAAGAGTGAAGGAAAAATACCAGTAGAGAGAGAGAGATTACAGATGTTAGTTAAGGTAGGGATGAGCACCAGAGACAGAGCTTTACTTATTTGTGAGGGTAAAGGATCAAGAGGAGAGGTAGTAGAGAAGCAGGATGAGAAGAGTGATGATACTTCATCTTCATTTGTGGGATCAAATGAAGAAAGAGTGCCAGAGGGTTCAGGTAAAGAACGGAGCAGGTCACTGGCTGCCGAAGAGCATACCATTTCATCTCGGATCTTATCAATCTTCTCCTTGAAGTAGGAAGCAAGATCCTGTGCCTTGATAGTGGCTGGTGGGGTAGGTGCGGGAGGATTCAGAAGTGATTTAAATGTATTAAAGAGTCGTTTGGGGTTAGAGGCTTGAGCAGAGATAAGAGTTTGGAAATATGTTTGTTTGGCAATGTCCAGGGCATTTTTATAAGAATGGTAGACTGTCTTATATGTGAGGAAGTCACTTGAAATACGAGATTTACGCCACTGACGTTCAAGTTTTCGTGTGAGTTTTTGTAGTTGTCTTGTTAATTTGGAGTGCCATGGTTGACATCTAGGCCTACGTGGAGTGTGATGGGTAGCTGGAGCCACTTCATCAAGGGCTAGTTCTAGAGTCTTATTAAGGTGTGATACAGCCATCTCAGGAGAGGTGAATGCAGAAATAGGTGAAAGCAGTTGTTGGAGTGAAGTGGAAAGTTCTTGAAGATTAATTGTGTTAATATTTCTGCGAGTTTGAGGAAGATTGGAGAACTTCCGCAACACAGGGTTTGAATTAACAGAGGAAAGCATGCAGGTGATAAGGTTGTGATCTGATAGGGGGAAAGGAGTGTTAGTGAGTTCAGAGATGGAGCATAGTCTGGTGAATACTAGATCAATTATTTATTAAAATAACTCTGTTTAGGACATGTGGGCACTCGCTAAGGCTGGAGGAGAGAAAATTCCGTACGCAACGGAGGAAAGGGTTCTTCACTGTTAGGGCAATAAGGATTTGGAATTCCTTGCCAGGGAAGGTGGTAATGGCGTACTCTGTAAATGCATTTAAAAAAGGATTGGTTTGATTGACTTCCAGTCCTGGTCTCTATGGGATACGGAGCGCACAGTGAGAGCTCCGTCCCCGCCAGCCCGCTGACCAGTGGTGCAAGTAGAAAAAATGTCTTATAGGTATTGTGTGCGCATGCAAAAAAATGGGTGTGGCCAAATGTCACATGGGGCGTGGTCAATAAAAATGGGGGCGTGGTACACATATGGGGGGAGGGACAGATACACATATGACCCCAATAGTGCCAGATATACGTTGCCCCACAGTGCCAGATATACGTTGCCCCACAGTGCCAGATATACGTTGCCCCACAGTGCCAGATATACATTGCCCCCCAGTGCCAGATACACATTGCCTCTGTGCCAGATACACAAATGCCCCCAGAGTGCCAGATATACATTGCCCCACAGTGCCAGATATACATTGCCCCACAGTGCCAGATACACAAATGCCCACAGAGTGCCAGATACCCATTGCCTCACAGTGCCAGATACCCATTGCCTCACAGTGCCAGATACCTATTGCATCACAGTGCCATATACCCATTGCCCCACAGTGCCAGATACACATTGCCCCACAGTGCCAGTTACACATTGCCCCACAGTGCCAGATACACAAATGCCCCCACAGTGTCAGATAGACATTGCCCCCCAGTGCCAAATAGACAAATGCCCCCACAGTGCCAGATATGCCTCCAGTGCCAGATACAGAAATGCCCCCAGTGCCAGATACACGTCTCCCCAGTGCCAGATATGCCCTCAGTGTCAGATATGCCCCCAGTGCCAAATACACATGTCCCCGCAGTGCCAGATATGGCCACAATGCCAGATATACATGTCCCTCCAGTGCCAGATATGCCCCCAATTCCAGGTACACATGTCCCCCCAGTGCCAGATATGCCCCCAGTGCCAGATATGCCCCCAGTTCCAGGTACACACGTCCCCCCAGTGCCAGATATGCCCCCATTGCCAGGTACACATGTCCCCCCAGTGCCAGATATGCCCCCAGTGCCAGGTACACATGTCCCCCCAGTGCCAGATATGCCCCCAGTGCCAGGTACACATGTCCCCCCAGTGCCAGATATTCCCCAAGTGCCAGGTACACATACCCCCCAGTGCCAGATATGCCCCCAGTGACAGATATGCTCCCAGTGCCAGGTATACATGCCCCCCCCAGTGCCAGATATGCCCCCAGTGCCAGGTATACATGTAGCCCCCTCTTCCCTCCCCTCCTGCTCACCGCTGCTGCTGCTGTTCCTCTCCTGTGTGTGTCTGTGTGAGGGGAGGAGAGCGCAGCCTGCGCCTCTCCTTCCCCTCAGTCTCCGGCGGGCGGCCTTGGCTGCCAGTCCGCGAGCTCTGATTGGCTCACGGGCAGCACTGAATTGAACAAAGACACAGAGGGGCAGGAGAGGCGCAGGCTGCGCTCTCCTCCCCTCACATCGGCAGCGGTGAGCAGCAGAGGGAGGGAGGGATGGGGAGCGGCGGCCCGTCGGTGTGGGTACGGCGTACCCACGGCTAAATTCTTAAGGTTACGCCGTACTCACCCGTACCCACACACTTGCACCGCTGCCGCTGACCCACCTTTTATAGGCTGCACGCAGCCTCTGCAGCTCCCGGGACCCGACCTGCTGCTTTCGCGATCGGCATGGACCATTTTGTGACCCCGGTGCCCGCAGCCTCACAGCCTCCCGCTGGTGCCTCAGCGGGACAGGAGAAGCGCCGTTCGCCTGGCAATATGGCGTTGGATCCTGGCGCTGACAAGCTCTCCCCTACATCAAAAAAGAAGGCTGCTGAAGCCACAGGGCCTACTGCCTCCCAGGTATTCTGCACACCAGATGCCCCAGTGACATATGGGGATGTTGTAGAAGCGATTAGGGCTACTATGGCCCCCCTTCTCTCACAGGCTGTGTCTGATGTCACGCAGCAGCTGCAGCAACTCACACAGCGTGTCACTCTCACTGAATCTCAGCTGCAAGTAGCTTCCCATGATATTGAAGGGTTGCATCATTCTGTAAAATCACTGACATCTGAAAATGATCAAATCTGGAATAAATTTGATGATATCAAGGAGAAATAATATAAGGCTGATAGGACTCCCTGAGTCTGTAAAAGGAACAGCATTAGCCCATTTTGTACGAATTACCTCCCCGTCCCTATCAGGTATAGAACAAGATTGTCAAGATTTGGTGATCGAGCGGGTCCACCGAGTGGGACCTGTTCCTACCCCTAGCAGACCGCGACCGTGGGTGACTTTATTCCGCTGTTTAAATTATCTCCACAAGGTGGTGTTTTGGTCTGCTTCACGTAGAGTGAAAAATATTCAATGGGAAGGGAACAAGCTTTTTATTTTTCAGGACTACTCTGTGGAGCTGGCTAGGGCCTGGAAAGCCTTTTCTCCCATATGCTCACAGCTTGTCTCAGAGGGCCGCAAGTTTGGTCTGTTATACCCCGCCTGCTTATGCCTCTATGAAGGGTCTTCTCACAAAGACTTTTTGTCACCAGCTGATGCCACAGCATACCTCCGCCATCTCGCTGACGCGGATAACTCTGACATATCTGATACGCCATATCATCCACTTGAAGGGGTTTCTTCTTCTTTTACTACAATGTTGCCTCATATGCCTGCATTGGTTTATTAAATTGATGTTCCCTACCAGTCCTGTGGGAGACAGGAGTCTCACTCTCTACAGCACTGCTCACAGTCTCAGATATATGACCTCTTTCACCAGCTATGTTATATCCGTGGGTCCTCTCCTCCTGTTTACCGATAGACTGCACGCTTCATATCTCCTCTCGGATCCTGCCATGATACCTGCTAATTTCTTCTTGTCCTTTTATTTATTTTTTCTTTTTGCTCATACTCACATGTCCCCATTATGTTTTTTCTGTGATTCTTCATAGGAAACTTGGACAACTGTTACTTGTTCTATACTGGTTTCAATGTCGATTTATGCAATTATTTAGCAGCTCCTCCCGGAGCATCATATATCAATGTTCTCGTTATACGTTTTTGTAATGTTCTACTTTAGGTTTCTTCATACAGCGGGGTGGCTGGATGGAGCCCCCTACCCATTCATCCGGTCACTAGCACCTGTGCAGGGGCTGCATGCAATTATCCCGCTCCTGCATGACTGCTAGCTGGAAGATTACGGCTGGTTTCCTCGTAATGTCCTTACTTTTAATACCATTACTCATGCATAGCCGTCTACAAATGCTGATTTCCCCCTCTCCTTCCAATCCCTCTTTCCTTTGTATTGTCTTTCCACCCCCCCCTCCCCACTTTTTTGCTTTCTGCAGGGACTGACGTCAATACTGATTTTACCTACATACGATTCTAGTACCATTGTTATGCACTCTCCTCTGTGTAAATGCCTGATTTAATAGTAGGGTCATGGAATGTGGGTGGTTTTAATTCATCAGCTAAAAGACGTAAAATACTTCTTTATCTCACTAAGCAGAATGTGGATCTGGCATTCATTCAGGAAACACATCTGATACCAGATGAGATCGCAAAACTAAACAGTTTAAACTGGCAAGTATTGGGTTTTAGCTCTTTTAATTATAAGGCCAGAGGGGTTGTTATTCTAATCAGACGCTTTTTTTATAACTTCCACTATTGTAGATCCCAACGGCCATTATGTAATTCTTTCGATTAAGATCCAGGATAGATCCTATCTATTGTGTAATGTATATGCTCCGAATGTGTACTCCAAGTCCTTTTTTCAAGTGCTGCTTGCAAAATTTACCCCACTTCTTTCTGCTCCGCTAATTTTACGTGGTGACTTAAACTTAGTCTCTTCCCCCTACTTAGACCGTTCTCACGCACTTACCCGTTCTCACACTTTGCCAAAATTAGGGGTTCCCCTGTTAGCTGAGCGATTGCAAGCGGTTGATATTTGGAGAGCACTTCACCCGACTGATAAAGAATACACATGCTTATCCGCAGCTCATCACACCTTATCAGACAGGATTAATAGCGGGTTGACATTCAGAAATGAATGTTCGTCGGGTACCCTCAGCAATATATCACGCTAATTCCTTGCCTCCCACTAACCTCCCACTCATACTCTCCCTAGATGCTGAAAAAGCATTCGATATGGTTGAATGGGATCACCTATTTCACACCCTCTCACGATTTGGATTCCCAGATACCTTTGATAACCTCCTCCAGTTACTATACTCCGCCCCTCAGACTCGGGTATCTTGTAATGGAATTATCTCTTCCCCTTTCACCATCGGCAGAGACACGAGAAAAGGGTGTCCCTTTCCCCTGTACTCTTTGCGATCGCCTTGGAGCCGTTGGCGATTGCTCTTAGACAGTCTAATAACTTTTCAGGATTATGAGTTGGTGGTGTTGACCTGCGTCTCGCTCTCTTCGCAGATGATATGCTACTATTCGTGTCTCACCCAGCCACATCTCTTCCTCGAGTCAAATACAATCTCCCTTCTAAACATTTCTTCATGTATCTGCACATACGCCACTATCTGCGACCTACCAATCTTACTCAAAAATCATTTATGACAACTCCAATTTACTCAATCCCCTACTAGTGTCCCTGAACTTACACAAATCAGGCCCTACACGTATTCGTCAGCTTTACTCTATCTTGACATCGGCCTCCACTGATGTACGATGGGATAAACTCCTGAAACAATGGCAACAGAATCTACCTCATATCACTGACCATTACCTTCTCAGCAGTGGTTATACACTAGTAATGAAATGGTCAGCCTCCCCATACTTGCAAGATGTACGTCTACGCACTCTGCAAAGAGCTTATATTTCCCCAGCCCAATAAGTTAGAATCCATCCGTCCGAATCTGGAGAATGCCCCAAATGCCACATACACACTGCTACCTTTTATCACATGTTTTGGGAGTGTGGTCTGATATGCATGTTTTGGCATAAAGTGGCCTCATTAGTAGATCAGTTACTGGGAATACGGGTTAAAGCGACTCCTTTGACATGTCTTTGTGCTAACTTTAATGACTGGGACCTAGGTCCCTCACGACTCCGCTGGCTCCCGTTCCTCACAATATTGGTCACAGTCTCTAAGAAAATTATACTATCACATTGGTTATCAGCTTCTTCCCCGAAGATGATGAAAGTTCATGGGAAGCTTTTACAAATTCTATATTTTGATAGGAAATCAGCCCAAGTCAACACTGAAGTGGGTGTAAAATCCTTCTACAGGAAATGGGGCATGTACATAGCTTCCCGTGATCAGGCCACACAGACCCAAATATTTAAAATATTTGAAAATACAGAATGGTTTCTTCATAGTTTATTAGAAGATCCTATATTATAACCACCCTCCCGCTCCTCCCTCTCTTCTTTCTTCAGGCTCACGAACTCTCATTGAATCTTTACTCCTTCTACTTCTATTATTTGAACATATATGCTTATGTACATGATGTTGTTGGTAGTGATGAGCGAGGTTCGGTTTTACTCGGTTTTACTCGGTTTTACTCGGTTCTCAAAACGGTATCTTATTGGCTATCCAAAACACGTGACATCCGTGAGCCAATAAGATGCCGTTTTGAGAACCGAGTAAAACCGAGAAAAACCGAGTAAAACCGAATCCGCTCATCACTAGTTGTTGGTACTACTGTAATATGAATCTCATGTCCCCGCCTTCCCTTGTGTGTGCCCCTCTATCTACCCCTCCCTTCTACCCCCCTGCCCAACAAATTTGAGTTCCTCTTTATCTAATGCAGAATGTGGATTATTTTGAACTTGCTCTTTTATAGTGTGGATATGCCATATAGTCCCGCCTTGGAGCATTTTGTTTTCTTTATAATATAATGTGATGTATATACATATCTCTCTTTATGGCATTATTTCTCTATACTCAAACGCTCTATATGACTATATTCACGGCCATGTATATCTACCATCTGGTTTTTTTTTTCTGTGTGTATTCTGTTTTGAAAAATCAAATAGATTTAAAAAAAGGATTGGTTTATATTTCTGATTGAAAAGGATATCCAAGGTTATAACATTTAAAATATTGACGTTGATAATCCGGGTGTAACATGATTTATAGTTGTTAACTAGTCATAAAACATTCTTCAATAGGTACATTATAATCAACTCAACTTAATACAGAATACAGGTTGAACATGATGAGCGTTTTGCCTATTTTCAACCTCAATTACTATGTTACTATGGAACTGTCTGTCAGACTCTCCAAAGCTTCAAACAGGTTTTCAAAACGCACTTCTTTATTACAACCTTACAGCTCTCATCCTAATCAACTGCTCTATGCTACTTGCACAGTCTCTTCCCTCTTTGTCAACCCTGTTTGTCTGCTTTCCCCTATAGATGGTAAGCTCTCGGAAGCAAGGACCTCAGTTCTTCTTTGGGGTTATGGTCTCCACAAGGTTAACGATGGGGTATGGATGGTGGAGACCAGGTCAGGCACCGAACAGCAAAGCTTGTGAGCCTCACAGGATGCACTGGACTCCTCTCCTCATACCCCGCCCACATGCTCAGGCACTTCAGTTTTTGTTTGATGCCACTAGGAGCTTTTTTAACGCCAGAACTGATGCTCCAGCACCCCCACCAGAGCAGCGACACCACAAGTGGGTAGGGGATTTTGGAGGGAGCCCTGGGTACCTTCACTACCAGAGGCAGAGGAGTCACCCACAAGGAACTTCACCGGACATATTGGGGGACAGGTAAGGCGGATTCCCGCTTGCATGACCTGCATTTCTTGCAGTTCTATGCCGCCAGTCCCGGGAGAAGGACCAACGGCGCTGATGTGGGTCCCAGCCATTAAGTGGCTGCGGACACACTAGACCACCAGGGCATTATGTATACTGGCGCTGGGGACATTTAGACTGGCCAGGAGAACCAATGGTGGAAGTCAGCAAGGGGAGGTCGCAGCAGCCCCTCCCCCAGCCCAGGGCACCATTCACCTTCCTCACTGAGATGCTGGGCAGCCATTGCAGAGCTCTGAAGGTCTCCGGCAACGATGGGCTGAGTCTCCCTGTATACCTCTCCTTGGAGTCAGGTTGTATACAGCGCTGCTACCTACCAGCCTTCTCCACATGGCTGAGTAGTTGATTTCAATGCCCATTGCAGTCGAATTGTATTTCTGCTTTGTATGTGACTTATGCTAGTGC
Organism: Pseudophryne corroboree; assembly: GCF_028390025.1. Taxonomy (NCBI): domain Eukaryota; kingdom Metazoa; phylum Chordata; class Amphibia; order Anura; family Myobatrachidae; genus Pseudophryne; species Pseudophryne corroboree. The sequence continues at coordinate 436,920,097 of NC_086448.1, forward strand.
TATGGTCTGTAATTCTCTCTCTCTATCTGTACATTTTATTGCTTTCCCTGTACTTTTTCATTAGTAAAGTGACCCTTGAATACTGGAGTGTATAAGGTGTACTCTGCCACACATTACAGTCAATTGTATTTGTGTCGGCTCATTGTCACATACTTCTTCAGTTACTCACTGCCCATTTCCATATTGTGAGTGTACACTCCCTTGCAGTTATGTCTAACAAAAGTATGGCAATACAGACTGGGGCACCTACTCTGGTAGCAGGTAGCCTGTAACATACAGGGTGTAACTCAGGATTTATTATAGGATGGTCAGTGCACTTCTTGTTTTGTACCTCCGGGCACATCAGCTCCCCCAGCTCCAGTACAAGAGCCTCCATGGGCTTCTATCTCTAACTTGCTAGTTAAAATAGCTGACCATATTGCATCCCTACCTCTGGCTTCCCGTATGGTCTCCCACAGACATTCCAGCCACCTGTGGCTCTGCCTATGGGTCTCCCACAAACATTACAGCCTGTTTATCAGCCCATAGCAGCCCTACCTGTCCCTCCTCCCTGGTTGTACTCATTCACTAACTCTCTATACAAAGTCTGACTACTTCTTCTGCAGCATTTCAGAACATATTACAAGGAAAGGTCACACTGCCTACACCTACTGCCACTAAGCGTACTCTGCCATCATCACAGTCTACGCCACTCTCTGATTCTGGAGAACCTTCTCTTGCAGCAGATCTGGCAGAGGTCTCTGATGCAGACTCCCCCTCAGGGGATGAAGAGGTACAGTCCAAATGTAATTTGGCTGTTTTAATCAGGGTGGTTAAATTCTCACTTTAGCTCAAAGATACTGAACTACCCCAGAAATCTAAAGATCCTCTGTGCAAACGACAGAAGGTAGTAGTAGCTGAGTTTCCACGCTCTGATCACTTCTCAGAAGCCAGGAATGAGGCCTGGAAAACTACAGATGGGGCAGTGCTCATCTAATGTGACTCAATCGCAAACGTGCACTCCCGGCGTGGCTAAGCGACCCGGCGAAGGGAATGGGGTGCGTGCACGTCTCACACGTACGTGCATCCCAGACACTGCGATAGGCGTGACTTTGGGTGTGTGCTGCGGCAGAGATGGAGCCACGATTAGCGTGGCTCCATCTGTACTAAAAAGTTTACGGTTCCAAAAAGGTTGAACTCATTTTATCCATTACCTATATCTGACTGTGAAAAATGGGAAAATACACCTACTGTGGATGTGCATGTGACATGTTTAATTAAAGTTCCATTCTTCCAATCCCTACTGCGCCCTCCCTTAACCACTTAACTGACGATTTTTTCCTCAAAAAAAAAGTTCCGAAATTGACGTGTTTTTTTTAAATGAGTGAATTAGGTGAAGAACGTGAATTTAACCCTATCCAAAATGATTTTAGTTAACAAAAAGTTGTTCAGTCGGGAACATTGTGACTATAGCAACTTTAGTTTTTAGAGCCCAGACAGCTGCCAGGTACACAGGGGGGGTCTGGAGATGGCTTGGGGCGATGATTTGCACTTACCAGCGGCTGCTATTGTCTGCAGCTGCTGGGGGTGGGGGATCCTTCCATGCTGACTGATCAGCAATGATCGGCAGCACAGCAACACTGGGGGCTGGGTGTTGGAAGGCAGAGGGACCTTCCGGTCCCTCTGAGAGTAGCAGCACGGGGAAGTTTTCTTTTCCTGCCGCTGCTAACACAGTTTATCGGACTGGTCGCATCCTGTGCGACCAGGTCAGATAAAACACTTGCAGGATGCAACCATGCCAGGCAAGTCGTTAAGGACTTTCCGAATAGGCAATTGGGCTTGTGTCTTAAGTCTTTATACTTCCTTACAGGGGCCCCAGCTAGACTTGCTACAGCCTGGGTGGCTAAAGCCATGGAAAATTGGGCTGACACCCTTGAACACAGTTTCATGTCCGATCCTATTACAGGACAGGTGTCCCTAATTGCCAACATTAGAGATGAGGCATATTAAATTGGTTAAGCTGCTCTGGATACTGTTCTGTTATCCTCTAAGGCTTCAGCTGTTTCCATTGCAGCATGCCGCATAGTGTGGCTACGCTCATGTAAAGCGGATTCTAACACCAAGAAAGCCGTGGAAACACTTCCATACGCGGGCACATTTCTATTTGGACTGAAACTAGACAAAATTGTCACTAACCTGGCAACCTCAAAGATAGCTTGCCTACCTTCAGCTTCCTGAGCACGGCCTTGGACTTTGTCCTTTCGGTCCTTTCGTCAACAGGCTAAGGCTGAAGGTCAGACCTTTCCTAGATTGTCTCACACCAGCAAGGCATCCAAGCCTAAAACCAGCAGGCCTGGGCGGCTAGACGCTCAACTACCAAACCAGAGGATAAACGCTCAGTCTGACTGGGCTGGGCCTCCCCCTGGGGGACCCCAGGGTGGGAAGCCGACTTCTTCAGTTTGCCCATGCATGGCATCAAATCACAACAGATGCCTAGGCACAGGAAGTGGTCTCTCACGGGTACGCTCCCTCTTTCCTCAAGCGTCCCCCCAGACAATACTTTCTGACCATCCCACCGACAGACCCTGGCAAAGCACAGGAGTTTAAGGGAGCGCAATCCTTACTACAGTCATGTGTCATCATCCCTGATCCCACTTTCTCAACAAAAACAGGGATTCTATTCTACAGGGTGATTCAAAAGTCGCAGTACATCCTTTTGTTTAAAAAACTGTGCAGGAAATGGGAAAACTGAATACTCCAGTAAGGTATGGGTGAGGTGGGCTATCTTTTAGGGTATGTACCGAACATGAGCGACATCTTGAAATTGGCCATCTTGAATCTGTCAGTTTTTTCAAATGGAAAGGGGTCCTGTAACATGTCAAACAAAATCTGAATTTGCTGAAAAGTTTATTGCTGCTGCAGATTTGAAATAGCAGTTTTGGTTCAAAAGTTGCAACACTTTTTTTGTTGGAATTACAGGCTGAACTGTTCTCCATAAAGGACAGTCATTTAATATGAAATGGTGGTGAAGTTAACCGTCACAACCACAGGTACTGGAGTGACCAGAATCCACACTGGATGGAGCCTTCCAAGGTTGTTGGTAATGTAAAGGTTATAGTGTGGTGTGGAATATGGGGTACATGTGTATTTGTACCTATTTTCATTGATCAGAACCTAAATGCACAATGCTACCTCGAAATGTTGCAAGAAGTGGTGTTCCCTCAGTTCTGAATGAAGATGGCAGCTTCCCCTGTTGTTACTTTCAACAGGATGGGGCTCCACCACACTACGGAGCAGTTGTTCATCATTGGTTAGATGGTCAATTTCCTGGTCATTGGATTTGCTGACGTGGTTCTGCGAAATGGCCACCCAGATCACCTGACCTCACACCACTTGAATTTTATCTATGGGGTCATTTATAGCAACTTGTGTATGCGGAGTAAATAAGAAACAGTCATCATCTCCAGCAACGCATTGAAGCGTGTGCCAGCATTTCTTCGGAATTCCTTCTGTGAGTGCATGACTATTGGATCCAGTGCCTTCGAATTTGTGTTGACCAAGAGGCACAACATGTTGAACACATTAAATGACTGCCCTTTATGGAGAACAGTTCAGCCTGTAATTCCAACAAGAAAAGTGTTGTAACTTTTAAACCATAACTGCACATAGGGGGCACTCGCAGAGCGGCAGCAATGCAGCAAGAAACTCAGACTCTCGCCTAGGCAGAGCTTCATCTTCTGGCCATCTCCGCAATATTAATTCTGTGAGTCCTCAACTGGGAAGTGGACTTTCTAGGAGAGTGGTCTCTACATCCAGCCACCTTTCAACTTCTGGTAAGCAAATGGGGTCTACCAGACGTGGATCTCATGGCCTCCAGACACAACCAGTAGGTGCAAGTGTAAGGGGCTAGTACACAAGATCTGGAGGCGTGCTTTGTAGACAGTCCCATAAACCTTTTGTCTGGCCTATCTCTTCCATCCAGTATTTCTCTTTCCCAGAGTAAAGATGAGTGTGGCACGATCATACTTGTGACTCCGGCATGGCCCAAACGCCATTGGCTCACAGATCTGCAGTGTCTCTCCATAGACGAGTCCTTCCCTCTACCTCTTCGACCAGATCTCCATCCAGACCTACCTCGCTTGCCTTTGATGGCGTAGCTCTTGAGACATCCATGCTAAGGAAAAAAAGGATTTTCCAGTGTGGTTATTCAAACTATGCTGCAAGCTCGCAAACCAGCATCAGCTCGCATTTATTACCATATCTGGCACTCCTACTTTCAGTGGTGTGCTCATCGCCACTATGATCCTAAGGTTCTTAAGATCCCTAGGTTTCTGGCCTTCTTACAGGCCTGGCCATGGGTCTTCGCCTTGCTTCTCTGAAGGGTCAAGTCTCAGCTTTGTCCGTGTGTTTTCAGAAGAAACTTGTTCCCTTACTGAAAAAGAAGGGAAAAACCAGCGCTGGCTATATAGGTAAAATCAAATATATAGGATGGTTTGCTTCATAAAAAAGAAATCACAATTTATTTTGTACACTATACATAATGATTAAAATATTTTAAAAACAATAAGTAGTATACGTGCAAATTGCACGCGGGGTTACACAGAGAGGAACTCCCTGTAGGATCAGATGTTCATGGCCATTCATAAATTAATGTACATTGTACGACAGGTAAGAATGGGTTAGGACACCTTTTAGTTAGAGGCAGTCACTATAAATGAGTGAGATGTTTACCAGATTCGATAAGATGATGATCCCTGTGGAATTGCATCAGCTTTAGGGAATGTCCATTTCAATGGCTGAAGGGATGTTGCTGTGATTTGGATGCAAATAATGGAAACCATGTCCAAAGGATGCCAATCTGATACCGGATGATCCAATGTGATGCAAAGATGTGGAGTGGGATACGTGGGGATATGATGAGATCTCAACACGTTTCACTGGTAAGTATAAGTCCAGCTTCCTCAGAAGCATGAATTCAAAGTGCACTAGAGTCTGTTTATATACCCCCTTAACAACAGAACAATTGACACCTGTGTTACTACCTAACTCTAATAAAGCAAACTGTCCATCAAATTAATAAAAATAGTATTCTCATATAGTTATGGGATAACCCTTTAACATGGGAATCCAATTTTGTATAAGAACGAGTTGTTAAATATGACTTTTAACCACAATACAAGGGATTTAAAATACTAAGTTCCATAGGTCACGTGACCGCAACGGGTCACGTGATTGGAGTTTCCGTTCATTCTATTGGTCCTTTCCCTGGATGATAGCATAGTGTAGCTCCGGTCATGTGGTCATACTCACGTGACCGGAGAATATGACTCACTGATTGGTCTGCCGATACCATGTGATGCAGGGGCGTATCAATGACACATTCATCGTACTGCTGCTGGGATTTGGTATAGAACACGATTCATCACATGACTTCTACGGCCAATTCGAGTGTCATTACCATGGATACACATATACAAACAGTACACTCGGGAACTGCTAAGAAAGAATAAATAAACAGGCAAACGGATGGAAGCAGAAGAATAAAATGTTTCTTTTGATAAATCAAATACAGTATTTTGTATTATATGTATTATATGAAGAAACACGATAAAAGTAATGGTAGGTTCATTTTGAAAGTGAACAGGTTACACTCTGCCTGTTTAACACATCAATCAAATCATGACTGCAGGGTAGGGGTTAATGTTGAAACATGATTTGAGTCGATGGTTCTATATATTCATGATCATCTTATATTTCACAGGTTCTCAAACTCGGTCCTCAGGACCCCACACAGTGCATGTTTTGCAGGTCTCCTCACAGAATCAGAAGTGAAATAATTAGCTCCACCTGTGGACCTTTTAAAATGTGTCAGTAAGTAATTAATACACCTGTGCACCTGCTGGGTTACCTGCAAAACATGCACCATGTGGGGTCCTGAGGACCGAGTTTGAGAACTTATGCTATATTTAATCTAGGTCATATATAATTTTATAGATCACAAAACTAGCATATCATAAATACAGACATAAGATAGACAAACATAAGGAGAACTAGATCGTATTATAATGAAATAGTCATATCCAAATCAATGGACATATATTTATTTGTATACACGGGAAAGACCACTAAAGCGAAACAACCTCCTCCCTTACTGGATGTTTGTTCCTTCCTCCAGGGGGTACTCCGGAAACAACCTCCATTTATCCCTTGGGATTTGTCATTGGTTCTTCGGGTCCTACAGCAGCCTCCATTTGGACCAATGGAAACGGTAGACCTCAAATGGTAACCGCAAAGACTCTCTTTCTACTGGCCAACTCTTCAGCCCAAAGAGTCTCTGACTTGGGAGTACTCTCCTGTCACTCCCCCTTTTTGGTATTTCACAGGACCAGGTGGTCCTTTGGACCTAACAGGTATACCTACCTAAAGTAGTGTCCAAATTCCATTTAATCGAACCACTTGTGGTACCGGCCTTCCAGGAACCTGGCCTTTCACAAGAGGACACCTCGTTGGATGTGGTCCATGCTCTCTGACCCTACGTAGACTGTACTAGTTCTGGATTCATTATTACTCCTCTATGGATTCCACAAGCGGGGCTTGCCAGCAACTAAACCGTAGGCTCTGCATGACCATCTCACAGACTTACATGCAGGCTGATCTTCCTGTTCCAAGTACAGTCTCTGCTCACTCTGTGGGTCCTTCATGGGCAGCATGCCATAGCGCATCTGCTGAACAGCTCTGCAAGGCAGCTACGTGGTCTTCTGCCCATATGTTTCTTAGGTTCTATGCCTCTCAGGATGCAACATTTGCCCACAATGTCCTCCTTTCAGCTTAGGAGCGTTCCCGCTCTATTTTAACTGCTTTGGGACATCCCCATCATCAACCCTGTAGAGACCATGACCCTCGAAGAAGAAAATAAGAGTCAGGATAAAACTTTAATTCTTTTAATTTGAGGTCTATGAGATCCACAGGGCACCCACTCTGATGAACCTAGCTTCAATGGGTTACTTTCATGGTTAACGGTTCCCTTCTCTGTGTCAGAGTGTGTTTTCTGTGTGTACCCTTCTTCCTTCTCTCCTAACATTTTCGTGCCTTTTGAGCAACTTGGTATGGATCTGATAGGGTCAGTGGAAAAATGCATCAGTATATATTATTAGTGGTGGTGGACTATGCCACCAGGTACCTGGAGGGCATACCGATACGTAACATGAAATCTAGCACTATTGCCTGGGAGTTGTTGAAGCTGTATACCTGTCTGGGAATACCAAAAGAGGTCTTGACGGACCAAGGTACCATTTTTGTGTCTAAATTAATTAAAGAAATGTGTCGTCTGTTAAAGGTGGATAGAATTACCACTTTGGTTTACCATCCGCAGACAGATGGCTTGGTGGAATGCTTTAACTGAACCCTTAAAAGCAGATGGTTAAAAGGGTGATGTCACAGGAGCAGTGAGATTAGTACCTACTCTTACCTTATCTAATGTTTCTAGTTTGAGAGGTACCCCAATCCTCTACAGGGTCTATCCCCTCTAAACTCCTCTATGGTAGACAGTCCAGAGGGATACTAGATCTGTTAAAAGAAGGGTGGGAGTAGCTATTGTCCCAAGAGCCTAACATTGTTCAGTTTGTGTCCCAATTGTATGGAGGTCTAAGGCAAATTGCCCTACCTCTGAACGAACATATGGAAAGGGCTCAACAGTGTAAAAATGCAGTTATGATGTTACTGATCCTTTAATCCGGGTGACAAGGTACTGTTACTCGTGCCTACTACTGATAGTAAGCTATATGCCTAATGACGAGACCCTTATGAGATCATAGAGGCGGTGGAACCTGTGAACTATAAGGTACGGCAGAAGGATAGAGGTACAAGTCTACCATGTGAATTTGTTGAAGCCTTGGAAAGAAATTGCCTGTCAAACCTCTTTAATGGCCGTGAAAACTCCAGAATGTCAGGTGCCCATTGAAGTCATATTCAGTCCTAGCCAGAAACAAGAAATGGTAACCTTATTAGCACGGTACGAGGAAGTGTTCTCTGCCCTCCTGGGGAAAACCCAAATTATACAGCATAATGTTGTTACTCCACCCAGGGTCGTAATAAGACAAATTACATAATGTATACCTGAGGCCAAATAGGCAGCAATAACACGGGAAGTGGAAGAGATGCTGTGCCTAAGGATCATAGAGGAGTCAAATTGTGAAGGAAATAATCCTATTGTTTTAGTGCCCAAGCCTTCGGGAGCTTTGAGATTCTATAATGACTTCAGAAAGTGAAATAATGTTTCTCAGTTTGATTCCTATCCTATGCCTCTGGTTGATGAACTGGTAGAAAACAAGCCAGGATCTCACCACGCTAGATTTATCGACGGGGTATGGGCAAATTCCTCTGATGTAAGCTGCCTGTCAGGATTCTGATTTAGTCTGTTCCCGAAGGGGGCACTAGTGGGTCAGTGTTGGAATGATGTATGAAACGTGGAGACTGAATAAAGTCCTGCGCATATGCGCTAATGTTAATAAACACAAAAGTCACAGAACAATAATATAATAATAGATGGTACGTAGCATTGGTAGTATCAGAAATGAAATTATAAACGGTAACTGAATCCAAGGTAGTGATAAAAGTCTTAGGCAACACAGATATCTTGGTGATAAGTTGATGGCTGAATGCAGAAGGTTTAAAGCAAATAAAGTCTCTGACAACAAAACGTGAAAATAACTTGATAACTGGATGCAAATGGTTTAAAGCAAAATAAAGTCACTGGTAACAAAATGTGAAATAACCTGGTAGCTGGATGTAAACGGATTTGTAAATAATAATTGAAACAAAGCAAAACTCCGGTAACGTGGAATAACTTGATAAATGCAAAAGGCTTGGAAAACAGAACTCCGGTAATACTTGCAAAGCACACAGTCTCTGATAATTAAACGTGGAATGACTTCGTAAATAAATGTAAATGGTTTAGAAAACAGAACTCCAGTAATACTTGCAAAAGCACACAGTCTCTGTAACATAGAAGTTCTTTAGCCAAGCAAGGCCCAGGCAGGAGACAGTCCTAACTCAGCATGCTTGTTAAGTGCTGGATGCAATGCACAGAATGGAATGCTGGTAATAAGGTGCACAAGTTAGGCAATGATTAACATCTGAGGAGAGTCTCTTACTGCTGATGAACTGTGGCAGGCTGTGGTTGGAGTCTGGAACAAGCAGGAGAAATGCAGAATGATGAATGGAATTAAATGATGAGAGGAACCACGGGGAACCACTGGAGACAGGAACACGGGGAACCACTGGAGACAGGAACACGGGGAACCACTGGAGACTTGACACACCAAATGTGACTCGTTGTCCAAGGTGATAAAAATGAGCCAGGAACTGGAGTTTATACCCCTTGCTCTGTGATGTTTGGATGAATCTCTGTGAGAACACACCCTCCAGGATTGGGTGCCCAGATCAGCTGAGAGTTAACTGGAGCTGGTGATTAACCGGGAGAATAATTCTGTAGACAGTTAATGCAATGCACTGCTGGTTGCTGGCTGGGATCAGTAGTGCACCGGGAGTTAACGCTGTTTAACTAGAAGCACTGTGTACTCCAGGCTGCTGGCTGAAACCAGTGGTTACCAAAAGATAGAACTGGTTAGGTGGAGCACAGTGAGCTGTGGGCTGCAGGAGACTGAAGACTGGAACTGCTGGGACCTGTAGTTCCACAGGTCCAATTCACAGGGAATACTCTGAAAACAGAGGACTGAAGCCAGGAGACGCCTGTTCACTGGAAGTGATGCAATGAAGAATGCGGATTCCTGACACTGCCAGAGTAAAGAAAGCTTTCTCTACCCCAGAGAGTTTGATCTAGTATAACAGGGCTGGCCAAACCGGTCCTCGAGATCTACCAACAGTTCATGTTTTCCAGGCCTCCTGGAGATCTGTAGAATTGTCAGGTAGGAATGAATGCAGCACATCTTAATTAGTAATGATTATACCTGTGCATCAGCTAGGTGGTCTGGAAAATGTGACCTGTTGGTAGATCTCGAGGACTGGTTTGGCCAGCCCTGTAGTATAAAGTGCTGCCCTTTGGTTGCATGGCACCTCTGCAACGTTCTTGAGAGCTATGAATAAATTACTCTGGCCACACAGGGAATGCACAGCAGCGTATTTAGATGACATTACATTTTTAGCTCTGACTGGTAGTTGCACATAGGAGGAGGCAGTGTTACAGTCTCTTCTGGCACGCGGGTTCACAGCTAACTCAGAGAAGTGTGCCATCGCAATGGTGGAGGCCAAGTGGCTGGGGTATATGGTAGGCCGAGGGCAAGTTACACCTCAACCCAGCAAAGTGGAAGACCTCACTTGGCCTAAGCCAAAATGTAAGTCACAACTCGGGACATACCTTGGTCTGGTGGGCTATTATCGTATGTTCATACGCGTTTTTGCCACTAGGGTGGCACTCTTAACTGAATTTCTGGGGAAACAAACAAGAAAGTGTAGTCTAGGCCCACAGAGACTGCTTGGGAGGATTTAAGGCAAGCTTTGTGTGCAGAGTCTGTATTGCAAGATCCTGATTTAAAAAAGCAGTCTGTGTTTCAGACTGATGCCTTTGGGACAGGGTTAGGGGCAGTCCTTTCTCAAGAGGTAAAATGGGAAGAGAAAACCATTCTCTACCTTAGCCGGAAATTGTTGACCAGAGAACGCGAGTACTCAACTGTGGATCAGGAGTAGAGATGAGCGCCTGAAATTTTTCGGGTTTTGTGTTTTGGTTTTGGGTTCGGTTCCGCGGCCGTGTTTTGGGTTCGACCGCGTTTTGGCAAAACCTCACCGAATTTTTTTTGTCGGATTCGGGTGTGTTTTGGATTCGGGTGTTTTTTAAAAAAAACACTAAAAAACAGCTTAAATCATAGAATTTGGGGGTCATTTTGATCCCATATTATTATTAACCTCAAAAACCATAATTTCCACTCATTTTCAGTCTATTCTGAATACCTCACACCTCACAATATTATTTTTAGTCCTAAAATTTGCACCAAGGTCGCTGGATGACTAAGCTAAGCGACACTAGTGGCCGACACAAACACCTGGCCCATCTAGGAGTGGCACTGCAGTGTCACGCAGGATGTCCCTTCCAAAAAACCCTCCCCAATCAGCACATGACGCAAAGAAAAAAAGAGGCGCAATGAGGTAGCTGACTGTGTGAGTAAGATAAGCGACCCTAGTGGCCGACACAAACACCGGGCCCATTTAGGAGTGGCACTGCAGTGTCACGCAGGATGTCCCTTCCAAAAAACCCTCCCCAATCAGCACATGACGCAAAGAAAAAAAGAGGCGCAATGAGGTAGCTGACTGTGTGAGTAAGATTAGCGACCCTAGTGGCCGACACAAACACCGGGCCCATTTAGGAGTGGCACTGCAGTGTCACGCAGGATGTCCCTTCCAAAAAACCCTCCCCAATCAGCACATGACGCAAAGAAAAAAAGAGGCGCAATGAGGTAGCTGACTGTGTGAGTAAGATTAGCGACCCTAGTGGCCGACACAAACACCGGGCCCATTTAGGAGTGGCACTGCAGTGTCACGCAGGATGTCCCTTCCAAAAAACCCTCCCCAATCAGCACATGATGCAAAGAAAAAAAGAGGCGCAATGAGGTAGCTGACTGTGTGAGTAAGATTAGCGACCCTAGTGGCCGACACAAACACCGGGCCCATTTAGGAGTGGCACTGCAGTGTCACGCAGGATGTCCCTTCCAAAAAACCCTCCCCAATCAGCACATGACGCAAAGAAAAAAAGAGGCGCAATGAGGTAGCTGACTGTGTGAGTAAGATTAGCGACCCTAGTGGCCGACACAAACACCGGGCCCATTTAGGAGTGGCACTGCAGTGTCACGCAGGATGTCCCTTCCAAAAAACCCTCCCCAATCAGCACATGACGCAAAGAAAAAAAGAGGCGCAATGAGGTAGCTGACTGTGTGAGTAAGATTAGCGACCCTAGTGGCCGACACAAACACCGGGCCCATTTAGGAGTGGCACTGCAGTGTCACGCAGGATGTCCCTTCCAAAAAACCCTCCCCAATCAGCACATGACGCAAAGAAAAAAAGAGGCGCAATGAGGTAGCTGACTGTGTGAGTAAGATTAGCGACCCTAGTGGCCGACACAAACACCGGGCCCATTTAGGAGTGGCACTGCAGTGTCACGCAGGATGTCCCTTCCAAAAAACCCTCCCCAAACAGCACATGACGCAAAGAAAAATAAAAGAAAAAAGAGGTGCAAGATGGAATTGTCCTTGGGCCCTCCCACCCACCCTTATGTTGTATAAACAAAACAGGACATGCACACTTTAACCAACCCATCATTTCAGTGACAGGGTCTGCCACACGACTGTGACTGATATGACGGGTTGGTTTGGACCCCCCCCAAAAAAGAAGCAATTAATCTCTCCTTGCACAAACTGGCTCTACAGAGGCAAGATGTCCACCTCATCATCACCCTCCGATATATCACCGTGTACATCCCCCTCCTCACAGATTATCAATTCGTCCCCACTGGAATCCACCATCTCAGCTCCCTGTGTACTTTGTGGAGGCAATTGCTGCTGGTCAATGTCTCCGCGGAGGAATTGATTATAATTCATTTTAATGAACATCATCTTCTCCACATTTTCTGGATGTAACCTCGTACGCCGATTGCTGACAAGGTGAGCGGCGGCACTAAACACTCTTTCGGAGTACACACTTGTGGGAGGGCAACTTAGGTAGAATAAAGCCAGTTTGTGCAATGGCCTCCAAATTGCCTCTTTTTCCTGCCAGTATAAGTATGGACTGTGTGACGTGCCTACTTGGATGCGGTCACTCATATAATCCTCCACCATTCTTTCAATGGTGAGAGAATCATATGCAGTGACAGTAGACAACATGTCCGTAATCGTTGTCAGGTCCTTCAGTCCGGACCAGATGTCAGCATCAGCAGTCGCTCCAGACTGCCCTGCATCACCGCCAGCGGGTGGGCTCGGAATTCTGAGCCTTTTCCTCGCACCCCCAGTTGCGGGAGAATGTGAAGGAGGAGATGTTGACAGGTCGCGTTCCGCTTGACTTGACAATTTTCTCACCAGCAGGTCTTTCAACCCCAGCAGACTTGTGTCTGCCGGAAAGAGAGATCCAAGGCAGGCTTTAAATCTAGGATCGAGCACGGTGGCCAAAATGTAGTGCTCTGATTTCAACAGATTGACCACCCGTGAATCCTTGTTAAGCGAATTAAGGGCTCCATCCACAAGTCCCACATGCCTAGCGGAATCGCTCCGTGTTAGCTCCTCCTTCAATGTCTCCAGCTTCTTCTGCAAAAGCCTGATGAGGGGAATGACCTGACTCAGGCTGGCAGTGTCTGAACTGACTTCACGTGTGGCAAGTTCAAAGGGCATCAGAACCTTGCACAACGTTGAAATCATTCTCCACTGCGCTTGAGACAGGTGCATTCCACCTCCTATATCGTGCTCAATTGTATAGGCTTGAATGGCCTTTTGCTGCTCCTCCAACCTCTGAAGCATATAGAGGGTTGAATTCCACCTCGTTACCACTTCTTGCTTCAGATGATGGCAGGGCAGGTTCAGTAGTTTTTGGTGGTGCTCCAGTCTTCTGTACGTGGTGCCTGTACGCCGAAAGTGTCCCGCAATTTTTCTGGCCACCGACAGCATCTCTTGCACGCCCCTGTCGTTTTTTAAATAATTCTGCACCACCAAATTCAAGGTATGTGCAAAACATGGGACGTGCTGGAATTTGCCCATATTTAATGCACACACAATATTGCTGGCGTTGTCCGATGCCACAAATCCACAGGAGAGTCCAATTGGGGTAAGCCATTCCGCGATGATCTTCCTCAGTTGCCGTAAGAGGTTTTCAGCTGTGTGCGTATTCTGGAAACCGGTGATACAAAGCGTAGCCTGCCTAGGAAAGAGTTGGCGTTTGCGAGATGCTGCTACTGGTGCCGCCGCTGCTGTTCTTGCGGCGGGAGTCCATACATCTACCCAGTGGGCTGTCACAGTCATATAGTCCTGACCCTGCCCTGCTCCACTTGTCCACATGTCCGTGGTTAAGTGGACATTGGGTACAGCTGCATTTTTTAGGACACTGGTGACTCTTTTTCTGAGGTCTGTGTAAATTTTCGGTATCGCCTGCCTAGAGAAATGGAACCTAGATGGTATTTGGTACCGGGGACACAGTACCTCCAACAAGTCTCTAGTTGGCTCTGCAGTAATGATGGATACCGGAACCATGGTTCTCACCACCCAGGATGCCAAGGCCTCAGTTATCCGCTTTGCAGTAGGATGACTGCTGTGATATTTCATCTTCCTTGCAAAGGACTGTTGGACAGTCAATTGCTTGGTGGAAGTAGTAAAAGTGGTCTTACGACTTCCCCTCTGGGATGACCATCGACTCCCAGCAGCAACAACAGCAGCGCCAGCAGCAGTAGGTGTTACACGCAAGGATGCATCGGAGGAATCCCAGGCAGGAGAGGACTCGTCAGAATTGCCAGTGACATTGCCTGCAGGACTATTGGCATTCCTGGGGAAGGAGGAAATTGACACTGAGGGAGTTGGTGGGGTGGTTTGCGTGAGCTTGGTTACAAGAGGAAGGGATTTACTGGTCAGTGGACTGCTTCCGCTGTCACCCAAAGTTTTTGAACTTGTCACTGACTTATTATGAATGCGCTGCAGGTGACGTATAAGGGAGGATGTTCCGAGGTGGTTAACGTCCTTACCCCTACTTATTACAGCTTGACAAAGGGAACACACGGCTTGACACCTGTTGTCCGCATTTCTGTTGAAATAGTTCCACACCGAAGAGCTGATTTTTTTGGTATTTTCACCAGGCATGTCAACGGCCATATTCCTCCCACGGACAACAGGTGTCTCCCCGGGTGCCTGACTTAAACAAACCACCTCACCATCAGAATCCTCCTGGTCAATTTCCTCCCCAGCGCCAGCAACACCCATATCCTCCTCATCCTGGTGTACTTCAACACTGACATCTTCAATCTGACTATCAGGAACTGGACTGCGGGTGCTCCTTCCAGCACTTGCAGGGGGCGTGCAAATGGTGGAAGGCGCATGCTCTTCACGTCCAGTGTTGGGAAGGTCAGGCATCGCAACCGACACAATTGGACTCTCCTTGTGGATTTGGGATTTCGAAGAACGCACAGTTCTTTGCGGTGCTACTGCTTTTGCCAGCTTGAGTCTTTTCATTTTTCTAGCGAGAGGCTGAGTGCCTCCATCCTCATGTGAAGCTGAACCACTAGCCATGAACATAGGCCAGGGCCTCAGCCGTTCCTTGCCACTCCGTGTGGTAAATGGCATATTGGCAAGTTTACGCTTCTCCTCCGACAATTTTATTTTAGGTTTTGGAGTCCTTTTTTTACTGATATTTGGTGTTTTGGATTTGACATGCTCTGTACTATGACATTGGGCATCGGCCTTGGCAGACGACGTTGCTGGCATTTCATCGTCTCGGCCATGACTAGTGGCAGCAGCTTCAGCACGAGGTGGAAGTGGATCTTGATCTTTCCCTAATTTTGGAACCTCAACATTTTTGTTCTCCATATTTTAATAGGCACAACTAAAAGGCACCTCAGGTAAACAATGGAGATGGATGGATACTAGTATACAATTATGGACGGACTGCCGAGTGCCGACACAGAGGTAGCTACAGCCGTGAACTACCGTACTGTGTCTGCTGCTAATATAGACTGGTTGATAAAGAGATGTCGTAGTATGTATGTATGAAGAAGAAAGAAAAAAAAACCACGGTTAGGTGGTATACAATTATGGACGGACTGCCGAGTGCCGACACAGAGGTAGCCACAGCCGTGAACTACCGTACTGTACTGTGTCTGCTGCTAATATAGACTGGTTGATAAAGAGATGTCGTAGTATGTATGTATGAAGAAGAAAGAAAAAAAAACCACGGGTAGGTGGTATACAATTATGGACGGACTGCCGAGTGCCGACACAGAGGTAGCCACAGCCGTGAACTACCGTACTGTACTGTGTCTGCTGCTAATATAGACTGGTTGATAAAGAGATGTAGTAGTATGTATGTATAAAGAAGAAAGAAAAAAAAACCACGGGTAGGTGGTATACAATTATGGACGGACTGCCGAGTGCCGACACAGAGGTAGCCACAGCCGTGAACTACCGTACTGTACTGTGTCTGCTGCTAATATAGACTGGTTGATAAAGAGATGTCGTAGTATGTATGTATGAAGAAGAAAGAAAAAAAAACCACGGTTAGGTGGTATACAATTATGGACGGATTGCCGAGTGCCGACACAGAGGTAGCCACAGCCGTGAACTACCGTACTGTACTGTGTCTGCTGCTAATATAGACTGGTTGATAAAGAGATGTCGTAGTATGTATGTATAAAGAAGAAAGAAAAAAAAACCACGGTTAGGTGGTATACAATTATGGACGGACTGCCGAGTGCCGACACAGAGGTAGCCACAGCCGTGAACTACCGTACTGTACTGTGTCTGCTGCTAATATAGACTGGTTGATAAAGAGATGTCGTAGTATGTATGTATGAAGAAGAAAGAAAAAAAAACCACGGGTAGGTGGTATACAATTATGGACGGACTGCCGAGTGCCGACACAGAGGTAGCCACAGCCGTGAACTACCGTACTGTACTGTGTCTGCTGCTAATATAGACTGGTTGATAAAGAGATGTAGTAGTATGTATGTATAAAGAAGAAAGAAAAAAAAACCACGGGTAGGTGGTATACAATTATGGACGGACTGCCGAGTGCCGACACAGAGGTAGCCACAGCCGTGAACTACCGTACTGTACTGTGTCTGCTGCTAATATAGACTGGTTGATAAAGAGATGTCGTAGTATGTATGTATGAAGAAGAAAGAAAAAAAAACCACGGTTAGGTGGTATACAATTATGGACGGACTGCCGAGTGCCGACACAGAGGTAGCCACAGCCGTGAACTACCGTACTGTACTGTGTCTGCTGCTAATATAGACTGGTTGATAAAGAGATGTCGTAGTATGTATGTATAAAGAAGAAAGAAAAAAAAACCACGGTTAGGTGGTATACAATTATGGACGGACTGCCGAGTGCCGACACAGAGGTAGCCACAGCCGTGAACTACCGTACTGTACTGTGTCTGCTGCTAATATAGACTGGTTGATAAAGAGATGTCGTAGTATGTATGTATAAAGAAGAAAGAAAAAAAAACCACGGTTAGGTGGTATACAATTATGGACGGACTGCCGAGTGCCGACACAGAGGTAGCCACAGCCGTGAACTACCGTACTGTACTGTGTCTGCTGCTAATATAGACTGGTTGATAAAGAGATGTAGTAGTATGTATGTATAAAGAAGAAAGAAAAAAAAACCACGGGTAGGTGGTATACAATTATGGATGGACTGCCGAGTGCCGACACAGAGGTAGCTACAGCCGTGAACTACCGTACTGTGTCTGCTGCGACTGGATGATAAATAATGATATAAAAAATATATATATATCACTACTGCAGCCGGACAGGTATATATATTATATAATGACGGACCTGCTGGACACTGTCTGTCAGCAGAATGAGTTTTTTATAGAATTAAAAAAAAAAACACCACACAAGTGAAGTCACACGACGAGTGTTTAACTTTTTCAGGCAATCACAATATAGTATACTACTAACTATACTGGTGGTCAGTGTGGTCAGGTCACTGGTCAGTCACACTGGCAGTGGCACTCCTGCAGCAAAAGTGTGCACTGTTTAATTTTAATATAATATGTACTCCTGGCTCCTGCTATAACCTATAACTGGCACTGCAGTGCTCCCCAGTCTCCCCCACAATTATAAGCTGTGTGAGCTGAGCACAGTCAGATATATAATATATACATAGATGATGCAGCACACTGGGCTGAGCAGTGCACACAGATATGGTATGTGACTGTCTTGTACTCCTGGCTCCTGCTATAACCTATAACTGGCACTGCAGTGCTCCCCAGTCTCCCCCACAATTATAAGCTGTGTGAGCTGAGCACAGTCAGATATATAATATATACATAGATGATGCAGGCATGCAGCACACTGGGCTGAGCAGTGCACACAGATATGGTATGTGACTGAGTCACTGTGTGTACCGTTTTTTTCAGGCAGAGAACGGATATATTAAATAAAACAACTGCACTGCTGGTGGTCACTGTGGTCAGTCACTAAACTCTGCACTCTCTTCTACAGTATCAGCCTCAGGTCAATCTCTCTCTCTCTCTCCTAATCTAAATGGAGAGGACGCCAGCCACGTCCTCTCCCTATCAATCTCAATGCACGTGTGAAAATGGCGGCGACGCGCGGCTCCTTATATAGAATCCGAGTCTCGCGAGAATCCGACAGCGTCATGATGACGTTCGGGCGCGCTCGGGTTAACCGAGCAAGGCGGGAAGATCCGAGTCGCTCGGACCCGTGAAAAAAAACATGAAGTTCGTGCGGGTTCGGATTCAGAGAAACCGAACCCGCTCATCTCTAATCAGGAGTACTTGGCGATTAAATGGGCAGTAGAGTCACTGAGATACTATTTGTTGGAGTGAGAATTCTGGCTAGTCACCGTCCATGCACCCTTACAGTGGATACACACAAACAAGGCGTTGAATGCTTGTGTGACTCGCTGGTTTCTGGCCTTACAGCCATTCAAAAGTGCAGCATCATCCAGGGAAACAGCACCTCAATACAGATGCCATTTCTAGAAAGTTTATGGGACTGGATCCTCATAGCAACCCTGTGGTGAAGCTAGGATAGGAGGAAGAGGGTGAAGAAGGGGATCTGTGGAAATTAGTTGAGGAGTGTGTTCCTGGATGGGTGGCACAAATAGATGTAGGCAAGGTGGAAAGCTCACCTAGAAAACTCTTTGCTACACCAGGGTGGTTGAAGCTAAGGGGGAAGGAGTGTGGCAGAGACAGCAAAGATCTGACATGGATTTAGAATTGCAGCATTGAATCCAGGTCAGGTGTTACTGTTGTTCGTTGTTGAGAAGCAGTTGCTTACAGGCAACTGCAAAAGTCTGTTTAGAAGGGTTCCAGGCACAAGGGAACAATGCTTCTGACAGTGACTAGCATCCAGAAGGGGGTGCAGGGACATTAGGGCCACTGGACCTGTACTAACGTGAACTTGTATCACTATGAACTTGTGCTCATGTGATCCTGTACTGATGTGATCCTGTACTTCTATGCACCTGTACTGATGTAAACCTGCACTGCTGTGCAGAAATATCCCTGTGCTGACCTCCCTAACAAAGAAATAAAGAAATTGGTGTAGCTTGTCCAGTCTATTTGAGTTCTGTCACTATATACAGGACCCTTCTCTGGTTCTTACCTAAAGCTTTCAGAAGAACCAGCACAGTATTCCTGGGGTTTTAAAACACATAGGTAAGAGACTTGGGGCAAACATACCTGCCTTTCACTACTATTCCAGTGATCTTGTCACACATTCTCCCTCCCTGTTTTGACCTAGGGGACGGAACACTTTTAGCCCCTAAACAGAAGATGCGAGACAATGCATCCCTATTGGCTAGTTGTGCCCCGGGTCTATGTTCCACAGTAAACATAAAGTGTTGCAAGGCTAAAAACCACCTTCTTACTCTGGTATTCTGTCCTTTATTTAAAGACATCCTTTTTAATGGAGCATGATCATTCACTAGTTTAAACTGTCTTCCCAAGAGGTAATACAGGTGTCTAATGCTCACTTAATGGCCTAGGCCTCTTTTTCAACATTAGCATACCTCTACACAGGTTCATTGAGTTTTCAACTCAAATAATTGGGTGCTCCTCCCCATCTAATTTTTGGGACAACACGACACCTACCTCTGAGGCATCTGTCCACAATTTTTTTAGAAAAGTTGGTTGTTATCAACACCAATTGTGTACATAACACCACTTTTAATGCCTGAGATGCTTTTTCTGCCTCAGGGTTCAATTTCACCATATTTGGTTGTATATCTTGGTAAGGTCTGATAAAGGAACTGCAGTGGTAGCAAAATTAGGAATAAAATTTAGATATAAACCGTCGGTAATACCCGGTGATCCCCAAGAAGGCTCTCACCTGTTTTTTTACCAGATGGGGCCATTTTTGGATAGCCTCAATTTTGTTCAGTTGGGGCTTAATCAGAACTCTACCTGTGGTTTAACCCCAAGTATTTAACCTCTTCCATTGCTAAGCAGCATTTATTTCAGTTGGCTGTTAGCCCTGCCTTTCTAATTGAGTCCAACAGTGGTTGTTCTTTCACTAAGTGAGACTCCCAGTCTGGTCTGTGGATTACCACATCATCCAGATAGGCACCTGCATACAGCCTGTGAGGCTTCAAAATTCTATCCATTGCCTGTTGGAAGGTTGCTTGAGCCCCATGCAACCCAAAAGACAACATTCCATACTGAAACAGATTTTCTGGAACAGGGAGTTGCGTTTCACCCTGTTTGTTAATGGGATCTGCCAGTAACCTTTTGTCAGGTCCAGTGTGGTTAGATATCTGGCTTTTCCTAGCATTTCTATCAACTCATCTACAGGCGGCATGGGGTACGTGTCAAACCTGGACACTGCATTTTAATTACGAAAATAATTGCAGAAGCGTAGGTTGCCATCTGGTTTTGGAAATAGAGCTATGGGGCTGGACCACTCACTGTTAGACAGCTTGATGACACCAAGTTCTAGCATATTCTTAATCTCTTTAGAGACAGCCTCTCACTGTGCTTCAGGAACTCATTATAGCTTTATGTTGACCTTGACCCCTGGTTTTGTGACTGTTTGATGCTTTATTATGGCCATTCTGCCAGGCAGTGCTGAGAACACATCTATGTTCATAATGCCTCGTTAATTTGAGTAGCTAACAGTGTCTCTGACACTTTTACTTTGGGAACAGTGGGTATTGAAGTTACAGGTGGGCAAGGTTCAGCTGACAGGGCTATCCTAGCCTTCCAGGGTTTAAGTAGGTTAATATGGTAAATTTGTTCAGGCTTCCTTTTGCATGGTTGGTACACTTTTAGTTAACCTCATTCACTTTCTCACTGATCTCAACCTGACCTTGCCATTTAGCCAAAAACTCTGATGTCCACTCTGGTATCAAAACAAGAACTCTAGCCCCAGGGGCAAATGTACGTACATGGGCATTCCGTTTATATACTCTCAGTTGAGCTTGTTGGGCCTGCTTCATATGTTCCTTGACAATAGGCCCTACGACCGCAATCCTGTCCTGCATCTGCAATAAATGTTCAATTACACTTTTATAGGGAGTGGGCTGCCTTTCCCATATCTCTTTAGGGTTAATCCACACCAAATCAACACAGGTTTCAGATTGTGATGCAGTTTGGTATAATAAATGCTGCCATGGTTGTAAAGAAAACCCTGAAATCTTAGTTGATATGTTCAATGGTTTTGAAGTTATATGCCTTTTAAAGCTACATTTTTTTTCATGAAAAATGTGCTACCTGTATTAACATTTTTTTTTTAATTAAACTTGCAGCTCACCTAATTGAGCTAGAAAGTTGGGTAAGGTCTCATTTTAAACTTTTTTTTATGGCTTTCATATAACATATAACACAGCCGTATGTCTAATTAAAAATTAAAATATTTTGAAAAACAATTTTTTTTATTTTTCTCAAAAAAGCCAATTTACTTTTTTTTTATAAAATTTTTAAACAAAAAAATCTCAATAATTGTTAATACTGTTGTTAATAAATCCCCAAAGTTTTATTTTGGGATCATGATGAGATAACATGCTAAGAGCTTACATTTTTGAGTGATTCATGAACATTTGATTTAAAATCAACAAACAATATTTTTTCCAGTTCACTACATTAGAGGAATGCATGTTCTTCTTCAGGTGTGTTTGGGGATGAGAGTCTTCAGACAGCACCCACTCCCACTTCTGTGCAGGCACATAAACTTAAGTGGAAATATACACCATTCTGTTAAATAGGCCTGCCTTTTAAATTTTCCTAGACCACTACAAGTGGTCCATGGACAGGATAGCTTTGGATGGGCTTGAAATGGTGAAAAAAAGCCCACTGTTCACTAAATTAAGCCCGCCCAAACCTAACCTGTCCCTGGACCATTAAGGCCAAACCCTAGCCCCCTTCCTCACACCCTAAATCTGACACTTGCCCACACCCTCACCCCAAGTCCCCCAGGGGTCACCTAAGCCCCCCCCCTCATCTGCATCGTGGTATTTACCCGCCCCGTTGTCTGGACGATCGGGAGTCCGGTGACTGGGTACTGTCCCTTTTGGCATTCTGTCATCTGCATTCCATTATGTGTGTCGGGATTTTGGCGCCGGTATCCCGACCGTTGGGATTGTAACCGTATCACGGATCTACTGGTTCCCTATTGATGACTTTCAAATTTTCTCTATCTCTTACCAAGGTGGGGTCCCCTAACTGTTCTGATGCAAACAGATAATTTCTCATTTCAAGATAAGGCACCATCTACAGCTTCTTCTTCCCCTAGAGGAGGTACCTCATTTTGTCCCTCACTGTCTACTACTTCCCCAGCCATACTAGCCAAAGGACATGGGTCTGAAGGTTTTGAGGTCACTCCTGCAGCCTGGCTCTATACCATTCACACCTGTGACCATACGGGATTCCCATAATTTCCAAAAAATTCTCTCCTTTTTATAGCATCGTGTACTAACGGACCACTCCCACATTAACAATAGCTGAACCACAAAGTGTCTTAATATTTACTTCAGTAGTATTATAATGGTGTGTGTCACCATGTATGCAAGTTACACTAACAGTTGTTCACTGGAACTTTGAAAGCATTTATCAACCCATCTTTCACAAGGGTAATTAAGCTTCCCGAGTAGAACAATGCCTCTATACAATTACCTTCCATAAAAATTGCATTCATTTGTTTTTCAGACTCAGCCAAAGGTGCAGCAGTACAGGCTAATCTGGCAAAGTAAGACATTCTGCGACATTGAAAGACAGCATCACATTGCATTAGCCAGTAGTTTATTTGCCGCCAGATACCTTTTCACCGTCTCCACTAGCTGGTCAGCTGTGTTAGGATTCCTATGGATCATCCACATGCACAAAGCCATGGGTAGGGACCTCAAATAACAGTCCATCTGGGATCCAGTTAATGTCTCTGGTTGTAACCATTTTTGGCCAGGTTGATGAGGTTGTGCATTTGTGAGCTGGGATGTTTGTACATGTAGTACACCCAGTGTTGCGCACAGAACGACAGGGTATCTCCCAAACGAGTCAGAATTTCTGTTTTTAGTTTTCCATAGTCCAGGGTCTGGCCCTTTAACAGTACAGGTTTCCACAATCATGCAGATAAAGTACCACTTGGACTTGTTTCTGTGTGTGAGGCACCACAGCTCCCAGCATGTCACACTATGAAACATCTCTGCAGAGTATTGCGCCTGCGGTTTTACTCTGCCATATATTTAGCTTCAGTCCAGGCAGAAACAGACCTGCTTTCGGCAGGGCTCTAAAAGCTGCTGCTCCCTTCACTTATGTGCAGCTCATGCAAGGCAATTCTCTACCACGTGTAACAGGGTCAAGGGAACAGGTGCCATCTCCTAGAGCAGAGGTTCTCAAACTCGGTCCTCGGGAGCCCACACAGTGCATGTTTTGCAGGTAACCCAGCAGGTGCACAGGTGTATTAATTACTCACTGACACATTTTAAAAGGTCCACAGGTGGAGCTAATTATTATTTCACTTGCGATTCTGTGAGGAGACCTGCAAAACATGCACTGTGTGGGCTCCCGAGGACCGAGTTTGAGAACCTCTGTCCTAGAGTATGATGCAGCAGCTGAGAGACCACACAAGTCCATTGGTTTGGTGCAGCTGGCATTTGATTAATGGTTTTATTGAGCAGAATAATAGAAATAAATATCAAAATAAATACCTTGCCATCCAGCGCTAACTATACACTGGCTAATCCTAACTCGCAAAAAAAAAATATATTTACAAAAAGTTGTACCAGGTACAACTCAATGGATTTCAAGAGCAGGTTTCTTTCACATATAATCCATAGTCTCTCATTTTTTCCAGGCAGTATGAGAGAGCAATGACCAGGCTGACAGCCTTTTTAACACAACCATACAGCTGAAAGCCCTAATTAGACTTCGGTGAGGCCAAAAGCCCAAAGAATCGATCGGGTCCTAAATGGATGGGGAACCCGCCCTCTTTTCTCACATCCAACTCCAGGACCCTTATCTGGTTCTCGCAAAAAGCTCTCAGCAGAACCAACACTTTATTCCTGGGGTTTTAAAACACAAGAAACCTGGGGTACACCACTATTCCAGTGATCTTGTCACAGTATATGTAATATACAGTATACATACTGTACACTAACAAAATAGGTGGAAGCTTTAGCAGGAAGAATCAGGTGAACTTTATTTGCTGGTGGGTGCTACAGTTGTATCCTTTGAAATGGCGAGGCCCTATGTCTTGGAAATTCAGGGGGGGTTTTTGCAGCGGAAGGGTCTTTCCTGGTTAACACAGAGGACTTTCTTAGTAGCATCACACTAAAGAGGTGTAGGCACTCCGGGAACGTAAGAATATTTGGAGAATAAGAATATTTGGAGCTCTGTTTTTTTTTTAGTCAGAAAATAGCAGCTAATTTAGCAAATTTGCTTCACAATTTAAGACTTTACTTCCACCTAAATACTGCACAAGGTCACAAGGCAATGTAGCTTTAAAATATTTATCATGTTATTCATATATGCTACGTTTAGAGCCCACAAAAGATCTTCTGTTTTACTTTTATTGATGCTTTATTTTTTATGCACTTGACTCATAGTTTTTATTTGTTTACTTTATTTCTTTCTGTATATATTACCTATTATGAGAAATATTTCTCTGCAAAATTACTAATTAGCATACATAAGAAGTTATGGATAAAAAAGAATTGAAAACAAGAAAAAAATATGCAAACTGAATTATGCATATAGCAACTTGATTTAACCTGAAACAAATAGTTCCAAGCCAACCCTCTAATGGTTGTGGTATGGAAGGTCGACAGTGTCTGGGTTGACCACTATTGGTCGACAGGGTCTCTAGGTCGACAGGTCAAAAGGTTGAAATGAGTTTTTGATGTTTTTTGGTGTCGTTTTCTCTGTACAGTGACCGGGAAACCCAATTAGTGCACTGTGTCCCCTCGTATGGCTCGCTCGGGCAAGGTGCCTCGCTATGCTACAGCTGCGCTCGGCACAGATTACTATTCCCAATCGTAGTCTGCGTGGATCGTTAAGTATGAAAAAGTTAAAAAGAAAAAAATTAGAAAAATTCATGTCAACCTTTTGACCTGTCGACCTAGAACATGTCGACCTAGAAACCCTGTCAACCTAGTTACTGTCGACCAATAGTGATCGACCTAGACACTGTCGACCTAATTACTGTCAACCTAGAGACCGGATACCCTCACTAATATGACCTTCCTAAAAAAAAACAAAAAAACAGCAGGCACTTACATAAACTTCCTTTGTCTGCTTAATATCTTTCTGTATGAAAGATATTTGTCTCTTGATTTTTTTACATCCAAGGCTGAATGTACTCTCCTCTTTCTTCTAGACAACAGATCTCATACATGCACTGCAGGAGCTGGAGAATGCAGCTTCCGGAGATGCTGCTGTACGTCAGAGGATAGGCTCGTTACCAGTGGAAGTACAAGATGTGTCTCTTCTGGACAAGATTACTGGTATTTGGTGTTTGTCGTACATAGGCCCTCATTCCGAGTTGTTCGCTCGCAAGCAGCTTTTAGCAGCTTTGCACACGCTAAGCCGCCGCCTACTGTTTTTGATAACCTAAGATCTTTGGTTATCAAAATTGCGAACGAAAGTTCTCAAAATTGCGAAAAGACTTCTCTGTGCAGTTTCTGAGTAGCTCGAGACTTACTCTTCCAGTGCGATCAGTTCAGTGCTTGTCGTTCCTGGTTTGACGTCACAAACACACCCAGCGTTCGCCCAGACACTCCTCCGTTTCTCCAGCCACTCCCGCGTTTTTCCCAGAAACGGTAGCGTTTTTACACACACTCCCATAAAACGGCCAGTTTCCGCCCAGAAACACCCACTTCCTGTCAATCACATTACGATCACCAGAACGAAGAAAAAACCTTGTAATGCCGTGAGTAAAATACCTAACTGCATAGCAAATTTACTTGGCGCAGTCGCACTGCGGACATTGCGCATGCGCATTAGCGACTAATTGCTCTGTTGCGAGAAAAAATAACGAGCGAACAACTCGGAATGACCCCCATAGATACATCTGTAGAATATGAACAGTTGTACTTGCTGGGTTGATCTTTTTATTATTTTTTTCTCCCATTTAATTTTTTGACTCTCTAGATAAAGCTTCTGGTGATCAACTTTCAAAGATGGTGGATGATGCTTGCATGCTGCTAGCAGATTACAATGGAAGACTAGCAGCTGAGATAGATGACCGCAAACAGCTTACCCGAATGCTTTCAGACTTCCTGCAATGTCAAAAGGAGGTCCTTGATGAAAAGGAACAGCAGCTGGAAGTGCGTAAAGTTTTTATATATTTTTTTATTTAATTTTTTTATTTTTTG
Organism: Pseudophryne corroboree; assembly: GCF_028390025.1. Lineage (NCBI taxonomy): Eukaryota > Metazoa > Chordata > Amphibia > Anura > Myobatrachidae > Pseudophryne > Pseudophryne corroboree. The sequence continues at coordinate 436,946,613 of NC_086448.1, forward strand.
GGAATAACATGCTTTGGGGTAAATTTACTAAGATTCGTATTTTCCAGTTTCAGGTCAAAGTTCAATCACGACTGACATCGACAGTGTAAAATTGCAACTTTTTGAATTGATTACGACTAATTTACTAAGCTGTCGTATTCGGGTTTTTCTTTTGTTCCGATGTCGATGTCATTCGTGGTTTTTTTTCTATTTTTACGGCAGTGATTAGCAAAACACTGCCGACTTTTTTACAATGAATCTCGGCCGGATCTGTGTGATCCGTGCTGGGGTTCATTTTTTTTGTTTTTTTTAAATTAAACACTGTCAAATATTTTAAAAAAAATTGCGTGGGGTCCCCCCTCCTAAGCATAACCAGCCTCGGGCTCTTTGAGCCGATCCTGGTTGCCGAAATATGGGAAAAAAAATGACAGGGGTTCCCCCATATTTAAGCAACCAGCATCGGGCTCTGCGCCTGGTCCTGGTTCCAAAAATACGGGGGACAAAAAGAGTAGGGGTCCCCCGTATTTTTAAAACCAGCACCGGGCTCCACTAGCTGGACAGATAATGCCACAGCCGGGGGTCACTTTTATATAGTGCCCTGCGGCCGTGGCATCAAAAATCCAACTAGTCACCCCTGGCCGGGGTACCCTGGGGGAGTGGGGACCCCTTCAATCAAGGGGTCCCCCCCCCCAGCCACCCAAGGGCCAGGGGTGAAGCCCGAGGCTGTCCCCCCCCATCCAATGGGCTGCGGATGGGGGGGCTGATAGCCTTTGTTGTAAAAGAAAAGATATTGTTTTTAGTAGCAGTACTACAAGTCCCAGCAAGCCTCCCCCGCATGCTGGTACTTGGAGAACCACAAGTACCAGCATGCGGCGGAAAAACGGGGCCGCTGGTACCTGTAGTACTACTACTAAAAAAATACCCCAAAAAACACAAGACACACACACCGTGAAAGTATAATTTTATTACATACATACACACATACATACATACTTACCTTATGTTCCCACGCAGGTCGGTCCTCTTCTCCAGTAGAATCCAAGGGGTACCTGTTGAAGAAATTATACTCACGAGATCCAGGGGTCCAGGGTCCTCGGGGGAATCCAGGTGTAATCCACGTACTTGAAAAAAATAACAAAACGGACACCCGAGCCACGCACTAAAAGGGGACCCATGTTTGCACATGGATCCCCTTTTCCCGACTGCCAGAAACCCACTCTGACTGATGTCTAAGTGGGTTTCTTCAGCCAATCAGGGAGTGCCACGTTGTAGCACTCTCCTGATCGGCTGTGTGCTCCTGTACTGTCTGACAGGCGGCACACGGCAGTGTTACAATGTAGCGCCTATGCGCTCCATTGTAACCAATGGTGGGAACTTTCTGCCCTGCGGTTGACCTAAAGTGACGTCACCGCTGAGCAGAAAGTTCCCAGCATTGGTTACAATGGAGCGCATAGGCGCTACATTGTAACACTGCCGTGTGCCGCCTGTCACTCAGTACAGGAGCACACAGCCGATCAGGAGAGTGCTACAACGTGGCACTCCCTGATTGGCTGAAGAAACCCACTTAGACATCAGTCAGAGTGGGTTTCTGGCAGTCGGGAAAAGGGGATCCATGTGCAAACATGGGTCCCCTTTTAGTGCGTGGCTCGGGTGTCCGTTTTGTTATTTTTTTCAAGTACGTGGATTACACCTGGATTCCCCGAGGACCCTGGACCCCTGGATCTCGTGAGTATAATTTCTTCAACAGGTACCCCTTGGATTCTACTGGAGAAGAGGACCGACCTGCGTGGGAACATAAGGTAAGTATGTATGTATGTGTGTATGTATGTAATAAAATTATACTTTCACGGTGTGTGTGTCTTGTGTTTTTTTGGGTATTTTTTTAGTAGTAGTACTACAGGTACCAGCGGGCCCGTTTTTCCGCCGCATGCTGGTACTTGCGGTTCTCCAAGTACCAGCATGCGGGGGAGGCTTGCTGGGACTTGTAGTACTGCTACTAAAAACAATATCTTTTCTTTTACAACAAAGGCTATCAGCCCCCCCATCCGCAGCCCATTGGATGGGGGGGGACAGCCTCGGGCTTCACCCCTGGCCCTTGGGTGGCTGGGGGGGGGACCCCTTGATTGAAGGGGTCCCCACTCCCCCAGGGTACCCCGGCCAGGGGTGACTAGTTGGATTTTTGATGCCACGGCCGCAGGGCACTATATAAAAGTGACCCCCGGCTGTGGCATTATCTGTCCAGCTAGTGGAGCCCGGTGCTGGTTTTAAAAATACGGGGGACCCCTACTCTTTTTGTCCCCCGTATTTTTGGAACCAGGACCAGGCGCAGAGCCCGATGCTGGTTGCTTAAATATGGGGGAACCCCTGTCAATTTTTTCACCATATTTCTGCAACCAGGATCGGCTCAAAGAGCCCGAGGCTGGTTATGCTTAGGAGGGGGGACCCCATGCAATTTTTTTTGTGAAAACTAACACTTTCCCACCCCTTCCCACTGATATACATGCACGGATCTCATGGATCCGTGCATGCCTATCCAATCACGAATAAAAAAAAAAGGTCTGGTTTTTTTTAGCACTTTTTTACGAGTTGTAATTTTTCACGGCAGTGTTTGTTTTTTTTTTGCTTTGCACTTCTTAGTAAATGACCGAGATTCATACTTAAACAGCCGCGTTTTGACCGATGGTGTATTCATTCGTGATTTTTTTCCTAGGACTTCAAAATATTACGAATGCCCTCATCACTGCCGTGATTATTGCTTAGTAAATTACCGAGATGACACTTTGATGAAAAAACGGCATCTCGGTCAAAATCGGGACCTTAGTAAATTTACCCCTTTGTTTGATTTGTCTAGATTTTAAGGGACCACTAACCCTCAATATTGAGATGTTCAGATTTGAACCATGAAGGTAAAATACATTGTGATAAACTGAAGTATTACCTCTCTATTGAAGCTCCCCCAGGACCCTGATGGAATCTGATATAGGTCAATAATTAGGGACAGCAGTCCTTTCAGTTGCTTTGATGTCCCTGGTTTTGCTCCTGTGCATGAGCTAGAAAGTCAGTTTCTGCACAGCAAGTCCCCCCTAAGCTGTCAGTATCCCTACGGCTACTGTTATAAAATCACGTCCTTCTTAACATAGCAACATATTGTAGAGAAGTAATTTACGTATATTGCTGAGGTCCGTAAAACATCGTTTTTATATATTCATGTCAAATAGTGGCTTAATATACATTTCACTGGTGCTGCCCAGATTAGCATTGAACAGCTTATTTTACCTTTATGGTGGTCGTTCCGAGTTGATCGCAGCCAGCAACTTTTTGCTGCTGCGATCAACTAGCACACGCCTATGGGGGGGAGTGTATTTTAGCTTAGCAGGTCTGCGATCGCTTGTGTAGCCCTGCTAAGCTAAAAAAATTTCAAGCAGAAGTTAACCAGCCCTATACCTACTTACCTGTGCGACGATCCCTGTGATGCTGAAGCAGCCTCTGACGTCAGACATCCGCCCTCCGTTCTTCTGGACACGCCTGCGTTTTCCTTACCACTCCCCGAAAATGGCAGCCAATGGTCCGGAACTGCCCTGGAACGCCTTCTTCCTGTCAATCTTCTTTGCGGTCGGCTCTGCGACCACTTCCTTCGGTAGACGCGACGTAACCTGCCACGCATGCGCATTCCGTACCCGTTCACACCGCAGCGCTAAACTGCTGTGTGTGAACGGGTCGGAATGACCCCCTATGTTCCATATTTGTAATTTGCACTTGGGTTCAGTGGTCTTTTAAGTGTTCTTTCCCCTCATGTCTATATGGTACCCAGTAGTGCATTTAATGTTCATTTAATTACATTGGCCACAGTTTACGCCCAGTCCATTACCACATATATTACAAACAATACTGAGAAATGTGTTCAGTCACATGGGCTGCAACTTAGTATATGAACATAAAGGAAACAATGGGGGTAATTCCAAGTTGATCGCAGAAGGAATTTTGTTAGCAGTTGGGCAAAACCATGTGCACTGCAGGTGAGGCAGATTTAACATGTGCAGAGAGAGTTAGATTTGGGTGTGGTGTGTTCAATCTGCAATCTAATTTGCAGTGTAAAAATAAAGCAGCCAGTATTTACCCTGCACAGAAACAAAATAACCCACCCAAATCTAACTCTATCTGCACATGTTATATTTGCCTCCCCTGCAGTGCACATGGTTTTGCCCAACTGCTAACAAAATTCCTGCTGCGATCAACTTGGAATTACCCCCAATATTCCCTCTTATTTCAATTTTCTTTCCCCCATGTGTGACTCTACCACCACTATGCACTTACATTTTACTGGTATTTTTGCTGAGTGCAATTAGTACTGTGTAATGGCAAATGTTTTATAGAAATGTTATTGCACAGAATAAGGTAACAAAAGTCATTTAAGAGGAATGCTTATATGTCTCGACAGAATGAATCCAAAATTACAAAGCAGGTCTAAATTGTGGATGTTGCATATATTGATAAGGAAAAAACTACGTTACTTAAACTTTGATAAATAGCGGGGCATTTGTTTATGTCTCATTCTTAATGCTAAACCTTGCCTTGCCCAGAACATTTGCTTTTATTTTTGTTATTTGGACAGATATAAAAAACTATTCAAATGTATTTGAAGGATCTAGAATATAATAGTAGCACTACATAATGGGTGGTCTTCAGGTTGCCGGCGGCCGGGCTCCCGGCGACTACCATACTGGCGCCGGAATCCCGACTGCCAGCATACCGACATCTTCTCTCCCTCTTGGGGGTCCACAACCCCCCTGGAGGGAGAACACCGTGCCCGCAGCGTGGCGAGCGCAGTGAGCCCGCAAGGGGCTCATTTGTGCTCGCCCAGCTGTCAGTATGCCGGCGGTTGGGATTCCGGCGCCAGTATGCTGGTCGCCGGGACCCCGACCGCCAGCAAACCATACTGCACCCTTTAAATAATATACTCTAACAGTTGCAAGGTACATATTTTCAGTGGTTACACAAGTAGTTATCACCATCTAAGGATTTGAGTCATTAAGGGGGTCATTCCGAGTTGATTGCACGTAGCAACTTTTTGCTGCTCGTGCGATCAACTTGGCGCCGCCTATGGGGGAGTGTATTTTAGCATTGCAGAGCAGCGATCGCTTGTGCAGCCCTGTTATGCAAAAAAGTTTACTGCAAAACAAGACCAGCCCTGCAGCTACTTACCCATTGCGACATATCCATCGATGAAGGTCCCGGCTGTGACGTCAGACATCCGCCCTCCAAACGCCTGGACACGCCTGGGTTCGCCTTACCACGGCCGGGAAACGGTGAGTAGACGCCCCGATCCTCCTTCCCGCTGTCAATCTTCCTGCGATCGATTTCATCGGTCCTGGCGTCATTACCCAGCGACTGCCGACGCTGGGCAGTGTCACGCGTGCGCATCGCGGCCGCCGCGCAGCTGCAGTCCCGACCCGTTCGACCCGCAGCGAAGAACCGCTTTGTGCGAACGGGTGCAATGACCCCCTAAGTAGAGGATAAGATTGTGCTCCATATGCCTACAACTACTTCATACTTGACAAGTAACCAGTTTTTCTCATACGTCCTAGAGGATACTGGGTTCGACATCAAGACCATGGGGTATAGATGGGATCCGCAGGAGACATGGGCACTCTAAAGACTTTTCATTGGGTGTGAACTGGCTCCTCCCTCTATGCCCCTCCTCCAGACCTCAGTTTTAGAAATGTGCCCAGGTCGACTGGATGCACTCTGAGGAGCTCTACTGAGTTTCTGTGAAAAGACTTATGTTAGGTTTTTTATTTTCAGGGAGATCTGCTGGCATCAGACTCCCTGCTTCGTTGGACTGAGGGGGCAGAAGCAGAACCAACTTCCTCAGAGTTTCATGGCTCTGCTTCTGGCTGACAGGACACCATTAGCTCCTGAAGGGAACTGAATGCTAGCCATGTCTAGATGCTCACTCCCACAGCACGCCGTCACCCCCCTCACAGAGCCAGAAGTCAGAAGACAGGTGAGTATGAGAAGAATGATCTTCAATCAAGTAAGTGACGGCTGAGGTGCGGCACGGCTGGCGGGAGCGCAGTGCGCCATTGCTGCCCACACACACAGGCACTGCAGGGCGCGGGGGGGGGGCGCCCTGGGCAGCAATAAAAATACCTCAAACTGGCTAAAAGGGGGCATAAGATGCCGCTGGCACAGCCCTAGCCCTGCCAGTATAAATAATAAGTCAATATACTGAGTGTAAAACTGTAAGGACGCGCCATTGGGGGGGAGGAGCTTCTTCCTCAGGCAGCCAGCACACTACTCAGCGTCATTTTCTCTCTCCTCAGGCTGCAGAGAACACGCTGGTCCTCTCCTCCACTTCTGACAAGTACAGGGTGCTATAAAGGGGGGGCACAAAGCGATTGTTGTGCATTTGATAGTGTATATTACTATTTAAAAGCGCTTTTGGGCTGTGGACATACTGTGTTCACAGGCAATACTGGCGCTGGGTTTGTGAACTGGCTGCTCCTATCCTATGTCCCTCTGACAGATTTTACTGTGGGTCTGTCCCCAAAATAAGTCCCAGTGTGTCTGTGAGTATGGTGTACACGTGTGAGGCATGTCTGAGGCAGGGAGTTCCTCCCCGGAGGAAGCCATTTTAGGGACACAGAGTTGTAATGTGGTGGCGCTACCGGCACACCAAGAGCCTGCATGGGTGAAAGAGCTACGTGACAGTATGCATCTGATTAACCGTAGATTGGATAAGTCTGAATCTAAGGCTGCATGCTGGAGAAAATCTGTGGAAGATTTGATTTTTCAGGATGCTGTTATTCCTTATGCGGGCGGCCCCTCTGGGTCACATAAGAGACCATTTGCAAATGTAAACACTGATACCGACACGGATTCTGACTCTTGTGTCGACAATAGTGAATCCAGAGAGAGAGATCATAAATTGGCAAAAAGTATACAATATATGATTGTGGCTATAAGGGACGTGTTGGAGGTTACAGAAAGCACTCCTGTACCTCAGGAGAAAGCTTATTTATGTAAGGAAAAGAAATCCAAAGTCACATTCCCTCCTTCATGAACTAAATGCTCTGTTTAAAGGGATGTGGGTGAATCCTGATAGAAGATTTTGTATTCCCAAAAGGATTCACATAGCTTATCCTTTCCCGGTTGAAGACAGGAAAAAATGGGAGTCTCCCCCTGTGTTAGACAGTGCACTTTCCAGGTTGACAAAGAAGGTAATTCTCCCTGCTCCTGGCACGGCTTCTCTTAAAGAGCCGGCAGACCGCAAAATGGAAACGACATTGAAATCCATTTATGTTACCAATGGTACACCGCTCAGGCCCACTATTGCCTGCGCATGGGTGCGCTATTGAAAAATGGTCAGAAAGCGTGTCATCAGAAATTGACACGATTGATAAAGATGAGATACTCCTTAAGTTAGGGAATATCAAGGACACTGCCTCCTACATGCTGGAAGCAATGAAGGATATTGGACTCTTGAGTTCACAAGCCGCTACCATGGCAGTATCGGCTAGGCGGGCCTTATGGATTCGCCAGTGGAACGCGAATGCAGATTCCAAAAGAAACATGGAGGCTCTCCCATATAAAGGTGAGGTCTTATTTGGTGATGGCCTGGATGTGTTAGTATCGGCGGCTACCGCAGGTAAGTCAACATTTTTGCCCTCTGCGCCTGCACTGGCAAAAAAGACCTATCACCCGCAAATGCAGTCCTTTCGGCCCAATCAATACAAAAAGACGAGAGGTTCCCCTTTCTGCCATGACGCTGGAACTCCCTTGCGGGAGGCCGCTCGGGTGGGGGCACGTCTCAAACTCTTCAACCAGGACTGTACTCTGTCTGGCCTGAACCCCTGGGTGTTGCAAATAGTATTCCAGGGATACAAACTAGAGTTTCAAGACGTTCCCCCATGCCGATTTTTCAAATCGTCCCTGCCAGCTTCTCCGCCAGAGAGAGAAGCAGTAACAGCGGCAATCCAAAAATTATGTCAAGACCAGGTCATAGTCCTGGTACCGTTGTCACAACAAGGGCGGGGTTTTTATTCAAGCCTTTGTTGTTCCGAAGCCGGACGGCTCGGTCAGACCAATCCTAAATCTAAAAGATCTGAATTTCTTCCTGAAAAGGTTCAAGTTCAAGATGGAATCACTTCGGGCGGTGATTGCCAGTCTAGAGGAGGGGGACTACTTGGTGTCAGTGGACATAAAAGATGCTTACCTGCATGTTCCCATTTATCCTCCTCACCAGGCTTATCTGATATTCGCGATTCAGGATTGCCATTACCAATTCCAGACGTTACCTTTCGGTCTCTCCACGGCGCCGAGGGTATTCACCAAGGTGATGGCGGAGATGATGGTCCTCCTTCATCAGAAAGGAGTCAATATAATCCCTTATCTGGACGACCTCCTGATAAAGGCGAGATCCAGGGAGCAGTTATTACAAAACATATCCCTCTATCTGTCAATACTCCAACAACACGGGTGGATCATAAATGACCCAAAGTCACAGTTGGAACCGACGATAAGGTTGTCTTTCCTCGAGGTGATTCTGGACACAGAAGTTCAGAGGGTATTTCTTCCGCTGGAAAAGGCTCTGGAAATCCAGAAAATGGTAAAACAGATATTGAAACCATCAAGTGTGTTGATCCATCAGTGCATTCGGTTATTGGGGTAGATGGAGGCGGCCTACGAGGCCATACAGTTTGGCAGGTTCCATGCCAGAGTATTCCAGTGGGACCTGTTAGACAAGTGGTCGGGGTCACACCTACACATGCACAGAAAGATAATCCTGTCATCAAAAAACAGGATTTTGCTCCTGTGGTGGTTGCCCAGCTCTCACCTGCTGGGGGGACGCAGGTTCGGGATTCAGGACTGGGTCCTAGTAACCATGGATGCAAGTCTCCGAGGCTGGGGAGCAGTCTCTCAGGGAGAAAACTTCCAGGGACGTTGGTCACAACATGAAGCCTGCCTTCACATAAACGTTCTGGAGCTAAGTGCCATTTACAACGGCCTACATCTTCTTCAAGACCGTCCCGTGCAGATCCAGGCGGACAATGTAACAGCAGTCGCATACATAAACAGGCAGGGCGGAACGAGAAGCAGAGCGGAAATGGCAGAGGCTACAAAAATCCTCAGCAGACACGATCTCCATCCAGGAGAGTGCGGCCTCCACCAAGAAGTCTTTGCAGAGGTGACAAGTCTTTGGGGAGTTCCTCAAATAGACATGATGGCGTCTCATCTCAACAAGAAGCTTCAGAGATACTGTTCCAGGTCGAGAGACCCTCAAGCAGTAGCAGTGGATGCACTGGTGACCCAGTGGTTGTTTCCGTAGTCTATGTTTTCCCTCCACTTCCGCCGATCCCAAAAGTACTCAGGATCATAAGAAAGACAAGGGTTCGAGCAATCTTCATTGCCCCAGACTGGCCAGGAAGGGCTTGGTACCCAGATCTTCAGCAGTTACTCATAGGAGATCCTCTGCCTCTTCCTCCTCGGGAGGACCTGCTGCAGCAGGGGCCGTGTGTGTACCAAGACTTACCGCGGCTACGTTTGACGGCATGGCTGTTGAGAGCCGTATCCTAGCCAGGAAGGGTATTCCTAAGGAGGTCATCCCCACCCTTATTCAGGCCAGAAAGGGAGTAACGTCAAAACATTACCACCGTATTTGGAGAAAATATGTGTCTTGGTGTGAATCCAAGAAAGATCCTACAGAAGAGTTTCACTTAGGACGTTTTCTCCATTTTTTGCAGGATGGTGTGGAGGCGGGCCTACGATTGGTATCAATCAAGGTCCAGATTTCGGCCTTGTCAGTGTTCTTCCAAAAACAATTGGCCTCTCTTCTAGAGGTTCAGACCTTCGTGAAAGGGGTTCTGCACATCCAGCCTCCATTCGTGCCTCCAGTGGCACCATAGGACTTGGTATTGCAGTTCCTTCAATCGGATTGGTTTGAGCCTCTACAAAAGATAGAGTTGAAGTTTCTCCCTTGGAAAGTGGTGATGCTTTTGGCATTGGCATCCGCAAGGCGGGTGTCTGAATTGGGGCCTTGTTTCAAAAGAGCCCTTACCTGATTTTCCATGAAGATAGGGCAGAGTTGCGAACTCGCCAACATTTTCTTCCAAAGGTGGTTTCTGCTTTTCACATAAACCAACCTATTGTGGTGCCAGTAGTTACTGACACATTCACTGATTCAAAGTCTCTAGATGTGGTTTGAGCTTTGAAAATCTATGTTGCTAGAACAGCTCGTATACGGAAAACAGAGGCTCTGTTTGTCCTGTATGATCACAACAAGATTGGCTGTCCTGCTTCCAAGCAGACTATTGCACGTTGGATTAGAAATACGATTCAGCAAGCTCATACTACGGCTGGATTGCCGTTACCGACGTCGGTAAAGGCCCACTCCACTAGGAAGGTGGGCTTATCCTGGGCGGCTGCCCGGGGGGTCTCGGCATTACAACTTTGCCGAGCAGCTACTTGGTCAGGGTCAAACACATTTGCTAAGTTCTACAAGTTTGACACCTTGGCCGATGAGAACCTAAAGTTTGGTCAATCGGTGCTGCAGGGTCATCCGCACTCTCCCGCCCGTACTGGAGCTTTGGTATAGACCCCATGGTCTTGATGTCGTCCCCAGCTTCCTCTAGGACGTATGAGAAAATATGATTTTGATAACCTACCGGTAAATCCTTTTCTCCTAGTCCGTAGAGGATGCTGGGCGCCCGTCCCTAGTTAAGTAATTCCTTTCCTCGAAATGTCAGTCTCCCTGGGCACAGTTCCTACAACTGAGGTCTGGAGGAGGGGCATAGAGGGAGGAGCCAGTTCACACCCAATAAAAAGTCTTTAGAGTGCCCATGTCTCCTGCGGATCCCATCTATACCCCATGGTCTTGATGTCATCCCCAGCATCCTCTACGGACTAGGAGAAAAGGATTTACCGGTAGGTTATCAAAATCCTATTTTTTATGGCCCATGAAAGTTAAACTTTTTATGCCCAGCAATGATCAGTGCCCAATGAGGAGTATATTTCTGCCCACTCCTACAGTATATTACTAATTCACACATTTACTCTATCCCATAGCCTGCCGCTTACTAATGCAGAGGTTCCCAAACTCTGTCCTCAGGGCACCCTAACGGTCCAGGTTTTAAGTGCTGTATATGCATGCTTGGCCACAGGTTACTTAATTAGTATCTCAGTCATTTTAATTTCTCATACGTCCTAGAGGATACTGGGGACTCCAAAAGGACCATGGGGTATAGACGGGATCCGCAGGAGACATGGGCACTTTAAGACTTTAAATGGGTGTGAACTGGCTCCTCCCTCTATGCCCCTCCTCCAGACCTCAGTTAGATTCTGTGCCCAGAGAGACTGGACACTCACAGGGGAGCTCTCCTGAGTTTCTCTGTAAAAAAGACTTTTGTTAGGTTTTTTATGTTCAGCGAGCACTGCTGGCAACAGGCTCCCTGCATCGTGGGACTGAGGGGAGAGAAGCAGACCTACTTCTGTGAGTTCAAAGGCTCTGCTTCTTAGGCTACTGGACACCATTAGCTCCAGAGGGTCCGATCACTTGGTGCGCCTAGCTGCTCGTTCCCGAAGCCGCGCCGTCACCCCCTCACAGAGCCAGAAGATAGAAGGCGGGTGAGTATTGCGAAGAAAAGAAGACTTCAGTGACGGCAGAAGACTTCAGTATTTAGGTACTGCGCAGCGGTCGCGCTGCGCGCCATGCTCCTACACACACATACGGCGGCACTAGCAGGGCGCAGAGGGGCTGCCCTGGGCAGCATGATTACTGAAGTTCAGCACTGGCCAGAATATATATTAGAAGTGCCTAGGCACTAAATATAGCCCCTGCCAGTATAAAAAGTAGTGATGAGCGGATTCGGTTTTACTCGGTTTTACTCGGTTCTCAAAACCGAATCTTATTGGCTCACTGATGTCACGTGTTTTGGATAGCCAATAAGATTCGGTTTTGAGAACCGAGTAAAACCGAGTAAAACCGAATCCGCTCATCACTAATAAAAATGTTGAATATGAGCGGGACTGAAGCGCGCCGGTGAGGGGGCGTGGCTTAGCCCTCAAAGCTAACCAGCGCCATTTTCTCTTCACAGGAGATGCAGAGATGCTGGCCCTGACCTCCACACTTCTGTACAAGTAACAGGGTGCAAAACGAAGGGGGGGAGGTGGGGGGGCACAGTAATTTGGTGCTATTATTATTTGATATAAAAGCGCTAACAGGTCTGAGGCAATGTGTATAAAGTCTCAGTACCAGGATAGGCGCTGGGGTGTGAGCTGGTAAACTCCCTCTGTGTTTCTCTAACAGGCTGTGGGTCTGTCCCCCATAGCCCAGTGTGATTGTGCGTGTCGGTACGTGTGTCTCGACATGTCCCCGGAGGAAGTTCCAGTGGGGGCAGATAAGGCGCTGGGAGTGACCCTGTCGGCACCGCCGACAGCTGATTGGGTAGATATGTTGAGTACGTTGAATGCAAATGTGGCGTTATTAACTAAAAGGCTGGATAAATCTGATTCTCAGACCCAAACATGGAGAAAATCCATGGAGGACGCCTTGTCTCAGGTACAGACCCCCTCAGGGTCACAAAAGCGTTCATTTACCCAGATAGCAGATACTGATACCAACACAGACTCTGACTCCAGTGTCGACTATAGTGATGCCAGTTTGAATCCGAAACTGGTTAAGAGTATTCAGTACATGATTGTGGCAATTAAAGACGTATTACATATCACAGAAGTCCCTACTATTCCTGATACAAGGTTTGTATAAGGGTAAAAAACCTGAGGTGACGTTTCCCCCCTCTCATGAGCTGAACACTTTTTTTGAAAAAGCTTGGGAATCTCCTGACAAAAGGTTACAGATTCCCGAAAGAATTATAATGGCACATCCATTCCCCTCTGAGGACAGGGAAAAGTGGGAGGCAACCTAAATGTGGACAAAGCTCTGTCAAGACTGTCAAAAAAGGTGGTGCTTCCGTCTCCTGACACGGCTGCCCTAAAGGACCCTGCGGATCGTAAGCAGGAAACTACCTTAAAATCCATTTATGTCACTATGGGTACGCTGCTCAGACCTGCCGTTGCGTCGGCCTGGGTGAGTAGCGCTATTGGCAAGTGGGCAGATAACTTGGCATCTGACATAGATACCCTGGATAGGGATAGCATTCTTTTGACTCTCGGTTATATCAGGGACGCTGCAGCCTACCTAAAGGATGCGGTGAGGGATATTGGCCTGTTGGGATCAAGGGCCAATGCCATGGCAGTCTCGGCCAGGAGAGCACTGTGGATTCATCAATGGAATGCTGATGCCGACTCTAAGAAAGCTATGGAGGCTCTCCCGTATAAGGGTTGTGTCTTATTTGGTGACGGCCTCGCTGATCTAGTATTTACGGCTACCGCGGGTAAGTCATTATTTCTTCCTTATGTCCCTGCACAACAGAAAAAGACGCCTTACTATCAGATGCAGTCCTTTCGCCCCAATAAATACAAAAAAGGTAGAGGGTCGTCCTTCCTTGCCTCTAAAGGTAGAGGAAGGGGAAAAAGGTCACCTGCTGTGGCAGGTTCCCAGGAGCAGAAGTCCTCCCCGGCTTCTGCCAAGTCCACCGCATGATGCTGGGGCTCCACTACAGGAGTCCGCACTGGTGAGGGCATGTCTCCGACTCTTCAGTCAGGTCTGGTTTCACTCGGGCCTGGATCCTTGGGTGTTAGACATAGTGTCCCAAGGGTACAAACTGGAGTTTCAAGACGTGCCCCCCCACCGATTTTTCAAATCAGCCTTGCCAGTTTCTCTGCCAGAAAGGGAAGTAGTGTGCGCTGCGATACAAAAGCTGTGTCAACAGCGGGTCATTGTCATGGTACCCCCGTCACAACTGGGAGAAGGGTTTTATTCGAGCCTGTTCGTCGTCCCAAAGCCGGATGGCTCGGTCAGACCGATGCTGAACCTAAAATCCCTCAATTTATATCTGAAAAGTTTCAAATTCAAGATGGAATCTCTTCGAGCAGTAATCTCCAGTCTGGAAGGGGGGGATTTTATGGCGTCAGTCGACACCAAAGATGCCTACTTAAATGTCCCAATATATCCTCCACATCAAGCTTTCCTGAGGTTTGCTGTTCAGGATTGTCATTACCAATTTCAGACGTTGCCATTTGGTCTTTCCACGGCTCCGGGGATTTTCACCAAAGTAATGGCGGAAATGATGGTGCTCCTACGCAATCAGGGTGTCACAATTTTCCCGTACTTGGACGATCTCTTGATAAAGGCGAGATCAAAGGAGCAGTTACTAAGAAACGTTGCGCTCTCCCTGACAGTTCTGCAACAACATGGTTGGATCCTAAATTTGCCAAAGTCACAGTTGGTTCCGACAACACGGCTATCTTTCTTGGGCATGATCCTGGACACGGAATTGCAGAGAGTGTTTCTCCCAGGGGATAAAGCTCTGGAAATCCAGAACATGGTCAAGGAGATTCTGAAACCGGCAAGAGTGTTGATTCATCAATGCACTCGGGTGCTGGGGAAGATGGTGGCAGCCTACGAAGCCATTCCGTTTGGCAGGTTCCATGCCAGGGTGTTTCAGTGGGACCTGTTGGACAAGTGGTCCAGATCTCACCTGCACATGCACCGGAAAATAAGCCTATCTTCCAGGACCAGAATATCTTTCCTGTGGTGGCTCCAAAGTTCTCACCTTCTAGAGGGACGCAGGTTCGGGGTCCAGGATTGGGTCCTGGTGACCACGGATGCAAGCCTCCGAGGCTGGGGGGCAGTCACACAGGGGAAAAATTTCCAGGGAAAATGGTCAAGCCAGGAAGCTTGTCTGCACATAAATGTTCTGGAATTAAGAGCCATCTACAACGGCCTTCTACAAGCGGAACATCTTTGCGGTCTGCCCGTCCTGATTCAGTCGGACAACATAACAGCAGTGGCGTACATAAACTGCCAGGGTGGAACAAAGAGCAGAGCGGCGATGGCAGAGGGCACAAAAGTTATCCGCTGGGTGGAAAAACATGTAAGCGCTCTGTCAGCGGTCTTCATTCCCGGCGTGGACAACTGGGAAGCAGACTTCCTCAGCAGACACGATCTCCATCCAGGAGAGTGGGGTTTTCATCAAGAGGTCTTTGCAGAAGTGACAAGTCAGTGGGGAATTCCTCAAATAGACATGATGGCGTCTCGCCTCAACAAGAAGCTTCAGAGATATTGTTCCAGGTCGAGGGACCCTCAAGCCAGTGCAGTGGACGCCCTGGTAACACCGTGGGTGTTTCAGTCGGTATATGTGTTCCCTCCACTTCCACTCATTCCAAAGGTGATACGGATCATAAGAAGAACAAGGATTCAGGCGATACTCATTGTTCCAGATTGGCCACGGAGGGCCTGGTATCTGGATCTTCAGGAATTACTCATAGGAGATCCCTGGCCTCTTCCTCTAAGAGAGGATCTGTTACTGCAAGGGCCGTGCGTGTTCCAGGACTTACTGTGGTTGCGTTTGACACCATGGCGGTTGAACGCCAAATCCTAGCTCGAAAGGGTATTCCCGGTGAAGTCATCCCCACTCTGCTTAAAGCTAGAAAGGAGGTTACGGCGAAGCATTATCACCGTATTTGGAGAAAGTATGTGTCTTGGTGTGAATCCAAGAAGGCTCCTACGGAAGAATTTCAGCTGGGTCGTTTTCTCCATTTTTTGCAGGCAGGTGTGGATGCGGGCCTAAAATTAGGCTCCATTAAAGTGCAGTTTTCGGCCTTATCAATTTTCTTTCAAAAAGAATTGGCTGCCCTTCCAGAGGTTCAGACTTTCGTGAAAGGAGTGCTGCACATTCAACCTCCGTTTGTGCCCCCAGTGGCACCATGGGACCTTAACGTAGCGTTGCAGTTTCTTATGTCACACTGGTTTGAACCTTTACGAAAGGTTGAGTTAAAATTTCTCACTTGGAAAGTGGTCATGCTTTTGGCCTTGGCGTCCGCAAGGTGGGTGTCGGAATTAGCGGCTTTGTCTCACAAGAGCCCCTATTTGATCTTCCATGTGGATAGAGCGGAATTGAGAACTTGTCAACAATTTCTGCCAAAGGTGGTTTCTTCGTTTCACATGAACCAACCTATTGAGGTGCCTGTGGCTACTGAAGCCTTGGCTGATTCAAAGTCTCTCGATGTAGTCAGAGCTTTGAAAATTTATGTCGCCAGAACGGCTCAGATTAGGAAATCAGAGGCTCTGTTTGTCTTGTATGCTCCCAACAAAATTGGGGCTCCTGCTTCTAAGCAGACTTTTGCACGCTGGATCTGTAATACGATTCGGCATGCTCATTCGACGGCTGGATTGCCGTTACCGAAGTCGGTGAAGGCCGATTCTACCAGGAAGGTAGGCTCACCTTGGCCGGCTACCCGAGGAGTCTCGGTGGTTCAACTTTGCCGAGCAGCTACTTGGTCGGGTTCAAACACTTTTGCTAAATTCTACAAGTTTGATACCCTGGCTGATGAGGACTTCATGTTTGCTCAGTCGGTGCTGCAGAGTCGTCCGCACTCTCCCGCCCGGTCTGGAGCTTTGGTATAAACCCCATGGTCCTTTTGGAGTCCCCAGCATCCTCTAGGACGTATGAGAAAATAGGATTTTAATACCTACCGGTAAATCCTTTTATCCTAGTCCGTAGAGGATGCTGGGCGCCTGTCCCTGTGCGGACTATATCTGCAGTACTTGTTGATAGTTATTGCTTTTGTTACACAGAGGTTGTGTTTCGGTTATGTTCAGCCTGTTGCTGTTTTTGGTTCATGCTGTTAACTGGTATTTTCTTAAAAGCCATGTTGTTGTATGGTGTGTTGTGGTGTGAGCTGGTATGTATCTCACCCTTAGTTTAACAAAAATAATTTTCCTCGAATGTCCGTCTCCATGGGCACAGTAACTCTAACTGAGGTATGGTGGAGGGGCATAGAGGGAGGAGCCAGTTCACACCCATTTAAAGTCTTAAAGTGCCCATGTCTCCTGCGGATCCCGTCTATACCCCATGGTCCTTTTGGAGTCCCCAGCATCCTCTACGGACTAGGAGAAAAGGATTTAACGGTAGGTATTAAAATCCTATTTTAACCATCTGTGCTGATCCATGGATATCTTGAAAACCTGAATGGTTATGGCGCCTTGAAGACTGAGTTTGGGAACCAGTTCTCCAATGACATATTACAGCTTAATTACCTATTTCTTTAACCTGCTGCTAGTTCCAGTACCTGAGTTGGATCCTGCGAACTTGAGCTTTATGAACCTGTAGTCTCACCAACCAGCATACCCCTGTCACGGACATCATTTTCTCTTACGTCCTAGGGGATACTGGGAATCCATTTAGTACCATGGGGTATAGAAGGGTCCACTTGGAGCCGTGGGCACTATAGAAGTTTGATAACGTGTGCTGGCTCCTCCCTCTATGCCCGTCCTACCAGACTCAGTTTAGAAAATGTGCCCCGGAGGAGCTGGTCACATCTCTGGAAGCTCCTGGAGAGTTTTCTGCATTTATTTTAAAAATGTGTTATTTTCAGGCAGGACTGGATGGCACAAGCCTGCCTGCTTTGTGGGACTTAGTGGGGTGAGGTTGGGCCGTTCCCCCCCTAACGGTCAATGGTCCCGTTCCCCGCTGACATGACGCTAGCTCCTGAGGGAACTATTCGCAAGCCCCACCATGGCGAGCGTACATTCCCGCAGCACGCCGCCACCCCTAACAGAGCCGGAAGAATGAAGAGTGGTGAGTACTAAGCTGGCGTCCCAGTTAGCGGGTCACCAGCCATTATGGCAGCATGAGGGTACGGAGACGCACGGCTTCTAAACGGGGCAGACTGATTCTCCTAAGTACCCAGTATAGTGTACACAGTACCCAGACTGGCACAACAGCCATAAATTGTGGCTTACTCCCTTTTCAGCACACAGACACATAAAGCCAGTATAAAGAAGAGCAGGAAGACCGCACGCCATTGAAGGGGCAGGGCTTCACTATGAGCGGATCCAGCAGCACACAAGCGCCATTTTCCCTACTGCAGCTGACACAGACGCTGACTGACATGGATGCGCAGCTCCTCCGGAAAGCCACCAGTTTACCTCAGCGGTACCAGGGGGTCATAGCAGGGGGGAGCGATTTACTAGTGTACTAAGTCCCTAATCTAGGTACTTAGTCTGCGACCCAGCTGAGCTTGGCATTAGCGATAAGGGCGCCGTGTGCTGGTTCCATACTCTCTCTGTGTCTCTCTGGAAGGGCTCTTTGTGGGTTAATTGTGCTTTTACCCTTTCCTGTGTGTGTGCTGTCGCTACTGCAGTATGTCAGGCAAAGAGTGTATTTCATGTAAGGTACAGCTTTCCTCTTCTCCAGGGAGTTCACTAGTGTGTACTCAGTGTAGTATCCCTTCCCAGGCTGGTGGGCAAGAACCAGCATGGCTGGACTCCATTAGGGAAATGATTTCCGCCATTTCTACAAAATTGTCTCAAATGAGAAGGAGATGCAATACTTAAGGCAGTCTATGGCTGAGTTTATGAAAAAGGACTCAGTACCCAGACCATCATCTCTGTGCTCTACCGTTTGTCCGCAAAAACAAAATTTGGCCCATATCCTGCATTCTGACTCTAATAATGAAGGCTCAGAAATGGAGGAAGGAGAGGTGGTCATAAAGGTGTGGGAGGGTACTCTGTCACAGGGTGTAAAGGCTATCATAGATGCTATCAGAGAAATTCTAAGTATCCCTGATAAGGTGACAGAGGAGAGTGAGGAATCTTACTTTAATTTAAAGAAGAAATCCTCAGCCACTTTTCCTGTGTCTAAGGAACTAAATACCCTGTTTGAAGAACCGTGGGTAAATCCAGATAAGAAATTTCTAATTCCTAGACGGTTGTTATCATATTTTCCTTTTCCTCCTGAGGATAGGAAAAAATGGGAAAATCTACCGATAGTGGATGCATCAGTCTCCAGGCTCTCACATAAAATTGTATTGCCTGTCCCTAGTGCAGCCTCCCTGAAAGATGCGGCTGATCGTAAGATTGAGACTATACTCAAATCTTTGTATACTGCTGCTGGGGTGGCCCAGAGACCCACTACAGCATGTGGGTGGATTATACGAGCCATTGCTAAATGGTCAGGTAATTTAATTGAGGGGTTAGACACCTTACCTCAAGAGGAAATTTTTTGCTCCTGCAGCACATACAAGACTCTGCGAACTTTATGGTGGAAGCCATGAAGGAGATAGGTTTGCTTAATGCATGCACTACGGCTATGGCAGTGCCGGCACGCAGGAGATTATGGCTACGTCAGTGGACTGCTGATGCGGACTCCAGGAAAGGTGCGGAAGGCCTGTCTTTCACAGGTGAGGCCTTATTTGGAGATGAACTCGACAAATGGATCTTCCTAGCTACTGCGGGTAAGTCCACATACCTACCTTCTGCAGTCCCGCCAGCTAGGAAGGCTTACTCAGGACCCAATTTACAGTCCTTTCGGACTGCTAAGTCTAGGGGCAAGGCCAGAGGTTTTTCTACCACCGCCAGAGGTGCTAGAGGAAAACCACGCAAACCAGCGACTGCTGGTTCACAGGAACAGGGCTCGGGCTCTGCTTCCTCAAAACCTTCAGCATGACGGTGGACCGCGATGACTGGAAGACAGGCGAGTGGGAGCCCGGCTAAAATTCTTCAGTCACATCTGGGCAAGATCATGCCAGGATCCCTGGGTCATAGACTTTATATCCCAGGGATACAGACTGGAGTGCCAGGAGCTCCCACATCACAGATTCTTCAAATCAGGCTTACCAGTTTCACAAGAGGCAAGAATAACCTTACAGGATGCCATTCAAAAAACTGTTACAGACCTAGGTCATTGTTCCAGTTCCACCTCATCTATTCCAGCTTGTTTGTAGTACCGAAACAGGATGGTTCGGTAATACCAATTCTGAACCTCAAGTCGTTGAACCCGTACTTACGAGTGTTCAAATTCAAGATGGAGCTCTGAGAGCGGTGCTCTCAGGTTTGGAGGAGCGGGAATTCCTAGTGTCTCTGGATATCAAGGATGCGTACATTCATATTCCGATCTGGCCGCCTCATCAGGCTTACCTATGGTTTGCACTGCAGGACTGTCACTACCAGTTCCAGGCCCTGCAATTTGGTCTCTCCACGGCACCGAGGGTATTCACCAAAGTGATGGCAGAGATGATGATACTACTCCGCAAACAAGGAGTCAGCATAATTCCGTACCTGGATTATCTTCTGATAAAGGCACCGTCCAGGGAGCAGTTGTTGGAGAACATTGGTCTCTCAACCAGACTTCTCCTGGATCATGGATGGATTCTGAACCTACCAAAATCTCACCTAGAACCAACGCAGAGGCTTTATTTCCTGGGAATGATACAGGACACAGAGTCTCAGAAAGTGTTCCTTCCCTTGGAAAAGGCAATGGTTATCCAGTCGATGGTACGGGCCGCCTTGAAGCTGACCCGGATCTCAGTACATCTCTGCATACGCCTTCTGGGGAAAATGGTGGCTTTTTACGAAGCAATTCAGTATGGAGAGTTTCATGCGAGGTCCTTCCAGCTGGATCTGTTGGACAAATGGTCCAGATCGCATCTTCACATGCACCAGAGGATTCGTCTGTCGCCAAAAGACAGGATCTCCCTCTTGTGGTGGCTACAAACTTCTCACCTAACCGAGGGTCAGAGGTTTGGGATTCAGAATTGGATTCTGCTAACCACAGACGTAAGCCTCAGAGGTTGGGGTGTAGTCACCCAGGTGGTTCAGTTTCAGGGAAGGTGGTCAAGTCAGGAAGTCGTCCTTCCAGTAAACATCCTGGAACTCAGGGCTATCCACAACGCCCTTCTGCAGGCCTCTTCTCTTCTTCATAATCAGGCCATTCAGGTTCATTCGCACAATGTGACGGCAGTAACGTACATAAACCGACAGGGCGGAACAAAAAGCAGAGCCGCAATGTCAGAGGTGTCAAGAGTTCTCCTCTGGGCAGAAAAACATGCCGTGGCGTTGTCAGCGATCTTCATTCCGGGAGTAGACAACTGGGAAGCAGACTTCCTCAGGATTCCTAGACGGTTGTTATCAACTTTTCCTTTTCCTCCTGCACCCGGGGGAATGGGGCCTCCACCCGGAGGTGTTCCGGTGGTTGACACGTCGGTGGGGGTATCCACAAATTAACATGATGGCTCAACAAGAAGCTCAAGCAGTATTGTTCCAGGTCGAGGGACCCACAGGCAGTGGCGGTAGACACCCTGACAACTCTGTGAGTCTACCAGCTAGTGTACGTGTTTCCTCCAATCCCTTTGATCCCAAGAATTCTAAAAGAATAAAAAGTGAAAAGGTTCAAGCAATACTCATTGCTCCGGATTGGCCAAGAAGGGTCTGGTATGCGGATCTTCTCGAGATGCTGATCGAAGTTACGTGGCCTCTGCCTCTTCGAGAGGATCTTATGCAACAGGGCCAGTTCATCTATCAAGACTTACCACGGCTATGTTTAAGGGCATGGAAGTTGAACAGCTAATTCTAGCCAGGAGAGAGATTCCTGACAAGGTCATCCCAACTATGATCCAAGCCAGGAAGGGGGTACCGTCTAAACATTACCATCGTATCTGGAAGAAATATGTCTCTTGGTGTGAGAGCAGGCAGTATTCTATGGTGGAATTTCATCTGGGACGTTTCCAGGTTTTTCTGCAGTTGGGAGTGGAAGTGGGTCTACGCCTAGGCTCCATAAAAGTTCCCATTTCGGCCTTGTCTATTTTCTTTCAGAAACAATTGGCTTCTCTCCCTGAGGTCCAGATGTTCTTGAAAGGTGTTCTGCACATCCAACCTCCCTTTGTGCCTCCCACTGCACCATGGTATCTCAATTTGGTGCTGCAGTTCCTTCAATCGGACTGGTTTGAACCGTTACAGGAGAAGTATGTAAGGTACCTTACGTGGAAGACCATCAGACTGCTGGCCTTGGCTTCAGCAAGACGTGTGTCGGAGCTGGGGGTGTTCTCTTACAAGAGCCCCTACTTGATTTTCCATGAGAACAGAGCTGAACTCAGGACTCGTCATCAATTTCTTCCTAAGGTGGTGTCCGCTTTTCACATCAGCCAACCTATTGTGGTTCCGGTTGTTACGGACGCCTCTGCTACTGCAAAGTCTTAGAATGTGGTAAGGGCTTTGAAGGTGTGTGTAAAGAGAACAGCTCATCACAGGAAATCGGACTCGCTGTTCATTCTTTATGATCCCAATAAGATTGGGTGTCCTGCTTTAAAGCAGTCAATTGTGCGTTGGATCAGGCTCACTATCCAGCACGCTTATTCCACAGCAAGTTTGCCGATTCCAAAATCTGTTCAACCCACTCTACTAGGTCAGTGAGTCCCTCTTGGGCGGCTGCCTGGTTGTCTCGGATTTACAGCTCTGCCGATCAGCTACTTGGTCTGGTTCAAACATGTTTGCCAAGTTTTACAAGTTCGATACCTTGGCTTCTGAGGACCTTCCGTTTGGTCAATCTATTCTGCAGGAACCTCCGCACTCCCACCCGGTTTGGGAGCTTTGGTACTTCCCCATGGTACTAAATGGATTCCCAGTATCACCTAGGACGTAAGAGAAAATAGGATTTTAATTACCTACCAGTAAATACTTTTACCGTAGTCCGTAGGGGGGATTCTGGGCACCCGCCCGGTGCTTCGTTATTCCTGCACTGTTACTTGGTTAAGTAATGTTGTTTGGTTCAGCTGTTGCTGTCCCTGTTGGCAAGTTTGGTTAGCATGGCTTTCCTTTTGTTCTGGTTGTGCTGGTTCGAATTCTCACCACTTTCCTTTTCTATATCCTTCTCTCAAAGTATGTCCGTCTCCTCGGGCACAGTTTCCTAGACTGAGTCTGGTAGGAGGGGCATAGAGGGAGGAGCCAGCACACATAATCAACTTCTATAGTGCCCATGGCTCCAAGTGGACCCGTCTATACCCCATGGTACTAAATGGATTCCCAGTATCCCCTATGGACTACGAGAAAAGGATTTACCGGTAGGGAATTAAAGTCCTATTTTCTCATACGTCCTAGAGGATGCTGGGGTCCACTTCAGTACCATGCGGTATAGACAGTTCTGCAGGAGCCATGGGCACTCCAAGACTTTTCAAAGGGTGTAAACTGGCTCCTCCCTCTAATACCTCCTCCAGACCTCAGTTTTAGAAATGTGCCCAGGCAGACTGGATGCACTCCAGGGGAGCTCTACTGAGTTTCTCTGAAAAGACTTATCTTAGGTTTTTTATTTTCAGGGAGGAATGCTGGCAACAGCATCCCAGCTTCATGGGACTGAGGGGGTAGAAGTAGGAACCAACTTCCTGAATAGTTTCATGGCTCTGCTTCTGGCTGACAGGACATCATTAGCTCCTGAAGGGTACTGAACGCTAGCTGTGCCTAGATGCTCACTCCCACAGCACGCCGTCACCCCCCTTGCAGAGCCAGAAGTCAGAAGACAGGTGAGTGTTAGAAGAGAGATCTTCAATCAAGGTGACGGCTAAAGGTACCGCGCGGCTGGCGGGAGCACAGCGCGCCATACTGCCCATACAACTCAGGCACTGCAGGGCGCGGGGGGGCGCCCTGGGCAGCATGAAACCTTATAAAACTGGTAGAAATGGGGCATAAGATGCAGAGGCACAGCCCTACCCCCGCCAGTATAAATATAGTTATCAGAATCTCTGAGGAGAAACGCACCATTGCGGGGGCGGAGCTTCCTCCTCAGACAGCCAGCACACTGCTCAGCGCCATTTTCTCTCTCCTCAGGCTGCAGAGACAACGCTGGTCCTCCTCCACTACTGAATACAAGTATCAGGGTGCAAAACAGGGGGGGGGGGGCACAGTGAAAGTGGTGCTTTATATTGTGAATTTACATTATAAAAAAGCGCTGCATGTCAGTGGGCATTTTATATTTCACAGGCATTGTGTTACTGACGCTGGGTTTGTGAACTGGCTGCTCCTATCTGTGTCCTTCTGACAGATTTTACTGTGGGTCTGTCCCCTATAAGTCCCGGAGTGTCTGTGGTGTGTTTGTGCATGTGTGTGACATGTCTGAGGCAGGGAGTTCTTCCCCTGAGGGAGCCATTTAAGGGACACAGAATTGTAATGTGGTGGCGCTGCCGACACACCACAAGCCTGAATGGGTGAAAGAAATACGTGATAGTGTGAATCATATCAGTAGGAGATTAGATAAGTCTGAGTCTCATGCAGAATGCTGGAGAAAATCAGTGGAAGATGTGATTTTTCAGGGTTCTGCTTTCTCATCCACAGGCTCTGGGTCACATAAGAGACCGTTTGCAAACATTGTACATACTGATACCGAGACTCTGATTCCTGTGTCGACGATAGTGATTCCAGGGGGATAGATCCCAAATTGGCAAAAAGCGTACAATATATGATTGTTGCTATAAAGGAGGTCATAGAAGTTATGGAAGCCCCTACTGTACCTTAGGAGAAGGCTTATTTCTATAAGGAATAGAAATGTAAGGTAACTTTCCCTCCTTCCCATGAGCTAAATACTCTTTTTGAGGGAGTTTGGGTGAATCCTGAAAAGAAATTTCATATTCCCAAAAGGATTCAGATTGCTTATCCTTTCCCATTAAAGGACTGGAAAAGATGGGAGTCACCCCCGGTGTTAGACAGTGCACTGTCAAGGTTAACAAAAAAGGTGATTCTCCCTGCACTCGGGACGGCTTCACTAAAGGAGGCGGCAGACCGCAAAATGGAGACTACGTTAAAATCTATGTGGCCAATGGTATGCTGCTCAGACCCACCATTGCTTGCGCGTGGGTGAGTCGTGCTATCGAAAAATGGTCAGATAACTTGTCATCGGAAATTGACACGGTTGATAGAGACGAGATACTCCTACCGTTAGGTCATATCAAAGACGCTGCCTTATACATGCTGGAAGCTGTGAAGGATATTGGACTCGGGTTAAAAGCCGCTACCATGGCAGTATCGGCTCGGAGGGCGTTGTGGATTCGCCAGTGGAATGCTGATGCAGATTCCAAAAGAAATATGGAGGCTCTCCCGTATAAAGCTGAGGCGTTGTTTGGTGATGGGCTGGATGCGTTAGTCTCGGCGGCTACCGCAGGTAAGTCGACATTCTTGCCTTATGCTCCTACACCAGCGAAAAAGACACATCACTCTCACATGCAGTTCTTTCGGCCCAACAAATACAAAAAGGCCAAAGGTTCCCCCCTTTTTTGCAGGTAGGGGAAGGGGAAAAGGAAGGAAATCCACAGCGTCTCCCGGATCGCAGGAGCAGAAGTTCACCCCTGCTTCTGCCAAATCTGCAGCATGACGCTGGGGCTCCCTTGCGGGAGTCCACTCGGGTGGAAGCAAATCTGAAACTTTTCAGTCAAATCTGGATTCAATCTCGCCTGGACCCATGGGTCTTACAAATAGTGACCCATGGGTACAAACTAGAGTTTCAAGACGTCCCCCCATGCCGATTTTTCAAATCGACCTTACCAGCTTCTCTTCCAGAAAGAGAAGCAGTAACAACGGGAATTCAAAAATTATGTCAGGATCAGGTCATTGTCCTGGTACCCTTGTCACAGCAAGGCGAAGGTTTTTATTCAAGCCTCTTCGTAGTTCCGAAGCTGGACGGCTCTTCAGACCGATTTTAAACCTGACAAATCTGAATCTCTACCTGAAAAGGTTCAAGTTCAAGATGGAATCCCTGAGGGCAGTGATTTCCAGTCTGGAGGAGGGGGACTTCATGGTGTCAGTAGACATAAAGGATGCTTACTTGCATGTTCCCATTTATCCTTCTCGCCAAGCTTATCTGAGATTCGCAGTACAGGATTGCCATTACCAGTTCCAGACGTTGCCGTTCGGACTCTCCACGGCACCGAGGGTATTCACCAAGGTGATGGTGGAGATGATGGTCCTCCTTCGTTAAAAAGGAGTCAATATAATCCCTTATCTGGACGATCTCCTGATAAAAGCGAGATCCAGGGACCAGTTGGAGCAGAACATCGCACTCTCCCTGTCAATACTCCAACAACACGGTTGGATCATGAATTTTCCAAAGTCGCAGTAGGAACTGGTGACAAGATTGTCCTTTTTAGGGATGATTCTGGACACAGAAGTACGGAGAGTATTTCTTTCAGTGGAAAAGGCTCTGGAAATCCATGTTCAAACAAATATTGAAACCAACAAGCGTGTCGATCCATCAATGCATTCGGTTGTTGGGGAAAATGGTAGCGGCCTACGAGGCCATACAGTTTGGCCGATTTCATGCCAGAGTATTCCAGTGGGACCTGTTGGACAAGTGGTCCGGATCCCACCTACACATGCACCGGAAAATAATCCTGTCCCCCAAAGCCAGGATTTCGCTCCTGTGGTGGCTACACAGTTCTCACCTACTAGAGGGACGCAGGTTTGGGATTCACGACTGGGTCCTAATAACCACGGATGCAAGTCTCCGATGCTGGGGAGCTGTTACACAGGGTTAAAGCTTCCAAGGAAAATGGTTAAGTCAGGAAGCCTGCCTTCACATAAACGTTCTGGAATTGAGAGCCATTTACAACGGCCTTCTACAAGTGGTACATCTTCTTCAAGATCATCCCGTGCAGATCCAGTCGGACAATGTAACAGCAGTCGCGTAATAAACAGGCAAGGCGGAAAAGCAGAGCGGCAATGGCAGAGGTGACAAAGATTCTCCTCTGGGCAGAAAGACATGTAAGAGCTCTGTCAGCAATTTTCATTCCGTGAGTGTAAAACTGGGAAGAGAACTTCCTCAGCAGACACGATCTCCATCCAGGAGAGTGGGGCCTCCACCAAGAAGTCTTCGCAGAGGTGACAAGTCTTTGGGGAGTTCCTCAAGTAGACATGATGGCATCTCGTCTAATGACAAAACACAGAGCGATCGGGCACAGGTCACAGAATACAATAATGAGTATAGAAGAAAAGACCAAAGTCGGACAATTAATTACCCTTAGTAACGGGAGTGAGAAAATATCCACAATTTTTTCTGTTATATGCTGTCCTAGTTGGTGGTGCGCCCAGAGCCAGGAAGTACATAGACTAGCAATGGGAGAAAAAGAAGGCTCTTGTGTGGGCGCACTCTGTACAGGAAAAAAAGTTCTTATATTATATATCAAGGAATGTTTAAAACATAACTTTTATTGGTGATAATATAAACATGATTACCCATCTAAATGATCCATAGGAAAAATGAAGAATTTAAAAAATTTTTAAAATGTTCTGGTCTCTTTATTCCAAAGAGTAATTGGAAAGGTTGTAGACACTGAATTGTCATACCCCCATTTCCCCTGACCAGTACAGATTTCTGTATTAATAGGACCGAGGAGTGGTCAAAGCATTATTATGAAAATATCCAACTGGGATCACTTATATTAAGTTAATATATTGCTAATCAATGGTCACCAGACTTTAACACCTGAATTGTTGACAGATGCCACAATTGTAGATAGAGAAAACATTGGGCTGCACTAAACATACACTGAGTAAATAAGATGGGAAGATATAGAATAGAAATAGTGGTGATACTGCTGTTGGCGTGTCTTCTCACACAGAGAGGAAAATAATTCCTACTCTACAACACCAGGTATTCACAGGCAGTCTCCTTTCCTGGTACTAACCCGGCCTAACGCTGTTTAGCTTCCAAGATCGGACAAGATCGGGCGATGGCAGCGCGGTATGATAGTAGAGGATAGTATGATCAGTACGCCAATGAGAGTGCACCTATATAGGAAATAATTAAGTAGGAAATGATAAGAAAAAATAGAAAAGAGGAGGGAAATGAATAAGTAAAGTGGGTGAAAATAGGTGGATCTGCTTTCCACGTTAGGCACGGTTCAACAGTTCCCACATTCGTGGTCCTGTGCTCCGTGGATCGTGGATGAGAGTCCACGAAAAAGGTGAAGGAGTGAATTGGTCTAAATTGTTATTCTGGAATAAAGTGGGTTGTGGACCCAAATAAGAAGTACAGGGAATTGTATTAATTAATAACACAGAGTATTGCTGTGGATAAACCTGTCTGACAAAATAATCACCACAGTAAACTGATGAATAGAGCAGCCTGCCTGCAAATACTGTCGCAAAGATCTTCCTCAGGTGTATTAATTATCACAGAGTGTTGTGCTAGGCGGCGGCATTGATCTCATCGCAGAAAAAATGAACATATGCATGTGTGTTTCATACACAGTGAACCATCTAAGTCGAAATACAGTAACAATTTTTACATGCCAAAAAATCCACGATCAGTGCAGATCAATGCTAAAATAAACCAGTGTAACACAAATACTGTATATAATCTCAAATGAGGAAAAAAACAGCTTGTCTGTGGTTGTGAATAATCCTGACAGAAGATATCTATCTGGTACCAAAAAAAAATCATACAAATTATGATATAAGAGATAATAATGTACTGGCCTCTGTTGGAGACTAGAATTACAGCCCGTGTCAGAGGACAAGCCTCACATAGAAAAAGATGTAATAATAAACTCTAGTAAGCAATTTATACAGATGCACTTAAAGTGTGTCTGAGTGCAATATTACTGTCTGTGTATCCACAGAGCAGAAGGGGCTTACGGAACTCCAAACCAGAGGGCAGAATCAGTGCATAATCAGGTGCAGAGAACTGGTGCCATAAAGTCACTCCATGTGCGGACCCCCCGTGTGGAAGATGCGTTTCGCCCATTAGGGCTTGTTCACTTCCGGGTTCGCAGTATCACCACTATTTCTATTCTATATCTTCCCATCATATTTACTCAGTGTGTGTTTAGTGCAGCCAAATGTTTTCTCTATCTACAATTGTGGCATCTGTCAACAATTCAGGTGTTAAAGTCTGGTGAGCATTGATTAGCAATATATTAACTTAATTTCTCTGACGTCCTAAGTGGATGCTGGGGACTCCGTCAGGACCATGGGGATTAGCGGCTCCGCAGGAGACAGGGCACAAAACTAAAGCTTTAGGATCAGGTGGTGTGTACTGGCTCCTCCCCCTATGACCCTCCTCCAAGCCTCAGTTAGGTTTTTGTGCCCGTCCGAGCAGGGTGCAATCTAGGTGGCTCTCTTAAGGAGCTGCTTAGAAAAAGTTTTTAGGTTTCTTATTTTCAGTGAGTCCTGCTGGCAACAGGCTCACTGCATCGAGGGACTTAGGGGAGAGAAGTTCAACTCACCTGCGTGCAGGATGGATTGGCTTCTTAGGCTACTGGACACCATTAGCTCCAGAGGGAGTCGGAACACAGGTCTCACCCTGGGGTTCGTCCCGGAGCCGCGCCGCCGACCCCCCTTGCAGATGCTGAAGATTGAAGGTCCAGAAACCGGCGGCAGAAGGCTTTTCAGTCTTCATGAAGGTAGCGCACAGCACTGCAGCTGTGCGCCATTGTTGTCACACACTTCACACCAACGGTCACGGAGGGTGCAGGGCGTTGCTGGGGGCGCCCTGGGCAGCAATGTATAATACCTTATTCTGGCTAAAAATACATCACATATAGCCCCTGGAGGCTATATGGATGTATTTAACCCCTGCCAGGTCTCAGAAAAACGGGAGAAGAAGCCCGCCGAAAAGGGGGCGGGGCCTATTCTCCTCAGCACACAGCGCCATTTTCCCTCACAGAAAGGCTGGTGGGAAGGCTCCCAGGCTCTCCCCTGCACTGCACTACAGAAACAGGGTTAAAACAGAGAGGGGGGGCACTTATTTGGCGATATGTATATATATATTAAAATGCTATAAGGGAAAAACACTTATATAAAGGTTGTCCCTGTATAATATAGCGTTTTTGGTGTGTGCTGGCAAAACTCTCCCTCTGTCTCCCCAAAGGGCTAGTGGGGTCCTGTCCTCTATCAGAGCATTCCCTGTGTGTGTGCTGTGTGTCGGTACTTGTGTGTCGACATGTATGAGGACGATGTTGCTGAGGAGGCGGAGCAATTGCCTGTAATGGTGATGTCACTCTCTAGGGAGTCGACACCGGAATGGATGGCTTATTTAAGGAATTACGTGATAATGTCAACACGCTGCAAGGTCGATTGACGACATGAGACGGCCGGCAAACCAATTAGTACCTGTCCAGGCGTCTCAAACACCGTCAGGGGCGCTAAAACGTCCTTTTACCTCAGTCGGTCGACACAGACACGGACACTGACTCCAGTGTCGACGGTGAAGAAACAAACGTATTTTCCTTTAGGGCCACACGTTACTTGTTAAGGGCAATGAAGGAGATGTTACATATTTCTGATACTACAAGTACCACAAAAAAGGGTATTATGTGGAGTGTGAAAAAACTACATGTGGTTTTTCCTGAATCAGATAAATTAAATGAAGTGTGTGATGATGCGTGGGTTTCCCCCGATAGAAAATTATTGGCGGTATACCCTTTCCCGCCAGAAGTTATGGCGCGTTGGGAAACACACCTTAGGGTGGATAAGGCGCTCACACGCTTATAAAAACAAGTGGCGTTACCGTCTCCAGATACGGACGCCCTCAAGGAGCCAACTGATAGGAGGTTGGAAAATATCCTTAAAAGTATATACACACATACTGGTGTTATACTGCGACCAGCGATCGCCTCAGCCTGGATGGGCAGCGCTGGGGTGGCTTGGTCGGATTCCCTGACTGGAAATATTGATACCCTTGACAGGGACAGTATTTTATTGACTATAGAGCATTTAAAAGATGCATTTCTATATATGCGAAACTCTGGCATCAAGAGTAAGTGCGATGTCCATATCTGCCAGACGATGTTTATGGACACGACAGTGGTCAGGTGATGCAGATTCCAAACGGCACATGGAAGTATTGCCGTATAAAGGGGAGGAGTTATTTGGGGTCGGTCCATCGGACCTGGTGGCCACGGCAACAGCTAGAAAATCCACCTTTTTTACCCCAAGTCACATCTCAGCAGAAAAAGACATAGTCTTTTCAGCCTCAGTCCTTTCGTCCCCATAATATCTGCCCAGGGATAGAGGTAAGGGAAGAAGACTGCAGCAGGCAGCCCATTCCCAGGAACAGAAGCCTTCCACCGCTTCTGCCAAGTCCTCAGCATGACGCTGGGGCCGTACAAACAGGTGCGGTGGGGGGTCGTCTCAAGAGTTTCAGCACGCAGTGGGCTCACTCGCAAGTGGACCCCTGGATCCTACAAGTAGTATCCCAGGAGTACAGATTGGAAATTCGAGACGTCTCCCCCTCGCAGGTTCCTGAAGTTTGCTTTACCAACGTCTACCTCCGACAGGGAGGCAGTATTGGAAACAATTCACAAGCTGTATTCCCAGCAGGTGATAATCAAAGTACCCCTCCTACAACAGGTAAAGGGGTATTATTCCACACTATATTGTGGTACTGAAGCCAGACGGCTCGGTGAGACCTATTCTAAATGGAGTCACTCAAAGCAGTGATAGCGAACCAGGAAGAAGGGGACTATATGGTGTCCCTGGACATCAAGGATGCTTACCTCCATGTCCAAATTTGCCCTTCTCACAAAGGGTACCTCAGGTTCGTGGTACAAAACTGTCACTATCAGTTTCAGACGCTGCCGTTTGGATTGTCCACGGCACCCCGGGTCTTTACCAAGGTAATGGCCGAAATGATGATTCTTCTTCAAAGAAAAGGCGTCTTAATTATCCCTTACTTGGACGATCTCCTGATAAGGGCAAGGTCCAGAGAACAGTTGGAGATCTGAGTAGCACTATCTCAAGTAGTTCTACGACAGCACGGGTGGATTCTAAATATTCCAAAATCGCAGCTGTCTCCGACGACACGTCTGCTGTCCCTAGGGATGATTCTGGACACAGTCCAGAAAAAGGTGTTTCTCCCGGAGGAGAAAGCCAGGGAGTTATCCGAGCTAGTCAGGAACCTCCAAAAACCAGGAAAAGTGTCAGTGCATCATTGCACAAGGGTCCTGGGAAAAATGGTGGCTTCTTACGAAGCGATTCCATTCGGCAGATTTCACGCAAGAACCTTTCAGTGGGATCTGCTGGAAAAATGGTCCGGATCGCATCTTCAGATGCATCAGCGGATAACCCTGTCTCCAAGGACAAGGGTGTCTCTTCTGTGGTGGCTGCAGAGTGCTCATCTACTAAAGTGCCACAGTTATGCATTCAGGACTGGGTCCTGGTGACCACGGATTCCAGCTTGAAAGGCTGGGGAGCAGTCACACAGGGAAAAAATTTCCAGGGAGTGTGATCAAGTCTGGGGACTTCTCTCCGCATAAATATACTGGAGCTAAGAGCAATTTACAATGCTCTAAGCTTAGCAAGACCTCTGCTTCAAGGTCAGCCGGTATTGATCCAGTGGGACAACATCACGGCAGTCGCCCACGTAAACAGACAGGGCGGCACAAGAAGCAGGAGGACAATGGCAGAAACTGCAAGGATTCTTCGCTGGGCGGAAAATCATGTGATAGCACTGTCAGCAGTTTTTCATTCCGGGAGTGGACAACTGGGAAGCAGACTTCCTCAGCACGACCTCCACCCGGGAGAGTGGGGACTTCATCGAGAAGTTGTTTCCACATGATTGTGCACCGTTGGGAAGACCAAAGGTGGACATGATGGCGTCCCGCCTGAACAAAAAACTGGACAGGTATTGCGCCAGGTCAAGAGACCCTCAGGAAATAGCTGTGGACGTTCTGGTAACACCATGGGTGTACCAGTCGGTGTATGTGTTCCCTCCTCTGCTTCTCATACCAAAGGTACTGAGAATTATAAGACGTAGAGGAGTAAGAACTATACTTGTGGCTCCGGATGGGCCAAGAAGGACTTGGTACCCGGAACTTCATGAGATGCTCACGGAGGACTCAGGGCCTCTGCCGATAAGAAGGGACTTGCTTCAGCAAGTACCATGTCTGTTCCAAGACTTACCGCGGGTGCGTTTGACGGCATGGCGGTTGAACGCCGGATCCTAAGGGAAAAAAGGCATTCCGGAAGAGGTCATTCCTACCCTGGTCAAAGCCAGGAAGGAGGTGACCGCACAACATTATCACCACATGTGGCGAAAATATGTTGCGTGGTGTGAGGCCAGGAAGGCCCCATGAAGAAATTTCAACTCGGTCGATTCCTGCATTTCCTGCAAACAGGAGTGTCTATGGGCCTCAAATTGGGGTCCATTAAGGTTCAAATTTCGGCCCTGTCGATTTTCTTCCAGAAAGAATTGGCTTCAGTTCCTGAAGTCCAGAAATTTGACAAGGGAGTACTGCATATACAACCCCCTTTTGTGCCTCCAGTGGCACTGTGGGATCTCAACGTAGTCCTGGGATTCCTAAAATCACGTTGGTTTAAACCGCTCAAATCTGTGGATTTGAAATATCTCACATGGAAAGTGACCATGATGTTGGCCCTGGCCTCGGCCAGGCGAGTGTCAGAATTGGCGGCTTTGTCTCACAAAAGCCCATATCTGATTGTCCATTCGGACAGGGCAGAGCTGCGGACTCGTCCCCAGTTTCTCCCTAAGGTGGTGTCAGCGTTTCATCTGAACCAGCTTATTGTGGTACCTGCGGCTACTAGAGACTTGGAGGACTCCAAGTTGCTAGATGTTGTCAGGGCCCTGAAAATATAGATTTCCAGGACGGCTGGAGTCAGGAAAACTGACTTGCTGTTATCCTGTATGCACCCAAAAAACTGGGTGCTCTTGCTTCTAAGCAGACGATTGCTAGTTGAATGTGTAGTACAATTCAGCTTGCACATTCTGTGGCAGGACTGCCACAGCCAAAATATATAAATGCCCATTCCACAAGGAAGGTGGGCTCATCTTGGGCGACTGCCCGAGGGGTCTCGGCTTTACAACTTTGCCGAGCTGCTACTTGGTCAGGGGCACACCCTGGCTGAGGAGGACCTGGAGTTCTCTCACTCGGTTCTGCAGAGTCATCCGCACTCTCCCGCCCGTTTGGGAGCTTTGGTATAATCCCCATGGTCCTGACGGAGTCCCCAGCATCCACTTAGGACGTCAGAGAAAATAAGATTTTACTTACCGATAAATCTATTTCTCGTAGTCCGTAGTGGATGCTGGGCGCCCATCCCAAGTGCGGATTGTCTGCAATACTTGTACATAGTTATTGTTACAAAAAAATCGGGTTGTTATTGTTGTGAGCCGTCTGTTCAGAGGCTCCTACGTTTGTCATACTGTTAACTGGGTTTAGATCACAAGTTATACGGTGTGATTGGTGTGGCTGGTATGAGTCTTACCCGGGATTCAATATCCTTCCTTATTGTGTACGCTCGTCCGGGCACAGTATCCTAACTGAGGCTTGGAGGAGGGTCATAGGGGGAGGAGCCAGTACACACCACCTGATCCTAAAGCTTTAGTTTTGTGCCCTGTCTCCTGCGGAGCCGCTAATCCCCATGGTCCTGACGGAGTCCCCAGCATCCACTACGGACTACGAGAAATAGATTTATCGGTAAGTAAAATCTTATTATAAGTGATCCCACTTGGATATTTTCATAATAATGCTTTGACCACTCCTCGGTCCTATTAATACAGAAATCTGTACTGGTCAGGGGAAATGGGGGTATGACAATTCAGTGTCTACAACCTTTCCAATTACTCTT
The DNA here is from genome assembly GCF_028390025.1 of Pseudophryne corroboree. Taxonomy (NCBI): domain Eukaryota; kingdom Metazoa; phylum Chordata; class Amphibia; order Anura; family Myobatrachidae; genus Pseudophryne; species Pseudophryne corroboree. The sequence continues at coordinate 436,981,054 of NC_086448.1, forward strand.
TGGAATAAAGAGACCAGAACATTTTAACATTTTTTTCAATTCTTCATTTTTCTCATGGATCATTTTAGATGGGTAATCATGTTTATATTATCACCAATAAAAGTTATGTTTTAAACATTCCTTGATATATAATATAGGAACCTTTTTTTCCTGTACAGAGTGCGCCCACACAAGAGCCTTCTTTTTCTCCCATTGCTAGGCATCTTGTCTAAACAAGAAGCTTCAGAGATATTGTTCCAGGTCGAGAGACCCTCAAGCAATAGCAGTGGATGCTCTGGTGACCCAGTGGGTGTTTCGGTCGGTATATGTTTTCCCTCCACTTCCACTGATTCCAAAAGTTCTCAAAATAATAAGAAGAACAAGAGTTTGAGCAATCTTCATAGCCCCAGACTTGCCAAGGAGGGCATGGAATCCAGATCTTCAGGAGTTGCTCATAGAAGATCCTCGGCCTCTTCCTCCTTGAGAGGACCTACTACAGCAGGGGCCGTGTGTGTATCAAGACTTACCGCGGCTACGTTTGATGGCATGGCTGTTGAGCGCCGGATCCTAGCCCGAAAGGGTATTCCCAAGGAAGTCATCCCCACTCTTATTCAGGCCAGGAAAGCAATAACGTCTAAACATTACCACTGTATTTGGAGAAAATGTGTGTCTTGGTGTGAATCCAAGAAGGCTCCTACGGAAGAGTTTGAGTTAGGACGTTTTCTCCATTTTCTGCAGGCTGGTGTGGATGCGGTCCTTAGATTGGGGTCAATCAAGGTCCAGATTTCGGCCTTATCAGATTTCTTTTAAAAACAATTGGCCTTCTTTCCAGAAGTTCAGACGTTCGTGAAAGGGGTTTTGCACATCCAGCCTCCATTTGTGCCTCCAGTGGCACCATGGGACCTTAATGGGGTGTTGCAGTTCCTTCAATCAGATTGGTTTGAACCTCTGCAGGAGATAGAATTGAAGTTTCTCACTTGGAAAGTGGTGATGCTTTTGGCCTTGGCATCCGCAACGCGGGTGTCTGAGTTGGGGGCCTTGTCTCACAAGAGCCCTTACCTGATCTTCCATGAAAATAGGGCAGAGTTAAGATCTCGTCAACAATTTCTTCCAAAGGTGGTTTCGTCCTTCCACATAAACCAACCTATTGTGGTGCCAGTAGCTACTGACACTTTCACTGAGTCAAAGTCTCTAGATGTGGTTAGAGCTTTGAAGATTTGTGTCGCAAGAACAGCTCGGTTACGGAAAACAGAGGCTCTGTTTGTCCTGTATGCTCCAAGCAAGATTGGGTGTCCTGCTTCTAAGCAGACTATTGCGCGCTGGATCATAGGGACAATTCAGCACGCTCATTCTACGGCAGGCTTGCTGGTACCGAAGTCGGTGAAGGCCCATACTACTAGGAAAATGGTCTCATCCTAGGCGGCTGCCCGGGGCGTCTCGGCTTTACAACTTTGCCGAGCGGCTACTTGGTCAGGGTCAAACACATTTGCTACATTTTATAAGTTTGACACTTTGGCCGATGAGGACCTCAAGTTTGGTCAATCAGTGCTGCAGGGTCATCCGCACTCTCCCGCCCGTACTGGAGCTTTGGTATAACCCCATGGTACTGAAGTATACCCCAGCATCCTCTAGGACATATGAGAAAATAGGATTTTAATACCTACCGGTAAATCCTTTTCTTCTAGTCCGTAGAGGATGCTGGGCACCCGACCCAGTGCGTACTTTACCTGCAGTTTGTTCATTATTGTTACATAAGTTGTGTTACATTTGTTTTCAGCATGTTGCTGCAAATGGTTCATGCCTGTTGGCGTGTGTTATGTTGAATGCCATGTTGTGCGGCATGGTTGAGGTGTGAGCTGGTATGAATCTGACCATTAGTATAAAAGTAAATCCTTTCCTCGAAATGTCCGTGTCCCTGGGCACAGTTCCTATAACTGAGGTCTGGAGGAGGGGCATAGAGGGAGGAGCCAGTTCACACCCTTTGAATAGTCTTAGCGTGCCCATGGCTCCTGTGGAACCGTCTATACCCCATGGTACTGAAGTGGACCCCAGCATCCTCTACGGACTAGGAGAAAAGGGTTTACCGGTAGGTATTAAACTCCTGTTCTTCTTCTTATTATTATTATTATTATTATTATTATTATACCAGTTATTTATATAGCGCACATATATTCCACAGTGCATTACAGAGAGTATTTGGCCATTCATTTCAGTCCCTCCCCCAGTTAAGCTTACAATCTATATTCCTACCACATGCATACGCACACACATTCACACTAGGGTTAATTTTGTTAGGAGCCAATTAACCTACCAGTATATTTTTGGATTTGGGGAGGAAACCCGCGCAAGCACGAGGAGAATATACAAACTCCACACAGTTAGGGCCATTTTGGGAATCGGCCCATGACCTCAGTGCTGTGATGCAGTAATGCTAACCATTACACCGTCGTGGCTGCCGTACTTCACAAGTGAGCTTGACCCCAGTGAATACAAAGTTTTCTATTGAAGTCTGACACATGGTGAGTGACTGCATTTATATTTCCAGATTTACATGCAGTCTATTCTTATTTTTCAGTAAATTTAAGAAATTCATACAAAGCCAGCACACTACAATATCATCATCTGTGTGTGCATCAAGAATACTGCATGCTGCATTTTATAGTGAGATGACCATTTCACTAAAATTAGCAGCTATAAAATCATTAAAGCATAATATAAGTCTACTTTTTAGAGTTTTATTAAATATTTACAACCATATTTTTATTTTGTACAACACAAGTACAAATAGCTATCTCTGGAGGCAAAACAAAATATTTGAATATCTTGAAAGTAAGGGAAATGGGCTGCACCATATAGTGTAGCAAGTTTATACAGCATAATAGCATCATGCCAACAAGTGAACACATACCAAATCAGTAATGCATAAGTCATACAGTATTTTGCACTTTACATGCCACCATGTGTAGAGGAATTTGAGATAAAAACACTGGGCAGGCCATAGGCTATCACAAGTGTCAGTGGTGCAGGCCATGGATACAGTTACTCTACCTACAGATGTGAAAGTGGGCTTCTCAGCGCTTGTACTCTCTGTCGCACACTGGTGTACAAGGGGGAAGATAGAAAATAGCATTTGGATATTATCACTGTCGCGTATCTGGAAATAATCTCAGTAGCAGATGCAACTACATCCACCAACAAGACCTATATGTGTATACAATTCAAATGATATATCACACCCAATCTCCTTTCTAAAGTGATTCCCGTTATCGCGCATATCGCGCCCATAGTAATCAGGTTTAGCTGCATAAAGGGCTGGGTGCCGCGTTACCCCCGGGAGTAGCAAACTGAATTTATGATACCATACCCGTCAGCAGAAACAGAACAGGTGTGGAAGGCGGTGAAAATAATTAAATACCGCCCTCTAACTCACGAGGCGGCCTTACCAACTTCACGGTTTATGAACTGCCACTAATTTACCTATAATACTTGTTTTTTGTTTTCACATTATGCATATTTATTTTTGTTTTCAAAAACAATACTTTAAAGAATGTTTACAAAAGTTACACAGTACACTCAGTCTATTCAGTACAGCCCCGATCTGCAAACAGTAAGTATAAACCGTACTTAACGTTCTTGCTCTGGTAACCTCTTGTAGATTCTATTACAGGTGGTGAATATGGACATATCTACAAAAATGATTTCTTCACTACCACCAGCCCTGTTAAATCATAATAAAGCATAAATCCTAGCACACGTGCTGCCTTCTGTCTGTAAAAGTAGAAGTGTGTAATCCGTATTATTCCTTTGGTGGAAAAATCAAGTTCATGTTTATAAAAATAACATTTTTAATTCTACCGCCCAGTTGGATGTTAAAATGTCTTTATTTTTTTATCCTAAAATTGCCTTAAGCTTTCCTCTTCATATGTGTACTGTATATAATTACTAGGCAATATGACATATTACTCACTCCAAAGACCTCTTTTAAGGGGTTCGGTATGAAATCCCAACTGTTGGGATCCCGGCGGTAGAAATACTGACTCCGGAATCCCGACATCTAGCGCATCGTGTCTCTTCGTGGGCTCGCTACGCTTTGGGCCCGATCGCCACACTAATCTATTCCCCCTCGGGTGGTGGTGTGGACCACCACCCAAATGGGGATTCCAGGTGGCGGGTGAGATTCTGACCGCCGGCATTTCAACGGATGTCGGGATTCTGACGTAGGTATTTTATCCGCCGGGATCCCGACAGTTTGGAAATTAACTGCGTCCCCTTCTAAGACATCATTTTTCAAGGGGGCCTTACATTGGATATTGAGTTACAAACGCCTCATTTTAGTTACATATCTATTACTGTGGGCCTTGTAACTTGTATAATGCCCTCATTTTATGTGGCAGAGGTATTAAAATCAGCTTTCAGGTGATGATCCTAGACTAATAAGAGAAGCCATTTTTTGTGTATAGTCCAACAAGTGTCCATGAACTACAATGGTTTTATGATAAATAGGAGACATGCTGGAAAATTACTTAATTTCATAGTCCTCCTTAGTGAACAAATCCTTAGCCAGGCTTTTTACATGCTGATGAAAAGGTGTTTACGGTTCTCCTGTGTTCAGTTCTGCATTACTATATGTGGATCAATCATCTCTACCATTTAATAGGTTAACCCCTCAGCTCTCATACCTGTGTGTATATGTATATGTAAGAATTCTTTGGCTGGGTAAGGTGCTCACATGTCCAGCATACGTGCCTGCTCTCCGGGAAGTTGCAGGAGACTCCTGTTTTTTTGTTGGGGGGGGGGGGATAGGTGGGTTTTGCCTTGTAAATAAATTCGTAAAAAAAAAAAAATCCAGTATTGGCCGCATCCCATACCTCCAGCAAACTTGGACCCTATTACATATGCCCCTATTTTTTCATTGAGTCCAGAGGATCCTAGCTCATATTCAGATACACATTCATGATCTCAAAGAGATCATTAATCCTATATATTGCAAATCACCCCTAGTAATAGGAAGAAATACCGGTGATGTGACAAAGAGGCCAGGTCATTTAAAAGAAACAAGCAAACAAGTGAGGACAAAACCATAAAATGGGGGAGGGTTAGGGTTATTCTGCAGGTGTGGTGGAGGTCAGAGTTAGGCTTCGGGGAGGGACGGTTAGGGTTAGGCTACGGGAGGGGGAAGTTAGGTATGGCTGCAGCAGGGATGGGTTAGTTGTAGGATTAGAGGCATGGTAAAAACACTTACCATGATCCTTTGGGATCCCGACTGCCAGGATTTTGCACACAACCCAATTGGAGCGCTCAATACTGAAAATAAACGATAAGGTGATAGAAATGTAGGCACAGGTCAAACCTTGAAAAAAGGTAAACAAAAGAGGCAGAACCACATGGGATACATATATATGTGTGTGTATATATATATATATTGTGACAAGAACACTGGGATAGTGTTTGAGGGCAGGTATATTTGTCCCAGGTTCTTGTCTTACATGTTTTAGAAAATGTTAACTTCTAGGAAAAATGCTTTTTGTTTTGTCTGAACCTTTTCAGTTTGCTGTAAAAGCTGGGTAAAGGCTCTGAGAGAGAGATAAGGCGAGTTCTAGACATTGGGCCCAGTTCGGGTCTTTGGCCTCACAGAGGGCTAATCAGGGTTTCAGCTGTGTAAGAGTGTTATAGTGCTTCTAACCTGATTAGTATGGGCAGACTGCCTGGGAAGGCTGCAGGATCTGTGTGTGAGAGACACGTTTTCTGATGCAAGTAAGCTATACAGTATGTACTGAAGAACTCTGTGTTTTGTTTAGTGACAGTTAGGAATATCTTATGTTTAGTTAGTGCCGGACAGGCAAGGTATTTTTATTTTGGGGTTTGTTTTATTTTCTGTTTCAATAAAACTGGCCGGGGTCAGTTGTACCAGAAACTGGACTTGTGTTGTTCCTCAGCTGCTGCGTGCGGCCATATTCCCCAGGAAAAGGCGCCTTGCACCCCTACAGTGTTACAACTTGGTGGAGAATGCGAGCACACCGTTCTGCGCATAAGTGAAAGCAGCAGCTTTGTGAGGCCTGCAGAAAACGGTGGTTTATGCAGATACAGCCCAGTGTGAAGTTACTGAGACTCACCCCTGAGGGTTTGATATATGTCCTGGGTGAAAGCAGCTACAAAGCCGCCTGAAAAATCTGTCGACATGGAGGATCTGCTTAAAGCCTTGCTGCAAGCTACAGCGGCTCAGCAGGAGGCCAACCGACAGCAGCAGGTGGCAATGGAGGAAAATAGGAGACAACAGCAGGTGGCAATGGAGGAAAATTGGAGACTACAGCAGGAGGCCAACAGACAGCAGCAGGTGGCAATGGAGGAAAATAAGAGACAACAGCAGGCAGTTGTTGATGAACTTTACAGGCAACAGCGTCAGGATAGAGAGGCCTTAGCAGAAGTGGTGCAGAGACTTGCAGCTCGGGTTGGAGATGTGGCCGTCAGTGCTCCAACCAGCTCTAGTTCTATACGGGCCAGTCACTTCCTGCAGAAAATTACAGAGGCTGATGATGTGGAGGCCTATCTGACCACGTTTGAAAGGACTGCCGAGCGTGAGAACTGGCCGAAAGCACAGTGGGCCAGTCTGCTGGCACCTTTCCTGTCAGGTGAGCCCCAAAAAGCTTACTTTGATTTAAGCCCTGCTGAGGCTCGGGACTATGATAAACTAAAGACTGAGATCCTGACCCGCCTGGGAGTCACGCTGTCAGTACGAGCACAACGGGTGCACCGTTGGCTGTACGCCATGGAGAAGCCTCCGCGCTCCCAGATGCACGACCTTATTCAGCTAACAAAAAAATGGCTACAGCCAGAAACATTAACTGGTCCCCAGATGGTGGAAAGAGTCGTCATGGACCGCTACTTGAGATCTTTGCCCATGGTCCTGCGCAAGTGGGTGAGCCATGGAAACCCGGGTACTGCTGACCAATTAGTGGACATGGTAGAGAGGTATTTGGCAGCAGAGGAACTACTGATGACCACCCAGCAACCCATAGATCCTCGACAGCGCCCTTCAGTAAAGACTGGTAAGACTGTTCCGTGGGAAAACGTTGCTGGGCGGTTAAGAGAACGCAAGGCTGGAGAGACTGTAAACACTGGCCCTGGAAACAGGCCAATGGGGCTAGAACGGTCTATGCTGCCCAAACGGGTTGATAATCGTGTGATTAAATGTTTTAGGTGTGGTATGCCAGGTCATGTTATTGCCAATTGCCCAGTCACGCAAGAACCCATGCAATGTGATGCTGCCTTTGAATGTCGCAGAATGTCTTTCTTTGCTAGGTTAGCCTGTACTGTGGTACCTTCACCTGAGCTGGAAAAACAAATGTGTGATGTGTTCTTAGAGGGTAACCGGGTAGAGGCCTTGCTAGATTCAGGAAGTTTAGTTACCCTCGTGAAAGCTGGGTTAGTGAACCCCTTAAAGGTCCAGCAAATACCTATTGGGGTAACTTGCATACATGGGGATACCCAACATTATGCCACTGCTGAGGTGAATATAGAAACTTGTTGTGGGTCAGCAATAGTTAAAGTGGGACTGGTCCCTACCTTGGTGCATGAGGCCATAATAGGGAGGGATTTTCCTCATTTTTGGAAACTGTGGGAATCACGGTTATCTACAGATGTGAGAAGTAAAAAGCCAGTTGATAATACCGGTGATTTTATGGATGTACGTGGGTCTTCGGAACTTTCTGGCCCTTTGCCTTTTGCTAGTTTGGCTGGGGAAGTGACAGATGGGGAGTCCAGTGAGGACCCTCTTGCTGGGAACAGAGACATAGTAGTTAGAACTGAAAGCGTGCCTGACCTGGAGGTAAAGAAGGATCTGTTTGCGTCTGAACAGTTAAAGGATCCTACCTTAATAAAGGCTAGAGAGAATGTTAAGATTGTTAATGGGGAACCTGTGGTACCAGGTGACAGGGTTACGTATCCCCACATGGCCATCTGTAATGAGCTCTTGTACCACATTGTCAAAAGGGGTGAGGATGTGGTGGAACAGTTGGTAGTTCCCCAGCCTTATCGGAGAACGGTACTAGATTTAGCTCATAGTCACGTTACCGCAGGACATTTAGGGGCAGAAAAAAACACTGAAAGAGTTTTACAAAGGTTCTTTTGGCCAGGGGTTTATAAAGAAGTGTCTGAATATTGTTCTTCCTGTCCTGAATGCCAGTATCATGCCCCTAGACCCCATTTCAGGAGCCCACTAGTTCCCATGCCTATTATAGAGGTCCCGTTTGACAGAATAGCCATGGATCTCGTGGGGCCCTTGTTAAAGTCTGCTCGGGGCCATCAGTATATCCTGGTAATTATGGACTATGCCACTCGATATCCTGAGGCTGTCCCTTTACGCACTATCACAACCAAGGCGATAGCTAGGGAGCTGGTGCAGGTATTTAGTAGAGTGGGAATACCAAAAGAAATTTTGACTGACCAAGGTACTCCATTTATGTCAAGGATCATGAAAGAATTGTGCAAGTTATTTAAGGTCACTCACCTCAGGACGTCCATCTACCATCCCCAAACTGACGGGTTGGTGGAAAGGTTTAATAAAACATTAAAAAGTATGTTAAAAAAGGTTGTTGAGAGAGATGGGAAAAACTGGGATTGTTTGTTGCCCTACTTGTTAATGGCCATCAGAGAAGTTCCTCAGTCCTCTACGGGGTTTTCTCCATTTGATTTGTTGTATGGTAGACACCCCAGAGGGCTGTTGGATATTGCCAAAGAGACGTGGGAAGGACAGCCCACTCCTTATAGAAGCGTTATTGAGCATGTAACACAAATGCAGGATAGGATTGCAGCCGTGGTACCTGTTGTCAGAGAGCACATGGAACAGGCCCAAAGTGCTCAACAGAGGGTCTATAACCGGAGTGCCAAGATACGGGAATTTGCTCCTGGAGATAGAGTTCTTGTTTTGGTACCCACTGTGGAAAGCAAATTCCTAGCTAAATGGCAGGGTCCATTTGAGATTAGGGAAAAAGTGAATGAGGTTAATTACAAAGTATACCAGCCGGGAAAGAGAAAACCCGAACAGATCTACCATGTTAACTTAATCAAACCCTGGAAAGATAGGTTGTCTCTGTCAGCGGAGCCTTGCCCTTCGGTGTCTTCACCCCGGTTGCTTCCCGCAGTGAAGGTGTCAGAGACATTGTCAGCTGATCAGAACAATCAGGTTAAAGAATTTCTCATCCAAAATAGGGAGGTATTTTCAGAGCTGCCTGGCCGAACGACCATAATAAAACATGACATTGTCACAGAACCAGGGGTCAGGGTTCATTTAAAGCCATATAGGATTCCTGAAGCTCAGCGAGAAGCTATTTCTAAAGAAGTTAAAACCATGTTAGAACTTGGAGTCATAGAGGAGTCTAACAGTGAGTGGTCCAGTCCCATAGTGCTCATCCCGAAGCCCGACGGTAGCATACGCTTCTGTAATGACTTTCGTAAGTTAAATGAGGTGTCCAAGTTTGACGCATACCCCATGCCCCGTGTGGATGAGCTTGTAGAAAGGCTGGGAACAGCCAGGTTTCTCACCACATTGGACCTGACCAAAGGTTACTGGCAAATACCTTTATCTGATAGCGCCAAAGAAAAAACAGCCTTTTCGGTTCCGGAGGGGCTGTACCAGTATAAGATGTTACCCTTTGGGTTGCATGGGGCTCCAGCAACCTTTCAACGGGCGATGGATAAAATTTTGAGGCCCCATAGAAAATATGCAGCTGCCTATTTGGATGATGTGGTAATTCACAGTAAAGACTGGGGGTCCCATTTGGTTAAAGTACAAGCAGTACTGGACTCAATCAGAGAGGCAGGGTTAACTGCTAACCCAAAGAAGTGCTGCCTCGCAATGGAGGAGGTCAAATACTTGGGCTTCACCATAGGCAGAGGTCTGATTAGGCCCCAATTGAATAAAGTTGATGCTATTCAAAACTGGCCTCGTCCAGTGAATAAAAAACAGGTAAGGGCTTTTTTGGGAATTACTGGGTACTATAGACGGTTTATTCCCAATTTTGCGACCACAGCGGTGCCGTTGTCGGACCTTACCAAAGGGAAGCAGTCAAATGTGGTGAAATGGAACCCTGATGCAGAAAAGGCGTTCCAAGCGTTAAAAGTGGCTTTGTGTTCACAACCGGTGTTGATAACACCAGATTTTTCAAAAGAATTTGTGGTACAGACAGATGCCTCAGAGGTAGGGATAGGTGCTGTGCTGTCCCAAACCAGAGATGGGGACGAACACCCTATCATTTATTTGAGTAGGAAACTCAATGAGCATGAAAAAAGGTATGCCATTGTGGAAAAGGAGGCTTTGGCCATTAAGTGGGCACTAGATACCTTGAGATATTACCTCTTGGGTAGACAATTCAGACTAGTGACGGATCATGCCCCTTTAAAATGGATGTATGTAAATAGAGGCAAGAATGCTCGGGTAACTAGATGGTTTCTAGCGTTGCAGGATTTTAAGTTTACTGTTGAACATAGACCGGGAACACAATTGGCCAACGCAGATGCATTGTCTCGCATCTTCTGTTTGGGGGCTACAAGTGTTCCGGCCCCTAGGTCGAAACAGGGGAGGGGGATATGTGACAAGAACACTGGGATAGTGTTTGAGGGCAGGTATATTTGTCCCAGGTTCTTGTCTTACATGTTTTAGAAAATGTTAACTTCTAGGAAAAATGCTTTTTGTTTTGTCTGAACCTTTTCAGTTTGCTGTAAAAGCTGGGTAAAGGCTCTGAGAGAGAGATAAGGCGAGTTCTAGACATTGGGCCCAGTTCGGGTCTTTGGCCTCACAGAGGGCTAATCAGGGTTTCAGCTGTGTAAGAGTGTTATAGTGCTTCTAACCTGATTAGTATGGGCAGACTGCCTGGGAAGGCTGCAGGATCTGTGTGTGAGAGACACGTTTTCTGATGCAAGTAAGCTATACAGTATGTACTGAAGAACTCTGTGTTTTGTTTAGTGACAGTTAGGAATATCTTATGTTTAGTTAGTGCCGGACAGGCAAGGTATTTTTATTTTGGGGTTTGTTTTATTTTCTGTTTCAATAAAACTGGCCGGGGTCAGTTGTACCAGAAACTGGACTTGTGTTGTTCCTCAGCTGCTGCGTGCGGCCATATTCCCCAGGAAAAGGCGCCTTGCACCCCTACAGTGTTACAATATATATATATCTATCTATCGTATAGTGGTAGTCCTGCACTCCCTTTAACGTCCGTTATTGTGCCCAGATGCTTTCTGTCAGGTATTGTACATAAGGATGAAAGAAAACCAGCGGCACTCCGGGACTTGTAGTATCAAAAAAGTTGTATTAAAGCATTACATCAAATGTGTGTACCAACGTTTCAGGGCCGGGTCTACTACAGCATGCTGGCGCTTGGGATCCCGGCGCCCAGCATACCGGCACAAGGATCCTGCCCACCGGCATGCCGGCAGCAGGGCAAGCGCAAAACTGCACCTTGCGGGCTCGCTGCAGTCACCATGCTGCAGGCACGGCGCCGTACTATTTATTCACCTTCCAGGGGTGTCGTGGACACCCCAAGAGGGAAAATAGTTGTCAGTGTGCCGGCTGTCGGGTTTCCGGCGCCGGTATGCTGAGTGCCGGGATCCCAACAGCCAGCATATCAAATGCCTCCCTTAGGGGCCCGTAGCCCCTTTGTCTAGATGAGTATCAAACAGTGTCTTACCTTAAATAATGGTAGAAGCCTGCCAGTGCATAGGAGGGAGACTCCTCCGGCTCTCCATCCCCACTGCATTCCCCCGACTTCCAGGTGTCACTGCGTGTGACGTCATTCCTCCGTGTGCCGGGATGCTATGGTAGCAGCCGCCTCTTTGGGTAGCACTAGCCTGGGCTGTCAATAGAAGGTGTTATCGTTTATATTACCAGAGCCCATCAAAATCCAAAGTGTTGATAGAAAAATACGTATTTAAATATATGTTAAGTGTTGTTGGGCTCATTGTATTTAGTATAAACATCCATTTGGCGTCCAACTGTAGACGTTTCATTCCTCTGTCTCCACCACGGATAGAGTCCAGGATATGGTAAATAATTATATATCTTAATGACAACTGGGGATGGTTGTGTTCGACAAAGTGCCTGGCCACTGGTTGGTCTGTTCTTTTACCTGATATGGCCTGACTTATAGCGGACCTGTGCAGGGCCATACGTTCTCTGACCGTCCTTGTGGTCTTGCCCACGTATACTTTTCCACATGGGCAAAGAATCAAATAAATTATATAAGACGATGTGCATGTCAGTACGTGACTAATCCGGACCACTTGATTTGTCTGGGGATGCTTGAACGATGGTCCCATGATCATATGGGTACAGGTGGTACACCCCAGGCATTTGTAGTAGCCGGAGGCGTCTTCTATGCACTTTATTTGATACTCAACTTGACAAAGGTGCTACGGGCCCGAAACATTGGTACACACATTTGATGTAATTATTTAATACAACTTTTTTGATACAAGTCCCAGAGTGCCGCTGGTTTTCTCTCATCATTTTATTTATATATATATATATATATATATATATATATATATATATATATAATATATATTAGAGAGAGATAGATACTTTGTTATTGGATTTATACCACAAAGTCCACGAGGTGTGCAACTGCATGTAGCACATACAGTTAAACTATGTACTTTTCCATTCTGAGAACCGTGTAGACAGTTTGACATTTCATGATTAAAGAAGGTTTAATGTGTATTCTGTCAAATATATCAACTATAAAAAAGTAATCTCTTATTTGACCTGTCCCAAATAAAAAATGTAAGATAAAATTAAGTTATTATGCATGTTTGTGCTTTTAATATGAACTGTGTCAACTTACAAAACACTGCACAGTCTACTGCATGCTCGATATATATTCTGACAACAGTTGTAGACTAGTCATTGACCTTAATATAAGGATATTATTATAGAGTTTTGCGCTGTAAGTTGTGTCTGGGCGACACTAAAATATCTTGGAGGTGTGTTGATTTCTTCTTCTATTGCCCTTAGAGTTTGAATTCCCCACTTAACCAAGGTTCCTACATCAACCTTGGTTAAGGAAAATGTCATCTGTGAATATGAAAATTTTAGATCACTTTCCTGTTTCAAACTCTACCTCTTTCAGTCGCTTTTAATGCCTAATATAAAAGATGTAATAGATGACATTTTGTGATGTGTAATGCTGGAATATTAGCCTAAAGCCTCCCTAAGAATACAATCGCTTATATTGTAGATCTTGAAGATGGCATGATAAAGTGTACTAGAGAACCGTGTTGATCTAAGTTGAGCAAAAAAAACAAATATTATTTTGTGTTCTACAATGTATTTCCTGGGGTGCTTCTGGTTACTTGCTGGGGAGTCCTGGGTTGGTGGTCCATGACCAATTCTAATTTTTATGGTCAATGTACTAGGCAAAAACAGTGATTGTGGCTTTCATTCATAAACTATGTGGACAAACAGAAACAATTCATGCCCCTCACTACATAACTGAACCTCAGGCTGACATATAAAGACATTTTATTTAATGTAATATTTTTTTCAGAATTTTTCAATAAGAAACTTTTGACCTACGGGTGCCATGAAAAAAATTCTGATAATCATGGGCGCCGTGATTCAAGAAAGTTTTAGAAACACTGAATTAAGGAGTTTCTCAATTAAAATGTGTTATGTGTAGTTTTTAAGTGGAACCTCCTCTTGTCTACTGGAAAACATGGTGTACTTGTTGGCTGCAAGTTTACCTCCTTGAGAGCAAGAGAGATAGTGAAGGAAACTGCTGGTTTTTTTTTATTTATTATTATTTAAAATATATTTTCTCTGACGTCCTAAGTGGATGCTGGGGACTCCGTCAGGACCATGGGGATTAGCGGCTCCGCAGGAGAGAGGGCACAAAAGTAAAAGCTTTAGGATCAGGTGGTGTGCACTGGCTCCTCCCCCTATGACCCTCCTCCAAGCCTCAGTTAGATTTTTGTGCCCGGCCGAGAAGGGTGCAATCTAGGTGGCTCTCCTAAAGAGCTGCTTAGAGTAAAAGTTTGTTAGGTTTTTTATTTTCAGTGAGTCCTGCTGGCAACAGGCTCACTGCTACGAGGGACTTAGGGGAGAGAAGTGAACTCACCTGCGTGCAGGATGGATTGGCTTCTTAGGCTACTGGACACCATTAGCTCCAGAGGGAGTCGGAACACAGGTCTCACCCTGGGGTTCGTCCCGGAGCCGCGCCGCCGACCCCCCTTGCAGATGCCGAAAAGTGAAGGTCCAGAAATGGCGGCAGAAGACTCTTCAGTGTTCATAAGGTAGCGCACAGCACTGCAGCTGTGCGCCATTGTTGTCAGCACACTTCATAGCAGCGGTCACCAGGGCGCTGGGGGGGGGCGCCCTGGGCAGCAATGATAGTACCTTATTCTGGCTAAAAAAACATCACATATAGCCCCTGGGGGCTATATGGATGTATTTAACCCCTGCCAGGTCTCAGAAAAACGGGAGAAGAAGCCCGCCGAAAAGGGGGCGGGGCCTATTCTCCTCAGCACACAGCGCCATTTTCCCTCACAGAAATGCTGGTGGGAAGGCTCCCAGGTTCTCCCCTGCACTGCACTACAGAAACAGGGTTAAAACAGAGAGGGGGGGCACTTATTTGGCGATATGTATATATATATTAAAATGCTATAAGGGAAAAACACTTATATAAAGGTTGTCCCTGTATAATTATAGCGTTTTTGGTGTGTGCTGGCAAACTCTCCCTCTGTCTCCCCAAAGGGCTAGTGGGGTCCTGTCCTCTATCAGAGCATTCCCTGTGTGTGTGCTGTGTGTCGGTACGTGTGTGTCGACATGTATGAGGACGATGTTGGTGAGGAGGCGGAGCAATTGCCTGAAATGGTGATGTCACTCTCTAGGGAGTCGACACCGGAATGGATGGCTTATTTAAGGAATTACGTGATAATGTCAACACGCTGCAAGGTCGGTTGACGACATGAGACGGCCGGCAAACAAATTAGTACCTGTCCAGGCGTCTCAAACACCGTCAGGGGCTGTAAAACGCTCATTTACCTCAGTCGGTCGACACAGACACAGACACGGACACTGACTCCAGTGTCGACGGTGAAGAAACAAACATATTTTCCTTTAGGGCCACACGTTACATGTTAAGGGCAATGAAGGAGGTGTTACATATTTCTGATACTACAAGTACCACAAGAAGGGTATTATGTGGGGTGTGAAAAAACTACCTGTAGTTTTTCCTGAATCAGATAAATTAAATGAAGTGTGTGATGATGCGTGGGTTTCCCCCGATAGAAAATTATTGGCGGTATACCCTTTCCCGCCAGAAGTTAGGGCGCGTTGGGAAACACCCTTTAGGGTGGATAAGGCGCTCACACGCTTATCAAAACAAGTGGCGGTACCGTCTCCAGATAGGGCCGCCCTCAAGGAGCCAGCTGAGAGGCTGGAAAATATCCTAAAAAGGTATATACACACATACTGGTGTTATACTGCGACCAGCGATCGCCTCAGCCTGGATGTGCAGCGCTGGGGTGGCTTGGTCGGATTCCCTGACTGAAAATATTGATACCCTTGACAGGGACAGTATTTTATTGACTATAGAGCATTTAAAGGATGCATTTCTATATATGCGAGATGCACAGAGGGATATTTGCACTCTGGCATCAAGAGTAAGTGCGATGTCCATATCTGCCAGAAGATGTTTATGGACACGACAGTGGTCAGGTGATGCAGATTCCAAACGGCACATGGAAGTATTGCCGTATAAAGGGGAGGAGTTATTTGGGGTCGGTCCATCGGACCTGGTGGCCTCGGCAACAGCTGGAAAATCCACCTTTTTTACCCCAAATCACATCTCAGCAGAAAAAGACACCGTCTTTTCAGCCTCAGTCCTTTCGTCCCCATAAGGGCAAGCGGGCAAAAGGCCAGTCATATCTGCCCAGGGATAGAGGAAAGGGAAGAAGACTGCAGCAGGCAGCCCATTCCCAGGAACAGAAGCCCTCCACAGCTTCTGCCAAGTCCTCAGCATGACGCTGGGGCCGTACAAGCGGACTCAAGTGCGGTGGGGGGTCGTCTCAAGAGTTTCAGCGCGTAGTGGGCTCACTCGCAAGTGGACCCCTGGATCCTACAAGTAGTATCCCAGGGGTACAGACTGGAAATTTGAGACGTCTCCCCCTCGCAGGCTCCTGATGTCTGCTTTACCAACGTCTTCCTCCGACAGGGAGGCAGTATTGGAAACAATTCACAAGCTGTATTCCCAGCAGGTGATAATCAAAGTAACCCTCCTACAACAAGGAAAGGGCTATTATTCCACACTATATTGTGGTACTGAAGCCAGACGGCTCGGTGAGACCTATTCTAAATGGGAAATCTTTGAACACTTACATACAAAGGTTCAAATCAAGATGGAGTCACTCAGAGCAGTGATAGCGAACCAGGAAGAAGGGGACTATATGGTGTCCCTGGACATCAAGGATGCTTACCTCCATGTCCCAAATTGCCCTTCTCACCAAGGGTACCTCAGGTTCGTGGTACGGAACTGTCACTATCAGTTTCAGACGCTGCCGTTTGGATTGTCCACGGCACCCCGGGTCTTTACCAAAGTAATGGCCGAAATGATGATTCTTCTTCAAAGAAAAGGCGTCTTAATTATCCCTTACTTGGACGATCTCCTGATAAGGGCAAGGTCCAGAGAACAGTTGGAAGTCGGAGTAGCACTATCTCAAGTAGTTCTACGACAGCACGGGTGGATTCTAAATATCCAAAATCGCAGCCGTTTCCGACGACACGTCTGCTGTTCCTAGGGATGGTTCTGGACACAGTCCAGAAAAAGGTGTTTCTCCCGGAGGAGAAAGCCAGGGAGTTATCCGAGCTAGTCAGGAACCTCCTAAAACCAGGAAAAGTGTCAGTGCATCATTGCACAAGAGTCCTGGGAAAAATGGTGGCTTATTACGAAGCGATTCCATTCGGCAGATTCCACGCAAGAACTTTTCAGTGGGATCTGCTGGACAAATGGTCCTAGATGCATTTTCAGATGCATCAGCGGATAACCCTGTCTCCAGGGACAGGGGTGTCTCTCCTGTGGTGGTTACAGAGTGCTCATCTTCTAGAGGGCCGCAGATTCGGCATTCAGGATTGGATGCTGGTGACCACGGAGGCCAGCCTGAGAGGCTGGGGAGCAGTCACACAGGGAAAAAATGTCCAGGGAGTGTGATCAAGTCTGGAGATTTTTCTCCACATAAATATACTGGAGCTAAGGGCAATTTACAATGCTCTAAGCTTAGCAAGACCTCTGCTTCAAGGTCAGCCGGTATTGATCCAGTGGGACAACATCACGGCAGTCGCCCACGTAAACAGACAGGGCGGCACAAGAAGCAGGAGGGCAATGGCAGAAACTGCAAGGATTTTTCGCTGGGCGGAAAATCATGTGATAGCACTGTCAGCAGTGTTCATTCCGGGAGTGGACAACTGGGAAGCAGACTTCCTCAGCAGGCACAACCTCCACCCGGGAGAGTGGGGACTTCATCGGGAAGTCTTCCACATGATTGTGAACCGTTGGAAAAGACCAAAGGTGGACATGATGGCGTCCCGCCTGAACAAAAAACTGGACAAGTATTGCGCCAGGTCAAAAGACCCTCAGGCAATAGCTGTGGACGTTCTGGTAACACCGTGGGTGTACCAGTCGGTGTATGTCTTCCCTCCTCTGCTTCTCATACCCAAGGTATTGAGAATTATAAGACGTAGAGGAGTAAGAACTATACTCGTGGCTCCGGATTGGCCAAGAAGGACTTGGTACCCGGAACTTCAAGAGATGCTCACAGAGGACTCATGGCCTCTGCCGCTAAGAAGGGACTTGCTTCAGCAAGTACCATGTCTGTTCCAAGACTTACCGCGGCTGCGTTTGACGGCATGGCGGTTGAACGCCGGATCCTAAGGGAAAAAGGCATTCCGGAAGAGGTCATTCCTACCCTGGTCAAAGCCAGGAAGGAGGTGACCGCACAACATTATCACCACATGTGGCGAAAATATGTTGCGTGGTGTGAGGCCAGGAAGGCCCCATGAAGAAATTTCAACTCGGTCGTTTCCTGCATTTCCTGCAAACAGGAGTGTCTATGGGCCTCAAATTGGGGTCCATTAAGGTTCAAATTTCGGCCCTGTCGATTTTCTTCCAGAAAGAATTGGCTTCAGTTCCTGAAGTCCAGAAGTTTGTCAAGGGAGTACTGCATATACAACCCCCTTTTTGTGCCTCCAGTGGCACTGTGGGATCTCAACGTAGTTCTGGGATTCCTAAAATCACATTGGTTTAAACCGCTCAAATCTGTGGATTTGAAATATCTCACAGGGAAAGTGACCATGCTGTTGGCCCTGGCCTCGGCCAGGCGAGTGTCAGAATTGGCGGCGTTTGTCTCAAAAAGCCCATATCTGATTGTCCATTCGGACAGGGCAGAGCTGCGGACTCATCCCCAGTTTCTCCCTAAGGTGGTGTCAGTGTTTCACCCGAACCAGCTTATTGTGGTACCTGCGGCTACTAGGGACTTGGAGGACTCCAAGTTGCTAGATGTTGTCAGGGCCCTGAAAATATAGGTTTCCAGGACGGCTGGAGTCAGGAAAACTGACTTGCTGTTATCCTGTATGCACCCAACAAACTGGGTGCTCTTGCTTCTAAGCAGACGATTGCTAGTTGGATGTGTAGTACAATTCAGCTTGCACATGCTGTGGCAGGCCTGCCACAGCCAAAATATGTAAATGCCCATTCCACAAGGAAGGTGGGCTCATCTTGGGCGGCTGCCCGAGGGGTCTCGGCTTTACAACTTTGCCGAGCAGCTACTTGGTCAGGGGCACACCCTGACTGAGGAGGACCTGGAGTTCTCTCATTCGGTGCTGCAGAGTCATCCGCACTCTCCCGCCCGTTTGGGAGCTTTGGTATAATCCCCATGGTCCTGACGGAGTCCCCAGCATCCACTTAGGACGTCAGAGAAAATAAGAATTTACTTACCGATAATTCTATTTCTCGTAGTCCGTAGTGGATGCTGGGCGCCCATCCCAAGTGCGGATTGTCTGCAATACTTGTACATAGTTATTGTTACAAAAATCGGGTTATTATTGTTGTGAGCCATCTTTTCAGAGGCTCCGCTGTTATCATGCTGTTAACTGGGTTCAGATCACAGGTTGTACAGTGTGATTGGTGTGGCTGGTATGAGTCTTACCCGGGATTCAAAATCCTTCCTTATTGTGTACGCTCGTCCGGGCACAGTATCCTAACTGAGGCTTGGAGGAGAGTCATAGGGGGAGGTGCCAGTGCACACCACCTGATCCTAAAGCTTTTACTTTTGTGCCCTGTCTCCTGCGGAGCCGCTAATCCCCATGGTCCTGACGGAGTCCCCAGCATCCACTACGGACTACGAGAAATAGAATTATCGGTAAGTAAATTCTTATTTATTTAATATAATATAACAGTACAGGCAATGGTTGAAAAAATGATATTCTTTGTTCAACAAATCCCAGCAGTTCCCTTAAGAATTAACTAGCCCCTAAATGGACTCCAGCAAGAAAGTGGAGGGCCAGATGCGATTTCTAAACCACGTACTCTCCCATGGGACCTGAAAGTCCAAATTGTCTTCTCTTTCCCATCTCAATTGCCCCGTAAAAGCGGGCCTCTTGGTGTAGTTGGTGTTCTTACTGCATTTCTCTAAATAGATTTATGTTTTCATGATGTAATTAAACACTGGTGGTAACCCCTAGTCAAATGAAGAGTAATGCCACAGAAGTTTCTTGAATATTATGATTCTTGTTCAGTATTCCTTCAGTATTGGTTCCTACATGGTATCGATATCACGATATCAGTCATGTGGGTGTCCGCAGCTTCCCACTCTTTGGCCCAACTCTGGATGTAAAGATGCTAGCACTAGTAGTAGTTGTGCTGTTCAGATTATATTTGCTATTCAATGAGACATTTAAATGGGTGTCTCTTAGTCCTTATTTAGCTGTGGCACAGTAATAGTCAAACCAGGCAGTGTTTTGTAAGGTAGGGGATGTAGCCAGTATCCTGGAGCGTGCTTACTTAGTAACCCCAATACAGTGGGCGCCTGAGGCCTGTCATTACATAGTTATATTACTGGATTCACCCCGTGTCACTTTTGCAGTGGTGAATTTTCTCAAAGTATAGCATTACTGTGTGACACATTTAGATTAAAACACAGCATTTTTACAGTATAAAATGGTGAATGGATCAGGAAATGTGGCTACAAACATTATTGATACATGTGTGTTGTTGTCCATACTTAATTCTCCTGGTGTAAAATAACAAACATACCACTGGTAGTAGAACATTAAATGGTGCTTGAACTGCGACTCGAAAGGCAGTAATCTACAAGCTCCAGCATAACCAAACCTGCATTTGCACTAGTTTAGTTTAATTAAGTTTCAAGATTGATCCCCTTACAAAGCACATTATGTGAAGGTCATGTATGCTCTAGAGATGAGCGCCTGAAATTTTTCGGGTTTTGTGTTTTGGTTTTGGGTTCGGTTCCGCGGCCGTGTTTTGGGTTCGAACGCGTTTTGGCAAAACCTCACCGAATTTTTTTTGTCGGATTCGGGTGTGTTTTGGATTCGGGTGTTTTTTTCAAAAAACACTAAAAAACAGCTTAAATCATAGAATTTGGGGGTCATTTTGATCCCAAAGTATTATTAACCTCAAAAACCATAATTTACACTCATTTTCAGTCTATTCTGAATACCTCACACCTCACAATATTATTTTTAGTCCTAAAATTTGCACCGAGGTCGCTGTGTGAGTAAGATAAGCGACCCTAGTGGCCGACACAAACACCGGGCCCATCTAGGAGTGGCACTGCAGTGTCACGCAGGATGTCCCTTCCAAAAAACCCTCCCCAAACAGCACATGACGCAAAGAAAAAAAGAGGCGCAATGAGGTAGCTGTGTGAGTAAGATTAGCGACCCTAGTGGCCGACACAAACACCGGGCCCATCTAGGAGTGGCACTGCAGTGTCACGCAGGATGGCCCTTCCAAAAAACCCTCCCCAAACAGCACATGACGCAAAGAAAAAAAGAGGCGCAATGAGGTAGCTGTGTGAGTAAGATTAGCGACCCTAGTGGCCGACACAAACACCGGGCCCATCTAGGAGTGGCACTGCAGTGTCACGCAGGATGTCCCTTCCAAAAAACCCTCCCCAAACAGCACATGACGCAAAGAAAAAAAGAGGCGCAATGAGGTAGCTGTGTGAGTAAGATTAGCGACCCTAGTGGCCGACACAAACACCGGGCCCATCTAGGAGTGGCACTGCAGTGTCACGCAGGATGTCCCTTCCAAAAAACCCTCCCCAAACAGCACATGACGCAAAGAAAAAAAGAGGCGCAATGAGGTAGCTGACTGTGTGAGTAAGATTAGCGACCCTAGTGGCCGACACAAACACCGGGCCCATTTAGGAGTGGCACTGCAGTGTCACGCAGGATGTCCCTTCCAAAAAACCCTCCCCAATCAGCACATGATGCAAAGAAAAAGAAAAGAAAAAAGAGGTGCAAGATGGAATTGTCCTTGGGCCCTCCCACCCACCCTTATGTTGTATAAACAAAACAGGACATGCACACTTTAACCAACCCATCATTTCAGTGACAGGGTCTGCCACACGACTGTGACTGATATGACGGGTTGGTTTGGACCCCCCCCAAAAAAGAAGCAATTAATCTCTCCTTGCACAAACTGGCTCTACAGAGGCAAGATGTCCACCTCATCATCACCCTCCGATATATCACCGTGTACATCCCCCTCCTCACAGATTATCAATTCGTCCCCACTGGAATCCACCATCTCAGCTCCCTGTGTACTTTGTGGAGGCAATTGCTGCTGGTCAATGTCTCCGCGGAGGAATTGATTATAATTCATTTTAATGAACATCATCTTCTCCACATTTTCTGGATGTAACCTCGTACGCCGATTGCTGACAAGGTGAGCGGCGGCACTAAACACTCTTTCGGAGTACACACTTGTGGGAGGGCAACTTAGGTAGAATAAAGCCAGTTTGTGCAAGGGCCTCCAAATTGCCTCTTTTTCCTGCCAGTATAAGTACGGACTGTGTGACGTGCCTACTTGGATGCGGTCACTCATATAATCCTCCACCATTCTATCAATGTTGAGAGAATCATATGCAGTGACAGTAGACGACATGTCCGTAATCGTTGTCAGGTCCTTCAGTCCGGACCAGATGTCAGCATCAGCAGTCGCTCCAGACTGCCCTGCATCACCGCCAGCGGGTGGGCTCGGAATTCTGAGCCTTTTCCTCGCACCCCCAGTTGCGGGAGAATGTGAAGGAGGAGATGTTGACAGGTCGCGTTCCGCTTGACTTGACAATTTTGTCACCAGCAGGTCTTTCAACCCCAGCAGACTTGTGTCTGCCGGAAAGAGAGATCCAAGGTAGGCTTTAAATCTAGGATCGAGCACGGTGGCCAAAATGTAGTGCTCTGATTTCAACAGATTGACCACCCGTGAATCCTTGTTAAGCGAATTAAGGGCTCCATCCACAAGTCCCACATGCCTAGCGGAATCGCTCCGTGTTAGCTCCTCCTTCAATGTCTCCAGCTTCTTCTGCAAAAGCCTGATGAGGGGAATGACCTGACTCAGGCTGGCAGTGTCTGAACTGACTTCACGTGTGGCAAGTTCAAAGGGCATCAGAACCTTGCACAACGTTGAAATCATTCTCCACTGCGCTTGAGACAGGTGCATTCCACCTACTATATCGTGCTCAATTGTATAGGCTTGAATGGCCTTTTGCTGCTCCTCCAACCTCTGAAGCATATAGAGGGTTGAATTCCACCTCGTTACCACTTCTTGCTTCAGATGATGGCAGGGCAGGTTCAGTAGTTTTTGGTGGTGCTCCAGTCTTCTGTACGTGGTGCCTGTACGCCGAAAGTGTCCCGCAATTCTTCTGGCCACCGACAGCATCTCTTGCACGCCCCTGTCGTTTTTAAAAAAATTCTGCACCACCAAATTCAAGGTATGTGCAAAACATGGGACGTGCTGGAATTTGCCCATATTTAATGCACACACAATATTGCTGGCGTTGTCCGATGCCACAAATCCACAGGAGAGTCCAATTGGGGTAAGCCATTCCGCGATGATCTTCCTCAGTTGCCGTAAGAGGTTTTCAGCTGTGTGCGTATTCTGGAAAGCGGTGATACAAAGCGTAGCCTGCCTAGGAAAGAGTTGGCGTTTGCGAGATGCTGCTACTGGTGCCGCCGCTGCTGTTCTTGCGGCGGGAGTCCATACATCTACCCAGTGGGCTGTCACAGTCATATAGTCCTGACCCTGCCCTGCTCCACTTGTCCACATGTCCGTGGTTAAGTGGACATTGGGTACAACTGCATTTTTTAGGACACTGGTGAGTCTTTTTCTGACGTCCGTGTACATTCTCGGTATCGCCTGCCTAGAGAAGTGGAACCTAGATGGTATTTGGTAACGGGGGCACACTGCCTCAATAAATTGTCTAGTTCCCTGTGAACTAACGGCGGATACCGGACGCACGTCTAACACCAACATAGTTGTCAAGGCCTCAGTTATCCGCTTTGCAGCAGGATGACTGCTGTGATATTTCATCTTCCTCGCAAAGGACTGTTGAACAGTCAATTGCTTACTGGAAGTAGTACAAGTGGGCTTACGACTTCCCCTCTGGGATGACCATCGACTCCCAGCAGCAACAACAGCAGCGCCAGCAGCAGTAGGCGTTACACGCAAGGATGCATCGGAGGAATCCCAGGCAGGAGAGGACTCGTCAGAATTGCCAGTGACATGGCCTGCAGGACTATTGGCATTCCTGGGGAAGGAGGAAATTGACACTGAGAGAGTTGGTGGGGTGGTTTGCGTGAGCTTGGTTACAAGAGGAAGGGATTTACTGGTCAGTGGACTGCTTCCGCTGTCACCCAAAGTTTTTGAACTTGTCACTGACTTATTATGAATGCGCTGCAGGTGACGTATAAGGGAGGATGTTCCGAGGTGGTTAACGTCCTTACCCCTACTTATTACAGCTTGACAAAGGGAACACACGGCTTGACACCTGTTGTCCGCATTTCTGGTGAAATACCTCCACACCGAAGAGCTGATTTTTTTGGTATTTTCACCTGGCATGTCAACGGCCATATTCCTCCCACGGACAACAGGTGTCTCCCCGGGTGCCTGACTTAAACAAACCACCTCACCATCAGAATCCTCCTGGTCAATTTCCTCCCCAGCGCCAGCAACACCAATATCCTCCTCATCCTGGTGTACTTCAACACTGACATCTTCAATCTGACTATCAGGAACTGGACTGCGGGTGCTCCTTCCAGCACTTGCAGGGGGCGTGCAAATGGTGGAAGGCGCATGCTCTTCACGTCCAGTGTTGGGAAGGTCAGGCATCGCAACCGACACAATTGGACTCTCCTTGTGGATTTGGGATTTCGAAGAATGCACAGTTCTTTGCTGTGCTGCTTTTGCCAGCTTGAGTCTTTTCATTTTTCTAGCGAGAGGCTGAGTGCTTCCATCCTCATGTGAAGCTGAACCACTAGCCATGAACATAGGCCAGGGCCTCAGCCGTTCCTTGCCACTCCGTGTCGTAAATGGCATATTGGCAAGTTTACGCTTCTCCTCCGACAATTTTATTTTAGGTTTTGGAGTCCTTTTTTTCTGATATTTGGTGTTTTGGATTTGACATGCTCTGTACTATGACATTGGGCATCGGCCTTGACGTTGCTGGCATTTCATCGTCTCGGCCATGACTAGTGGCAGCAGCTTCAGCACGAGGTGGAAGTGGATCTTGATCTTTCCCTAATTTTGGAACCTCAACATTTTTGTTCTCCATATTTTAATAGGCACAACTAAAAGGCACCTCAGGTAAACAATGGAGATGGATACTAGTATACAATTATGGACTGCCTGCCGAGTGCAGACACAGAGGTAGCCACAGCCGTGAACTACCGTACTGTACTGTGTCTGCTGCTAATAATATAGACTGGTTGATAAAGAGATGTCGTAGTAGTATGTATGTATAAAGAAGAAAGAAAAAAAAACCACGGTTAGGTGGTATACAATTATGGACGGACTGCCTGCCGAGTGCAGACACAGAGGTAGCCACAGCCGTGAACTACCGTACTGTACTGTGTCTGCTGCTAATATAGACTGGTTGATAAAGAGATGTCTATGTAACTATGTATGTATAAAGAAGAAAGAAAAAAAAACCACGGTTAGGTGGTATACAATTATGGACGGACTGCCTGCCGAGTGCAGACACAGAGGTAGCCACAGCCGTGAACTACCGTACTGTACTGTGTCTGCTGCTAATATAGACTGGTTGATAAAGAGATGTCTATGTAACTATGTATGTATAAAGAAGAAAGAAAAAAAAACCACGGTTAGGTGGTATACAATTATGGACGGACTGCCTGCCGAGTGCAGACACAGAGGTAGCCACAGCCGTGAACTACCGTACTGTACTGTGTCTGCTGCTAATATAGACTGGTTGATAAAGAAATGTCTATGTAACTATGTATGTATAAAGAAGAAAGAAAAAAAAACCACGGTTAGGTGGTATACAATTATGGACGGACTGCCTGCCGAGTGCAGACACAGAGGTAGCCACAGCCGTGAACTACCGTACTGTACTGTGTCTGCTGCTAATATAGACTGGTTGATAAAGAGATGTCTATGTAACTATGTATGTATAAAGAAGAAAGAAAAAAAAACCACGGTTAGGTGGTATACAATTATGGACGGACTGCCTGCCGAGTGCAGACACAGAGGTAGCCACAGCCGTGAACTACCGTACTGTACTGTGTCTGCTGCTAATATAGACTGGTTGATAAAGAGATGTCGTAGTAGTATGTATGTATAAAGAAGAAAAAAAAACCACGGTTAGGTGGTATACAATTATGGACGGACTGCCTGCCGAGTGCAGACACAGAGGTAGCCACAGCCGTGAACTACCGTACTGTGTCTGCTGCGACTGGATGATAAATGATATAAAAAATATATATATATCACTACTGCAGCCGGACAGGTATATATTATATATTATATAATGACGGACCTGCTGGACACTGTCTGTCAGCAGAATGAGTTTTATTTTTATAGAATAAAAAAAACAACAACACACAAGTGAAGTCACACGACGAGTGTTTAACTTTTTCAGGCAATCACAATATAAGTATACTACTAACTATACTGGTGGTCAGTGTGGTCAGGTCACTGGTCAGTCACACTGGCAGTGGCACTCCTGCAGCAAAAGTGTGCACTGTTTAATTTTAATATAATATTATGTACTCCTGGCTCCTGCTATAACCTATAACTGGCACTGCAGTGCTCCCCAGTCTCCCCCACAATTATAAGCTGTGTGAGCTGAGCAGTCAGACAGATATATAATATATATAGATGATGCAGCACACTGGGCTGAGCCTGAGCAGTGCACACAGATATGGTATGTGACTGAGTCACTGTGTGTATCGCTTTTTTCAGGCAGAGAACGGATATATTAAATAAACTGCACTGTCTGGTGGTCACTCACTATATAATATTATGTACTCCTGGCTCCTGCTATAACCTATAACTGGCACTGCAGTGCTCCCCAGTCTCCCCCACAATTATAAGCTGTGTGAGCTGAGCAGTCAGACAGATATATAATATATATAGATGATGCAGCACACTGGGCTGAGCCTGAGCAGTGCACACAGATATGGTATGTGACTGAGTCACTGTGTGTATCGCTTTTTTCAGGCAGAGAACGGATATATTAAATAAACTGCACTGTCTGGTGGTCACTCACTATATAATATTATGTACTCCTGGCTCCTGCTATAACCTATAACTGGCACTGCAGTGCTCCCCAGTCTCCCCCACAATTATAAGCTGTGTGAGCTGAGCAGTCAGACAGATATATAATATATATAGATGATGCAGCACACTGGGCTGAGCCTGAGCAGTGCACACAGATATGGTATGTGACTGAGTCACTGTGTGTATCGCTTTTTTCAGGCAGAGAACGGATATATTAAATAAACTGCACTGTCTGGTGGTCACTCACTAGTAAACTCTCTGCACTCTCTACACTTCTACAGTACTCCTCCTAGTCCTAAGCTCCAGTAAATCTCTCTCTCTTATAATCTAAATGGAGAGGACGCCAGCCACGTCCTCTCCCTATCAATCTCAATGCACGTGTGAAAATGGCGGCGACGCGCGGCTCCTTATATAGAATCCGAGTCTCGCGATAGAATCCGAGCCTCGCGAGAATCCGACAGCGTCATGATGACGTTCGGGCGCGCTCGGGTTAACCGAGCAAGGCGGGAAGATCCGAGTCGCTCGGATCCGTGTAAAAAAAGCTGAAGTTCGGGCGGGTTCGGATTCCGAGGAACCGAACCCGCTCATCTCTAGTATGCTCTGCAAATTTAAGTTATTTATTAGCCTTTAATTAAATAGGTTAATTAACCTATTTAATGGGGATTTACAGAGATAGTATTTAATCATTCACTCAGTCTGGAGTTTGTAGTTTATGCTCCCTATTAAGATATGAGCATAAGCACACTATGGATAATTTTGTTAGAAGCCAATTAACCAACACTATGTTTTCTTTGAGTATATGAGTAAAGAGGAACACTTGGATGAAACACATGCAAATTCTGGATAGGAAGAACATACATACTCATTGCGGATAATTCTCTGGTCATAATAAAACCCAAATAACCAATACCGTGAATGAACAAGGCTAGGCATTGGGCCACCCATAACAAGTGCTGCATTTCACCAATAAAGCTACAGCTAAATATTTATTTTTCACCTATTTACATTAATTCAGTTGTATGGCATGTGTAGTGTGCAACTTACACTGTAATATACTACATACACGTATAGTATCAGCCGCAATGCTTGGTATTTATTTCTAGGATCTGCATCTTAGTAATAGTGGAATACTCAGATAGCCACTATTCTTTTAATAGGAGGGATTTTTACTTCTATATCTCTCACCTTTAATCACTTTCTCCCAATTGTAGTTTTGTGATTTGTATATTTATGGTTAAGAATAATAGTTATGCCTTTCAGCTGCAAAACAATATGGTAATTTGCCCTCTCTAGTTACCATGTAATGAAGATTGACAAGATGACCAAAATTTTCAGTATTTATAGCATTCAGAATAGAAAATATAGGTCCACACCAACCTTAAGGAAATAATATGTGAATATAGATAAACCAATATACTGTAGAAATTGTTGACGTTAATTCAGAACAGTATTTTATTGGTGGAGCTCTAAATGAGTTTGTAGATTAGACTACAAGTGATGTTAAGAGGAATAAAAAAAAAAAACTTTTTGGGAGCGCTCTTCAATTAGCTAATGTATAATAGTAGAGTAATTATGTGGCAAGATTTTGCATTAGATAATTGAAGAATGCTCCCAAAAAAAGTTTTTTGTTTTTCTTCTTCTTAGCATCACTTTATAGCATTTATACCTCACCAAAGTTAGCAACCCAGTAGTGCAACATGTCCTAAATATCTTTTAGATTAAATAAAAAAAACAGTTTTCACTTGAATTCTGTTATAGTTGTCACCATGTCGTAGTCATAGTATTTAAAAGCTGCCAAATAATTTCCACAGACCGAATCTTAAAAACTAGTAACTGCTTTCCAATGAATAGCTTTTCCTTTCTTTTATATAATTCTGTAGTGAGGTGTCATGTAAGCCAGTAAAACAAATACATTAACTGAACATCTTATTTGTGTGACTGGTTCCTGAGTGTAGGATAATTTACTTGCTTTCATCTAAACCAGGGATGGGGAACCTTTGGCCCGCCAGCTGTTGTTGAACTACACATCCCAGCATGCCTTGCAATAGTTTTAGCATGGCCAAATAGCAAAACTTTAGCAGGGCATGCTGGGATGTGTAGTTCAACAACAGCTCGAGGGCCAAAGGTTCCCCATCCCTGATCTAAACAGAGACATGAGACAGCCATGTTCCCACTGTGTGGGAAACTAATTTCTATATTTACTTGAAAAGAGAATAATCTTCTTTATTGGGGGAAATGAACAGTACAGTATGGCACAAACAACTATTATCCATGAAGTTCTACTTGGATGACTATATCTTAGTTAAGACCATAGCAATTCTGCTGTGTGATCTGTGTAATCTATTTTGCTCCATCCACCGAATTTAATAATTTGATCTTTCGGATCATTTATAAACCATTTTATTCACGTTTTCCGTGACCAAGTTCCGTAAGGCAAGTGGTTTTGTTTCATCTATAGCACTGGAAAGTATAATTGCACTATTTCTATTAGCTTTTTTTTCACTCCTGTAATTTATTATCCAGTCATATCGGTAAAAAATAAAATCATTTATGTGGTTTGAAGCTGGTAAATGGCTGACATTAGTGATTTCACAAAGAAGAAAGAATGGGATAGAGGTAAGATGGATAAATAAAAACTAGTCTGATGTCAGATAAGTATTTTTTTTCCCAAAACATAAATGCTCTGTAGTCAATATATAGTCAATAGTTACAATTGCATGTGGCAGTTGGCTTATTCAATACATAAGGCATATTTGCCCCAAAACAGTTGTATTACAGCTTTCTGTATTTTGTTTCAGCTAAATGTGTATATCTGAACATACTGAGTGTATGTATGTATATATATATATATATATATATATATATATGTAAGTCAATAGACCGCACAGACACCAAGTACATTCAGGTTAATCCAAGGGTGCTCGGTAAGTGTAATTGAATATGTAATAATCCTCACCACCAGGCTCCAACCGGGGCTATGATCAGGAAGAACCAGCACTCCATAATGCACAAAAGAAGCTTTAATTGTCCTTATTCTTTAAGTCACATATGCGTAAGCATGAAAAGTTACTTATCATTTTCAATATTCAGCATATTCAGCATAACCTGGGGAACATGATCCTAACCAGGAATGGCTCCCAACAGCCGTTTCGGGCAAAGCCGTCATCAGGGGAGAATCCCCACAAATTTTATATAAAATTTACGCATATGTGACTTAAAGAATAAGGACAATTAAAGCTTCTTTTGTGCATTATGGAGTGCTGGTTCTTCCTGATCATAGCCCCGGTTGGAGCCTGGTGGTGAGGATTATTACATATATATATATATATATATATATATATATATATATATATATATATATAACAAGTAGAAATGAATCGGCACTCTTTCCTACCATAGATTATTGCCCTGGTGCCATCCGGAACAATCCAGTACAAAGCACATCCAGCAGCGGCGGCACTCACGGGTCTTACTCACAAACAATAAAGTGCAAAAAGTGCTTTTAATTCATCACTTTGTGATGAATTAAAAGCACTTTTTGCACTTTATTGTTTGTGAGTAAGACCCGTGAGTGCCGCCGCTGCTGGATGTGCTTTGTATATATATATATATATATATATATATATATATATATATATATATATATATATATATATATATATATATATATATATATATATATATATACAGTGTATATATATATATACACACACGTGTACAGTAGCGGCACTCCCAGTTACCGAAATACACCCTAGTACCTTCCTCAGACCATTCACATGTCTATCAAATAGAGACATGTGCAGATGGCACTCAATGGGTTTTCAAATGAAAGAATCACATCGCACAGTGATGTTCAAGTTCAACATTTTAGTCATGTCCAACAGGACTGAAAAGTCGAACATCTTTGTGTAGTATACTGTACGTGCTTTTCATAGAAGGCATTCACCAGTCTACTAAAATGGAAAAATGCTTTATTCAAGTGTGCAGCATACAGGTAATCAGCATTTTGGTCTGAGTAAGGAATGTGAAGACATTAGTAAAGCAGCATAGCTCCATGAGGAATGGGTATCAATCCTCAATCTCAGCCACAGTATATACCAATGATCATCAGGCAAAGCAGCCTCAGTTGGAAAGTCTCATTAGTATAACTTACATCAAAATGTATATAATTGGTACACATGGACTATAAAATTTGTAGATATGTAACCTCGGGATCTTTATATAGTCATAGATACCATTATGTCTTGCATACTCCAAACAAACTCCAGAGTCCATTGTGTAGTAAACCAATCAGCTGTTTACAGCAACCCACCCATTCTGATCGATGAATCATATTGATGGCCCCAAACAAAATACCAAATCTTAGATCTAGTTTAACTAATTGACTAGTACCACAATTTATTATAGTACTAATAAGGGCAGAACAGTGCCACAATCAATTGCTAATACATTTTAGGGTGTTTCACAACATAACTCATCCTATATATTATATATTAATCATAGGTATTATTCCACACCTGATTCTATATTGATCTATGTTGGACACATCAGTCCAAAAGCTTGTCTGCAAATGTCTTATTTATTATTTAAACAGACATCCATGATATTAACTACATATCAAGTTTTATTTCCAAAATAAACAAAACTGCTCACATAATTTATCATACGGTATGTAAATATGATTATCAAATACATACACAGACAAAACAATTGAAATTCAGATAGTGTATATACATGAATACTACAAATCTATTCAAAATGCCCTATATATTTATCTCATAGAAATACATTGAGGATTTATTTTCTTAAGATATTTCATGTCCTACCTATGGATCCATTGACATTGTTAACTTAACATAGCTTCTCTCCTACTACTCACTTGTGTAAATGGTGGGACCCACTCTGTCACCATACAACTTAGGTTTGAGTTGATGGTATGTGATAGAAAGTGCCTGACTACTGGTCAATCCGATTTACCAGCTTTGAATCTTTGTTGGATGGATGATTTGTGGTTGGCATTCCTGTTTTTAAATTTGTTCTCCATCTTTCCAATGTAAGGTAGACCACACAGACATGATAAAACACATATGTGTCCTCATACACTGAGCTTCTTTGCGCCATGTGCTGCAAGAAACCTGATATGACTGAGAAGTTCGAGTAACTTGAATATTTTACTTAAAATTTTGCGCTTAATTTGTGGTGAGGTGCTTAGTTGCACACACATCTTGGCGAATAAGGTGCTCAATGTGGCTGAGTTGTATCCGACCTGGTGTTCTGAGAGCGGCTATTTGGTACAACTTGAGCTACAGTGTAAGAGGACACATCTTTAAATCAAAAAGTCTGAGGTACAGACTAATTCATACATTTTCTTATTATCTCTGTGTGAATATGAAATATATGATCCCAGATAGCCACAATTGTTTTAATTGGAGAGATAGTGTACTTTTATTTCTACCACCCATAGGGGGTAATTCCAAGTTGATCGCAGCAGGATATTTTTTAGCAGTTGGGCAAAACCATGTGCACTGCAGGGGGGGCAGATATAACATGTGCAGAGAGAGTTAGATTTGGGTGGGTTATTTTGTTTCTGTGCAGGGTAAATACTGGCTGCTTTATTTTTACACTGCAATTTAGATTGCAGATTGAACTCACCACACCCAAATCTAACTCTCTCTGCAAATGTTATATCTGCCCCCCCTGCAGTGCACATGGTTTTGCCTAACTGCTAAAAAATTTCCTGCTGCGATCAACTTGGAATTACCCCCATAATTACTTTCTCACAATCGTTTGGTGACGACTTGTATAATATATATTTATTGTTGAGAATAATAGTAATGCCTTTCAGCTGTGAAGCATTCTGGTCATATGCCCTCTAGTAACCATGTATTAGAGTTTGAGAGGCGGCATCCGGGAGAACTAACATTTACCGTATTATATCCTTCATACCACAACACGTTGTATAATTAGGGCAGAGGTAGCATCCTAGATTAGCATTACCCAGCCATGTATGTGTTTTCAGCATATTTATGCCCTCATCAGCTCTTCGTAGGTGTTTTAAATTTGCCTTTCTCCATTGGGTTATCAGGGTTTGTTTTTTTTAACAACACAGTGCCCAATCACTGTTTCTGTGCCTATTATTGGTAAAAATGTTTCTCTGACGTCCTAGTGGATGCTGGGAACTCAGTAAGGACCATGGGGGATAGACGGGCTCCGCAGGAGACTGGGCACTCTAAAAGAAAGATTAGGTACTATCTGGTGTGCACTGGCTCCTCTCTCTATGCCCCTCTTCCAGACCTCAGTTAGAATCTGTGCCCGGCCAGAGCTGGGTGCTCCTAGTGGGCTCTCCTGAGCTTGCTAGAAAAGAAAGTATTTGTTAGGTTTTTTATTTTCAGTGAGATCTGCTGGCAACAGACTCACTGCTACATGGGACTGAGGGGAGAGAAGCAAACCTACCTGCTTGCAGCTAGCTTGTGCTTCTTAGGCTACTGGACACCATTAGCTCCAGAGGGTTCGAACACAGGGCCTGAACTCGATCGTCCATTCCCGGAGCCGCGCCGCCGTCCCCCTTGCAGAGCCAGAAGACAGAAGAGAAGCGATGAAATCGGCGGCAGAAGACTCCTGTCTTCATTAAGGTAGCGTACAGCACCGCAGCTGTGCGCCATTGCTCCCACAGCACACCACACACTCCGGTCACTGTAGGATGCAGGGCGCTGGGGGGGGGGGGTGCCCTGGGCAGCAATTATAATACCTTTTGGCACTTAAAATACACATAATACAGTCTGAAAACTGTATATGTGTAAAAACCCCTGCCATTAAGTTACATAAAACGCGGGACAGACGCCCGCCGCTGAGGGGGCTGGGCCTTCTTCCTCAGCACACCAGCGCCATTTTCCCTTCACAGCTCCGCTGGAAGCAGCTCCCCAGGCTCTCCCCTGCAGTATCCTGATACAAGAAGGGTAAAAAAGAGAGGGGGGGCACATAAATTTAGGCGCAAATAAGATATTTAAGCAGCTATTGGGTAAATCACTTTTTTATAGTGTAAATCCCTGTGTTATATAGCGCTGTGGTGTGTGCTGGCATACTCTCTCTCTGTCTCCCCAAAGGACTTTGTGGGGTCCTGTCCTCAGTCTGAGCATTCCCTGTGTGTGTGCGGTGTGTCGGTACGGCTGTGTCGACATGTTTGATGAGGAGGGTTACGTGGAGGCGGAGCAGGGGCAGATAAGTGTGGTGTCGCCTCTGACGGGGCCGACACCTGATTGGATGGATATGTGGAAGGTCTTAACCGACAGTGTCAACTCCTTACATAAAAGGTTCGATGACGCAGCAGCCTTGGGACAGCCGGGGTCTCAGTCCGCGCCTGCCCAGGCGACTCAGAAGCTGTCAGGGGCTCATAAATGCCCGCTAGCTCAGATGGTAGACACAGATGTCGACACGGAGTCTGCCTCCAGTGTAGATGAGGATGAGACAAATGTACAGTCTACAAAAGCCATCCGATGCATGATTACTGCAATGAAAGATGTATTGCACATTTCTGACATTAACCCGGTTACCACCAAGAGGGTATTATGTTTGGGGAGAAAAAGCAGCCAGTGACTTTTCCCCCATCTGATGAATTAAATGAATTGTGTGAAGAAGCGTGGAGTTCCCCTGATAAGAAACTAGTAATTTCTAAGAGGTTACTGATGGCGTACCCTTTCCCGCCAACGGATAGGTTACGTTGGGAAACATCCCCTAGGGTGGACAAGGCGCTAACACGCTTATCTAAAAGGGTGGCACTGCCGTCTCAGGATACGGCCGCCCTAAAGGAGCCTGCGGATAGAAAGCAGGAAGCTATCCTGAAGTCTGTGTATACACACTCTGGTACTCTACTGAGACCTGCTATTGCTTCAGCCTGGATGTGTAGTGCTGCAGCAGCATGGACTGATTCCCTGTCAGACAACATTGATTCCCTCGACAGGGATACTGTTTTGCTAACCCTCGAACATATAAAAAACGTCATCTTATATATGCGGGATGCCCAGAGGGACATTTGCCTGCTGGCATCTAGAATTAATGCAATGTCCATTTCTGCCAGGAGAGTATTATGGACTTGGCAGTGGACAGGTGATGCTGATTCTAAAAAACACATGGAGGTTTTGCCTTATAAGGGTGAGGAATTGTTTGGGGACAGTCTCTCGGACCTCGTATCCACAGCAACTGCTGGGAAGTCGACTTTTTTACCTCAGGTTCCCTCACAGCCTAAGAAAGCACCGTATTATCAAGTGCAGTCCTTTCGGCCTCAGAAAGGCAAGCGGATCAGAGGAGCATCCTTTCTGGCCAGAGGCAAGGGTAGAGGAAAGAAGCTGCACCAGGCAGCTAGTTCCCAGGAACAAAAATCCTCCCCTGCTTCCACTAAGTCCACCGCATGATGTTGGGGCTCCACAGGCGGAGCCAGGTGCGGTGGGGGCGCGTCTCCGAAACTTCAGCAACCAGTGGGTTCGCTCACAGGTGGATCTCTGGGCTGTACAAATTGTATCTCAGGGATACAAACTGGAGTTCGAGGCGACTCCCCCTCGCCGTTACCTCAAATCAGCCTTGCCAGCTGCTCCCAGGGAAAGGGAGGTAGTACTGGCGGCAATTCACAAGCTGTACCTCCAGCAGGTGATAATCAAGGTCCCCCTCCTTCAACAGGGAAGGGGTTACTATTCCACAATGTTTGTGGTACCGAAACCGGACGGTTCGGTGAGACCCATTCTGAATTTAAAATCCTTGAACACTTATATAAAAAAGTTCAAGTTCAAAATGGAATCGCTCAGGGCGGTTATAGCAAGCCTGGAAGAGGGGGATTTTATGGTGTCGCTGGACATCAAGGATGCTTACTTGCATGTCCCCATTTACCCACCTCACCAGGAATACCTCAGGTTTGTGGTACAGGACTGTCATTACCAATTCCAGACGTTACCGTTTGGTCTCTCCACGGCACCGAAAATATTTACCAAGGTAATGGCCGAAATGATGATACTCCTTCGGAAGAAGGGAGTTATAATTATACCGTACTTGGACGATCTCCTCATAAAGGCAAGGTCCAGAGAGCAGTTATTGGTCAGCGTAGCACTCTCTCAGGAAGTGTTGCAACAGCACGGCTGGATTCTGAATATCCCAAAGTCGCAGCTGATTCCTGCGACGCGTCTGCTTTTCCTGGGCATGATTCTGGACACAGAACAGAAGAAGGTGTTTCCTCCCGGCGGAGAAGGCCCAGGAATTGTCATCTCTGGTCAGGGACCTCCTGAAACCAAAACAGGTGTCGGTGCATCACTGCACGCGAGTCCTGGGAAAGATGGTGGCTTCTTATGAAGCAATTCCCTTTCGGCAGGTTCCATGCAAGGATCTTTCAGTGGGATCTGTTGGACAAATGGTCCGGATCGCATCTTCAGATGCATCGGTTGATCACCCTGTCCCCAAGGGCCAGGGTGTCTCTGCTGTGGTGGCTGCAGAGTGCTCATCTTCTCGAGGGCTGCAGGTTCGGCATACAGGACTGGGTCCTGGTGACCACGGATGCAAGCCTCCGAGGATGGGGGGCAGTCACTCAGGGAAGAAACTTCCAAGGACAGTGGTCAAGTCTGGAGACTTCACTACACATAAATATACTGGAACTAAGGGCCATTTACAACGCCCTGAGTCAAGCAGAGCCCCTGCTTCAAAACCACCCAGTACTGATTCAGTCAGACAACATCACGGCGGTCGCCCATGTAAACCGCCAGGGCGGCACGAGAAGCAGGATTGCAATGGCAGAAGCCACAAGGATTCTTCGATGGGCGGAGAATCACATGCTAGCACTGTCAGCAGTGTTCATTCCGGGAGTGGACAACTGGGAAGCAGACTTCCTCAGCAGGCACGACCTCCACCCGGGAGAGTGGGGACTTCATCAAGAAGTCTTCACACAGATTGTAAATCGCTGGGAACTGCCACGGGTGGACATGATGGCGTCCCGCCTCAACAAAAAGCTACAAAAATATTGCGCCAGGTCAAGGGACCCTCAGGCGATAGCTGTGGACGCACTAGTGACACCGTGGGTGTACCAGTCGGTTTATGTGTTCCCTCCTCTTCCTCTCATACCCAAGGTACTGAGGATAGTAAGAAAGAGAGGAGTAAGAACTATACTCATCGTTCTGGATTGGCCAAGAAGAACTTGGTACCCAGAACTACAAGAAATGATCTCAGAGGACCGATGGCCTCTGCCTCTCAGACAGGACCTGTTACAGCAGGGGCCCTGTCTGTTCCAAGACTTACCGCGGCTGTGTTTGACGGCATGGCGGTTGAACGCCGGATCCTAACGAAAAAGGGCATTCCAGATGAAGTGATTCCTACGCTGATAAAAGCTAGGAAGGATGTGACAGCAAAGCATTATCACCGCATATGGCGGAAATATGTCGCTTGGTGTGAGGCCAGGAAGGCCCCAACAGAGGAATTCCAGCTGGGTCGATTTCTGCACTTCCTACAGTCAGGGGTGACTATGGGCCTAAAATTGGGGTCCATAAAGGTCCAGATTTCGGCCCTATCTATTTTCTTTCAAAAAGAACTGGCTTCACTGCCTGAAGTTCAGACGTTTGTAAAGGGAGTGCTGCATATTCAGCCCCCTTTTGTGCCTCCAGTGGCACCTTGGGATCTTAACGTTGTGTTGGATTTCCTGAAATCACACTGGTTTGAGCCACTTAGGACCGTGGAGCTAAAGTATCTCACGTGGAAGGTGGTCATGCTGTTGGCCTTAGCTTCAGCTAGGCGTGTGTCAGAATTGGCGGCTTTGTCGTGTAAAAGCCCATATCTGATCTTCCATATGGACAGGGCAGAATTAAGGACTCGTCCCCAATTTCTCCCAAAGGTGGTATCAGCGTTTCATTTGAACCAACCTATTGTGGTGCCTGCGGCTACTCGGGACTTGGAGGATTCCAAGTTGCTGGACGTAGTCCGGGCTTTGAAAATTTATGTTTCCAGGACGGCTGGAGTCAGGAAAACTGACTCGCTTTTTATCCTGCATGCACCCAACAAGCTGGGTGCTCCTGCTTCAAAGCAAACTATTGCTCGCTGGATCTGTTGCACGATTCAGCTGGCACATTCTGCGGCTGGACTGCCGCATCCTAAATCAGTAAAAGCCCATTCCACAAGGAAGGTGGGCTCTTCTTGGGCGGCTGCCCGAGGGGTCTCGGCTTTACAGCTTTGCCGAGCTGCTACTTGGTCGGGTTCAAACACATTTGCTAAATTCTACAAGTTTAATACCCTGGCTGAGGAGGACCTTGAGTTTGCTCATTCGGTGCTGCAGAGTCATCCGCACTCTCCCGCCCGTTTGGGAGCTTTGGTATAATCCCCATGGTCCTTACGGAGTCCCCAGCATCCACTAGGACGTCAGAGAAAATAAGAATTTACTCACCGGTAATTCTATTTCTCGTAGTCCGTAGTGGATGCTGGGCGCCC
Source organism: Pseudophryne corroboree (assembly GCF_028390025.1). Taxonomy (NCBI): domain Eukaryota; kingdom Metazoa; phylum Chordata; class Amphibia; order Anura; family Myobatrachidae; genus Pseudophryne; species Pseudophryne corroboree. The sequence goes on from NC_086448.1 coordinate 437,019,282, forward strand.
GTCCCAAGTGCGGACTCTCTGCAATACATGTATATAGTTATTGCTTCACTAAAGGGTTATTGTTATGAGCCATCCGTAAAAGGAGGCTCAGTTGTTGTTCATACTGTTAACTGGGTATGGTTATCACAAGTTGTACAGTGTGATTGGTGTGGCTGGTATAAGTCTTACCCTGGATTCCAAATCCTTTCCTTGTTGTGTCAGCTCTTCCGGGCACAGTTTCCCTAACTGAGGTCTGGAGGAGGGGCATAGAGGGAGGAGCCAGTGCACACCAGATAGTACCTAATCTTTCTTTTAGAGTGCCCAGTCTCCTGCGGAGCCCGTCTATTCCCCATGGTCCTTACGGAGCTCCCAGCATCCACTACGGACTACGAGAAATAGAATTACCGGTGAGTAAATTCTTATTTTTTTAAACACCTATGTCAAATCTGGTGTTAACCTATTTGAAAAAACAAACAAAAACTTTGGGCAGGAGGGTTTAAAGTAGGCTACATTATGGGGGCAATTCAGACCTGATTGTAGCAGCAAATTTGTTAGCGGTTGGGCAAAACCATGTGCACTACAAGTGTGGCAGATATAACATTTGCAGAGAGAGTAGATTTGGGTGGGTTATTTTGTTTCTGTGCAGAGTAAATACTAGCTGCTTTATTTTTACACTGCAATTTAGATTTCAGATTGAACACACCTCACCCAAATCTAACTCTCTCTGCACATGTTATATCTGCCAGCCCACACCCCACCCCTCTGCAGTGCACATGGTTTTGCCCAACTGCTAACAAATTTGCTGCTATGATCACGTCTGAATTACCCCCTATATGTTGTTTTAATGAATAAATTCTGTCATTTTTGCAGTAACTAAGAGTTCATTCTGCTAGCTACACTGTATACAGTAACATCCAGGAAATCCAGAGACTAAGCATATATCCCATATGTAAACTATACCACTGAGTCAAATTAATTAAGAGATTGCACCATCTCCATAAATGTATTTCTGGTACTTATCCACAAAAAAATATGTCAAGTAATCTATGGTAGTACGGAACGCAAGCACCATAGATGAGCATTATATACTTGGCCTAATACACAGCTTGGATGCAGTTTAAATGCTGGCTGTCGGGATCCCGGCATTCAGGATAGCAGAACTCCAGTGGTCATCATACCCAGCTTTCCTTTCTGTTCAGTTTTATAATCTCCTTTACATTGTGTGATAGGTTTAAAGTTTTCCTTTTATCAATGTTGCAATTTCAAGGCGCTTGGGTACACAATATATTTTATCTTCCCACCTTCATTTCTGTCAGTTATTTTGGTTCATTGATTTATGGTTATTTCTGTCAGTCATTTCAGGTTAATGAATTATGGTTATTTCTGTCATTTATTACAGTTCATTAAAATTTTCATCCAATTTTAGAACAGGCATCCTGTGTCAAAGTCTTGTCTGGCATCCACCGAGAGGTCCGACCAGGACCTCAACCCTTTAGAATGTCTTCTTGGGCTCTGAAGTTTTCATCCAAATCCATCCAGTGGAAGGCCCAGAACAGGCTCACTGGGTCAAAGTTCTGCCCAGCATACACCAGGACCTCAACACCCTAATATGTCTTTTGGGATCCAGTTTAACCACTCTGAAGTTTTTGTCCAAATTCATCTAGTGGAAGGACCAGGTCAAAGTTCTGGCCAGTATACACCAGCAAGAGGTCACTAACCCCTGTAAAACCTGGCCAGGACCACCTCGCATTGGTTTCATCTGGACAGAAAAACAAACAGACCAATTGATTTTATATATGATATATTCAGTAGAGTGATCAGTGGTGCAGTATTTGGGTGCTCAATTAAGGGTCACTAAACAGCTTGCCCCAGATTTATTAAATAAATGGTTTAATGTCAGCATAAATGAACAGAAAGTATAAACAACTTAGCCTCTATTCTGGGCATTACCTCACTTCAGCCCTCTCCACCAAGTGGCACCTAGTCTGCAAACTTCACAAAAAGTCTCAAAGTCCTGTCTGCTTCTTGCAGGTATGGCCACGGGGCTTCTAGCCTCAGTCCCATCTGGGCTGTATTCAGGGGTATAGAGAGGGAAACCGGACCCAGGTAATGCAGATGGTGTGGCCTAATCAAGGGAGTCATGGTCACATCCCCTTTCAAATAAACCTTAAACATAATACAATATGAACCAGGGGATGCCATTTACCCCTTAGCCAGGGAAAATATCCATGGGGGGTGTGATCACATCCACGCACCCAACTCCTGCAGGCAGAGTAGACTGCTTTAGCTTAGTGATAGAGAGGCTGACACATGAAGAAGTGGGCTGGGCAAACTCAGGCCCCTTCAGCAAGTCCCAGCCAGGGTAATTAGTACCCACCCCCTCCCCCTTTCGGTGCCTCTGGCTGTATCCTTAGGGCACCAATTGGGTGTAAGCACACCCCTTTTTAAACTTGGGAGGACGGATCCCACCATAACACCACAGATTCATTGACTTACTAATGCCACCTATCCGTATTGTTCCCCGATAATATATAGCATCATTATTCCCTGTTGGCATTGTACTCATGGTTTTGACAAAATGGCTTCATAGCAATTTCTGGTGCCTTCCACACTAAAAGGTAAAATTTAGAATCCATAGTGGTGGCATTCAGTCAGAAAAAAGATTGACTCCATATGTACAGCCATTGTCAAAAGTTTTGAGAATGACACAAGTATTGGTTTCACAAAGTTTGTTGCTTCAGTGTTTTTAGGCCTTTTTGTCAAATGTTACTGTGGTATACTGAAGTAAAATTACAAGCATTTCATAAGTGTCAAAGGCTTTTATTCACGATTACAGTAAGTTTATGCAGAGTCAATATTTGCAGTGTTGACCCTTCTTTTTCAAGTCCTCTGCAATTCGTTCTAACATACTGTCAATCAACTTCTGGGCCACATACTGACAGGTGACTGCCCATTCTTGCCTAATCAATGCTTGGGTTTTTTTCAGAATTTGTGGGTTTTTGTTTGTCCACCCACCTCTTGAGGATTGACCACAAGTTCTCAATGGGATTAAGGTCTGGGGAGTTTCCTGGCCATGGACCCACAATTTTGATGTTTTGTTCCCCAAACCACTTACGTCATGACTGTTTGTTTTGTGAACCCGGAGTCTATGTGAATTCTGTGTGGGTAACTGGAGGACTTTGTGTAGAATTGGCTGGTCTGAGGGAAATAGTGAGACGTAAAGGGTAAGAAGCAATCGCTGACCGGGAGTCGGACCTGGGCCTCGGCAGAGGGAGATGTATCCTGACCACTGGAACACCATGGACTGAGGTGTTGATGACAGGATGATGAATGTACTTTAACTGATTCAGGGTCATATCCCTGTCTAACATTGGCAGCAGATCCATCTATTTTCCTCTATTGGCTAATTTCTGTCACTTTGCTTTGATACTATGTAATTCGTGAACTCTCATCAGTAATTCCAGAGCTTCCAATTACATTCTACTTTCTCTACTATCATACCACACTGGAAACACCCAAAGCCGTCCGAACTTGGAAGCTAATCAGTGTTGGGCTGGGTCAGTACTCAAGTGGGTGACCATTGAGGAAGACTCCGTGTAGTAGAGCACGCATTGGTCCTACGTGCTCAGTGTCTAACACTGACAGCAGATTCACTCTGCCATCTTATCTCTTTCTGCTCTCTTTTCTACTAATAATTACAATCAATATTGAGGCTTTATATATTATTATTATTTTGGCACCAATATAGGACACGGTTTCATTCTGTTATTAGAACGTACCACTTAATATCCAAGTTAATAATTTACTGCATTCAGATCTAATGCCGCCAGCCAGGACTTTATTATCATTATCATATCAGCAATTTCGCTAATTGTTTATATTGTTCCTTACTGTCTTTTCTCTCATTAACCACTAAGTATCTTAATTTTGTGATAATAAAAATTGATTTTAAATATCATATCTTATCTTGTTTAGTCTATACATTGTTTAAAGTTAAGAGTGCACCCAAAAAAAGAGTCTTCTTTTCTCCCTGTTGTTGTGTGGATGGAGGTCTAGCAGGCCAGGAAAACATTGAAGCCTAAACTTCTTAAAATGAACAGAGGACACTGGCTTTTAAGCCCAAACACCAGAAAGCTGAGCACAGTGGAGAATCAAATGCTGCACACAGGATCCTGCTGATTACTCACAGAGGAATTCCTACTCAGATGGCTAATCAAGAGTAAGTAATACCGATTGCAGTTTGCATCCTGAGCTGAAGCAGATGCAGGTTACAGGATATGCTGATGTAAGCCACAGAATATGGGGCATACAGTCAGGACCGTGACAACTTAGTTATCACTTTTGCCTTATGTAAAGGTGCTCCATCATGCTGGAAAAGACATTGTTCATCACCAAACTGTCCTTGGATGGTTGGCAGGCGTTATTTTTGGAGGATATTTTGGTACCATTCTTTATTCACGGCTGTGTTCTTAGGCAAAATTGTGAGTAAGCCCACTCCCTTGGCTGAGAAGCAACCCCACACGTGAACTGATGCTTTACTGCTGGCATGACACAGGGCTGATTTTAGTACTCACCTATCCTTTGATGGACAAGCATTTTTCCAGATGCCCCAAACAATCTGAAAGGGGATTCATCAGAGAAAATTACTTTACCCCAGTCCCCAGCAGTCCAATCCCTGTACCTTTTGCACAATACCAGTCTGTCCCTGATTTTCCTGAAGAGAAGTAGCTTCTTTGCTGCCCTTCTTGACACTAGGCCATCCTCCAAAAGTCTTCGCCTCACTGTGCCTGCTGCCATTCCTGAGGAAGCTCGGCACTGGTGCTTCCCTGATCCTGCAGCTGACTCAACTTTAGGAGATGGTCCTGGTGCTTGCTGGATGTTCTTGGGCACACTGAAGCCTTTTTCACAACTATTGAAGTTTTTGATGATCCGATACATGGTTGATTTAGGTACAATCTTACTAGCAGCAATATCCTTGCCCGTGAAGCCCTTTTTGTGCAAAGCAATGATTTCTTGCAGGTAACCATGGTAAACATAGGAAGAACAATGATTTCAAGCACCACCCTCCTTTTAAAGTTTCCAGTCTACTATTCTATCTCAATCAGCATGACAGTGTGATCTCCAGCCTTGTCCTCATCAACGCTCTCATCTGTGTTAACAAGAGAATCACTGACATGATGTCAGCTGGTCGTTTGGTGGCAGGGCTGAAATGCAATGAAAATGTTTTGGAGATTAAGTTCATTATCATGGCAAAGAGGAACTTTGCAATTAATTGCAATTCATCTGATCATTCTGGAGTATATGCAAATTGCCATCATAAAAACTGAGGGATCAGACTTTGTGAAAATTAATATTTGTGTCCTTCTCAAACTTTTGGCCATGGCTGTAGACCCATATTTCAGCAATTTAATGCTATTATTAGGAACAAACATACAATGAATTAAGTGATACATAAATACTCATCATTGCATGTGTATAACACCAATAATTGCATCTGACATAATAGGGGTAGTAGAACCACTCCCAACAAAATGTAATTAAAATAATATACAAAACTAAGTTACCAACATATAAAACACCTAAACCTAAAAGCATACTATTGTGGAAAGATACCCATGATACAGGTTGAGTATCCCATATCCAAATATTCCAAAATACAGAATTTTTTGAGTGAGACTGAGATAGTGATACCTTTGTTTTCTGATGGTTCAATGTACACAAACTTTGTTTAATACACAAAGTTATTAGAAGTATTGGCTAAAATGACTTTCAGGCTGTGTGTATAAGGTGTATATGAAACATAAATGCATTCTGTGCTTAAACTTGGGTCCCATCGTCATGATATCTCATTATGGTATGCAATTATTCCAAAATACGGAAAAATCTGATATCCAAAATACTTCTGGTCCCAAGCATTTTGGATATGGGATACTCAACCTGTAATATATTAATATACATCAAACTAAAGCAGCTTGGAACAATATATAGTGCGTTACATAAACAGGACAACAAGTATACATGGAATATACAGGTTGAGTATCCCATATCCAAATATTCCGAAATACGGAATTGTTGGAGTGAGACTGAGATAGTGAAACCTTTGTTTTCTGATGGCTCAGTGTACACAAACTTTGTTTAATACACAAAGTTATTAAAAATATTCTATTGAATGACCTTCAGGTTGTGTGTTTAAGGTGTATATAAAACATAAATGAATTGTGTGTATGTACACAAACTTTGTTTAATGCACAAAGTTATTAAAAATATTAGCTAAAATTACCTTCAGGCTGTATGTATAAGGTGTATATGAAACATAAATGCATTCTGTGCTTGGACTTAGGTCCCATCCCAATGATATCTCATTATGGTATGCAATTATTCCAAAATACAGAAAAATCCGATATCCAAAATATTTCTGGGCCCAAGCATTTTGGATAAGGAATACTCAACCTGTAGTACATGATAATATAATAAATCAATATTTCTATACAGTGATTACGGTATGTTTAATAATGTATGACCTCTGGATGTAAACCACAGTGGGCATTAAGTCATATACAATGCGGCACCTCTATTGCCCAAAAACCTAATGTATACAGAGTGTGTGTGTGTTTGTGTGTGTGTGTGTGTATATGCATGTATGTGTATATATATATATATATATATATATATATATAAAATTTCTGCTCAGTAATGTATACAGGCACATCCATAAGGTACTCAAAGGTATAAGGTATATTAAAGAAAAAGCCACAGCTGGCCATCTATGGCGCTGCTCAACTGTTTCCCAGGAAATGGCATACACTGGCACTTCCATAGAGTCACATGACATCCTGTGTCTACACACATATCTACCTTACAAACTGACCATGAGATTATGTGGTTGGAGAAACCAGATCACGATTATCGTAAGGAGCTGTTAAGTTTCAAACAGCAGAAGCAGTCTGAGGTTGTTGATGACTATGATCCGCATAATGTGTATCAGTAGTTGTCTGCAATTAATTATTTTCCATCTAGACACCAAACCACAGACCTTGGAAGGTTGCCTTACCTCACAAACTACTTTCAGAAGGGGACGCAAATATAAGACCCTTCCTCCTTTAGGGGTGAAGAAGAGAGCCAGAGACAACACACCAGGAGGAAATACACAAGGAGGGTTGGTCAATGTGAGAGGTAGAAGGGGTTGCAAAAGAACATAGCACATGATTATTTAATTTGAACTTTGACAGATCATGAGTTGAAAGTACTCAGTAAAGGTTAGCTAGAAATAATAGCAGGTCATTCGCATAGATTGTGATCTTCTCCTAGAGATCAGTAGGCCTTGAATAGAAGGGTCAGGCAAAACAATACAGCCAGAAAGTCAATTGTCATTGAAAACAGGGCTGGAAACTAACCTCCATAAACATAGGATATCGCGCCGGTAATGATCAAGTATAGCAGTTCATAAATGTGGACACAACACAAATCTTCCAAAAAAAAGATAATTCAACAGAATCAAATGCTTTGACCACATCAAGCGACACCACTTCTACAACATCAATAGATTAGTGCACTATCTGCAAATCCTCAAATTTATACAAGTAAAATTCACAGGTCTGAACCCAATTTGTTCAGAAGTTATCTGGTGGTTTTAGATTATAACAGGATGCCCTGAAAGTTTATTTTAATGATCCTTGGACAAGATAGCCTGCTGATATAATTGAAGTCAAGACGTCAATCCCAAAAAGCTGTTGCTACAGAAAAACAAATACTGCTTTATAGTAATGATTAAAAAGCAAATTTCTAATATGTTTAGAAGAGGAAGGATATGATGTATTCAACATAAGAGAGGATAATTATTAGTTTGAGACTCATTTTGAAGGGGTTGGATATGCTGTACTGGTGCTGGGGATCCCGGCAGCAGAATGCCAGTGGTGGGGAGCAAGCGCAGCAAAGCCCCATGTGGGCTCACTGTGCTCCCTGTGCTGCGAGCCCGGTGGCGAGCTGCACTCACCACATTCTAATCCCGCTCTATGGGTGTCGTGGACACCCACAAGTAGGAATAGTCCCTGCCAGACAGCATGCCGACTGTCGGGATTTCGTGCGGGCAGGATGCAGGGGTCGGTATTGTGACCACTGGTCACATAACTACATCCTTTTTGAAGGTATGTCCTGAAAATGCTCCCCCTAGTTAGAAAGGATAACATATTTATTTTATTTTTTTTATTTTACTTTTTTCAAACTGACCTAGCATTGCATATTATCATCAAAGAAAGTTCAAGTAGTCCTCAGGTTAAAAACCTTTTTTGTACTTGTGTATAAAAATGCCAATATGTGGGCCATACAACAGAACACCTGTAAGAGCTCATTCACAAACAACAGGGTCAAATTTAGATCACATACTCTTTTTCAGAGTCGCACGTGCTGATGCTTTTCATCTGTTTGTGGCACTGAAAATTTCCCTTTGGATAAATTGTGGGGTGAATAGTTTTGCTATTAGGCTTATTGCTGAAATACCTTTCTACAGTACCTATAGGGTTCAATGAATGCTTTAATTTAAATGCATTTTTAAGAAAGCAAAATTTTGGTTTTACAGATGTTACACTGGCTTTAGAATATCAATTATGAACATACACTGCAGAGATTCGTGAATAGTTTAATGTTTTCATTTTTGACGCCATTTTAAATGGAGGCGTGCAATGAGGCACCTGGTTTGTGATCTTCTCTGCCATGGGTAGGGGTGGCTCAGTTTGAGAAGAGAGACTGTGGGGGTCATTCCGAGTTGACCACTCGCTAGCTGTTTTTAGCAACCATGCGAACGCATAGTCGCCGCCCCAGGGGAGTGTGTTTTTAGCCTTGCAAGTTTGCGATCGCATGTGCAGCCGAGCTGTGCAAAAACATTTTGTGGAGGGGCGTGGCCTAGCTGGAGAAGAGAGCAGACCTGTTTCTGCTGCACTCCTCTATCCAGCCGTAATATATATCTTTATTCTCCCCCCTGGTCCGCTCCAACCCTTATCTGAGGGCTCTCCTCTCCATCTACAACCCCCCTGTGCCCAGCAGTACCCGCCGCGGAGCCGGGGAGCTGTTTTCACGGCTCCCGCAGGTTGCGGCCTAGGCACATCCGGAAGCCGGGGACTCGCGTACTCCCGGCACCCGCGTTTTGAGCTCCACGGCGGAGCCGCGGCGCCGGAAAGAGACGCGGACCCCGCCGGAGCCTCTGCAGCCACCCAGTTAGCTCCTCTGACCCTCAGGGAGCTTACCTTGTGGGGCTATTAGCAGTGGGAGACCCCTGACAAGTGGAGAGGCCCTGGACACAGACTCCCAGGAAGGTGCGGCGGCCATCTTGATTTTTGCTTAAGCTGCAGGATTCAATGCAATTAGCCTGCTCAGAGGTCCTGCTCCCCTGGATAGCAGCTACTGTGTTTTCACCCCTCTCCCGTCTGCTGCCTGCTGGATTCCACTATTGAGAGGTACCTGGTGGCAAGCATACTACAGCGCCGTTTCACAGCATTTAAAGCACAGCGCCGCTGGACCCGAGGTGTGTACCTGTCCGCTTACCCCTCTCTCCCAGCTGGGAGCCTCTCATCTGGACCCCGCAGAATGGAGATGACCCTCTGCCAGGACAGATGTGATATCGATCTTCTGATGTAGCGCAGATCACCTGCCCGCCACCACCCGTGTCTTTTTATGCTTACCTAAATCTCCGTCATTTACTCTGCGAGATCCTGAGCTTCTTTATTATTATCCTCATTCTGCCTGCAGAACCTCACTCCATTGAAATGCCTTCTAAAAAAGTCAAAGCGGTGCTGCCCCCTAGAGTATCTTTTCCGCCTCAGAAAAAGTCACAGGCCACCTCTTCTTTGCGGAAGTCCCCGGCCGCCGCTTCTCCGCAAAGTAACCCCTAGCAGCCCTGCCTCCCTGCCGGGGTTTGACCCTGATTCTGACGCACCTCTCACGGTCAAAACTCTGTACCAAGCCCTCTCAGCATTCAAATCTGAGCTGACTCAGGACCTCACAGCGGCCCTCCGGGAGGTTAAGACGGAGCTGCACGCTATAGGCGACCGTACGGACCATCTGGAGAAGAAAGTAGAGGAATTGGTCTCGTCTCATAATGACCTCATAACGGCCCACGACCAGCAGCAAAGTGACCTGGAGGCGTTTAAACTCAAAATTGCAGATATAAAGGACAGATCTCGGCGGAATAATATTAAGATCCGTGGCATCCCCGACTCCGTGCAGAACTCCGAGTTGGAAAATTATGCTACTGCCTTGTTCCAGAAGCTTCTGCCTCAAACCGATGCTAGAGAGTTACTTATCGACAGAATTCACAGACTGCCTAAACCACGCTCAGTTGCCCCCTCGCTCCCGAGAGACACACTTCTGAGGGTGCATTTCTTCACAATCAAAGAACGCATCCTGAAAGCGGCCAGAGAAGCAGGCGACTCCGACTCAGATGTTCTTGGAGGTTTACAACTATTCCCGGACTTCTCCGCTCTCACCTTGGCCAAACGACGAGCATTCCTCCCCGTCACTTTGGCACTTCGCGACCAAGACATCACGTATAGATGGGGTTTTCCGGTGAAGCTCGTCATCTCGTATGAAAATAAGTCTTACACGGTGACTTCATTGGAGACTGGAGTCAAATTACTTGAGGAATGGGATATCTCTGTTACACTCCCTCCTGGATCCAAGAAACAGCCCACCATCCGCTCGGAATGGGTCACCGCCTGATGCTGTTACAACCAGCCTGGGATTTCAAATTGAACTGTCTCCGGTACCGTCATCGCAGAATGGACTTGACCATTGTCCCTGTTGGGGTCACGTGAGTTGCCCTGCGTCCTGTTGTGATGGCGGTGTACTAGCCTTTCATGTTATATCTGAGTTTATTTGTCTTTTTTATATATTTTTTTATTTATTATTTTCATGTGTTCGCATGTATATTGTGGGTAAGCATATCTGTTTCTGCTTACGCTTACTTTTTCTGTTTAGTTCCATGGGTGGTGGCGCTAGGTCACATGTTCCCCCCTGGTAATATACTACTGCATTTTTTTACCTTCCTTGCAGTAGTTATGCCGACCCGATATACTGGGTCGTTTTGGTTTTCCTCCCCCCCCCTCACCCCCCTGTTCCCTTCCTTCCCTCCCCCACCCTCTGTTTTATGATGTAGGTACCTGCTACCTGAGACACTTCTATTTTTGTTTATGTCAAGGTCCTTCACCTCTAACAAAGTACTTTAACCTGCCCCGATGGTCCAGATATTATCTATGAATGTCAAGGGGCTGAATTCCCCTAATAAGCGTAGGCTGGCTTTGGGTTATTTTAATAGGAATAAAGCCGATATAGTTACCCTACAGGAGACACACTTTTCATCTGCAGCACCCCCTATTTTTAAAGATCGTAGATTCCCTCTAGGTTATTTTGCTAATGGGCCTTTTAAGAGGAACGGTGTGGCTATATTATTTAGGGACTCCGTCTCCTTCATTTTGCACTCTCAGTTAGCCGATAAAAATGGCCGGTACCTTATACTGAGCGGCCTTTTAAACGACAAGCCGGTCACCCTGGTCTCGGCATATGCACCAAACTCAAACCAAGTAGCTTTTATTCGAAAGTTATGTGTGGCTATTCAGAGGATTCGTACGGGCTCCCTTTTGCTCATGGGAGATTTTAATTTAGTTCTTGACCCTAAGTTGGACAGGTCCCCTAGGACCTCTCCCCCCGCCTCCGCCTCCCCCAATGCCAACTCCTTAGCATTTCGTAACCTCTTGGCTGAATTTGATCTCTATGACATATGGCGAGTACAAAACCCCACAGGGCGGGAGTACACCTACTATTCCCCCGTTCACAACTCTTACTCCCGTATTGATTTTATATTTTCGGACAAATGGACCCTCCAGTTCGCCAGATCCTTAGATATTCTCCCTATAACTTGGTCAGACCACGCCCCGTTGATTCTTAAATGGAATGTAGCTTGCCAACACTCTCCCCCCCGCCCGTGGAGATTCTCTCCACATTTGCTGTCCAACCCAGTCTCAAAAAAAATTATAGTTGACAGTATTTCATCCTATATGGAATTTAATTCCCCCTCAGACACATCCACCCTGAACTTCTGGTGCGCACTTAAGGCTGTCATACGGGGAGCAGCGATTCAGGCGGGAGCACAGCTCAAGAAACTCAACCTACAACGCCAGGTTGATCTGGAGCTCAAACTGAAGGAATTAGAGGACAAAAACCAATCTAGACCTACAAAATCCTTACAGAAGCAGTTAGTCGATATTAGATCTCAACTCCAGACATTACTAATGGCGCGCACCCAGGCTTCCTTGAATAGGATACGCCAGAAGTTTTATCTAACGGGGAATAGGCCGGGGAAAATGCTGGCCCGGAAGCTTAGGGCTCAACAGGCTCGAAATAGAATCAAGCTCATTATATCCCCCACAGGCACCAAAATTTCTAACCCAAGAGAGATAGCGAATCAATTTGCCAAATTTTACTCCCAACTTTATAACCTCGCGTCAGACCCTGCCACCCCACAACCTACCCCCTCCTCTATCAATTCCTTCTTAGCGGATTTAAACCTTCCACATATTTCAGATGATCAACTAGCATTACTGAATGCCCCATGGTCCCTATCAGAAACCCTCCAGGTGATCAAGTCCCTCCCTCAAGGTAAGGCGCCTGGCCCTGATGGCTTTATTAATGACTTCTATGTTTCGTTCCAAGACCTTCTAGCTCCCTCTTTGGTGGCAGTCTACACCGACATTACCTCACAGGGCACCATCCCTCAGGAGATGCTCGAAGCACGTATTGTCACGATCCCTAAACCGGGCAAAGATGCGACCTTCTGTCAAAATTATCGCCCCATTGCGTTACTGAATGGGGATGTTAAAATATATGCTAAATTAATCGCCTCTCGACTGAACACCCTCCTCCCCTCCCTTATACATCCGGACCAGGTTGGCTTTATCCCGGGAAGACAGGTGTCCGACAATACACGCAGGGTATTCAACCTTGTCGATTCTCTAACCCCCAAGCAGGGTCTCCTACTGCTATCTTTGGACGCAGAGAAGGCCTTTGATCGCTTAAACTGGTCTTATATGCGAGAAGTCCTACTAAAATTTGGCCTACGTGACCATATCCTCTCGTCAATATTAGCTTTATATAGCTCCCCGATGGCCCGGGTATTCAGTAATGGTTTTTTGTCTAGTTCTTTTCCAATCTATAATGGTACCCGCCAGGGCTGCCCTCTCTCCCCTCTCATATTCGTTCTGGCCATAGAACCACTGGCGGCTAAGCTTCGTGCGGACCCGCAATTCCCTGGACTGAGGTTGGGCGTCACGTCGCACAAACTATGTCTGTTCGCAGATGATGTTCTTTTATTTGTAACAGATCCAGCCACAACACTCCCCCACTTACACAATGTTTTAGATGGGTACTCTGCAGCATCGTATTATAAATTAAATGCCTCCAAGACAGATGCTTTGCCCATCAACCTCTCCAACTCTTTGCCCCCACTACGTGCTAAGTATCCATATAATTGGCAAACATCCTCGATACGATATTTGGGTATATATATCCCTCCATCTTCCTCTTCTGTATTTGAGGTCAATCTTCCTCCTCTGCTGTCCTCCCTTCAGTTGTTTACCAAATCATGGCTCAACTATGAGGTTTCTTGGATGGGCCGGCTGGCCGCCTTCAAGATGTCGCTGCTCCCCAAATTAATGTTCTTGTTTCGCACTATTCCTTTTATCTTCCCCAAGAAGTATCTAGATAAAGCCACTAAAATCCTCACTAATTATATATGGTCTTCGCGACCGCCTAAACTTGCCCGTGCGAGGATGTCTCTACCAAGGAGAGTGGGTGGCCTGGATATGCCCAATCTATCACTGTACCAAGAGGCCTCCCTTCTGGCCCAGATTAAAGAATTCTACAAAAACGTGCCTCCGGGGTGGACGTGTTTAGAGGAGGCGACCTGCCCCCATTTTCCCCTGAAAGATCTTTTTTCGATCCCTAGAACCCTCCGCCCACGCAGCTTAAACCTCCTCCCCTCTACCCGAGCCACGCTCCAGGTTTGGGACAAATTGACTGCGGCCCTATCCCCTTCATATCATAATTTCTCCCTGATATCGCTACGCACGGTGGCCGCCCTGATCCCTAATCTTAACCTGGCGGGCTGGAGGTCCAGGGGGATGGAGGTCCTGGGGGACTTGTTTAATGGATCTGTGCTCGCCTCCTTTTCTGATATACAGGGACGCTTCTCTCTGCCTGACTCTGAGAGGCTTCGATATTACCAAATACAGCACTGGTGGACTAGCCTCCACCTCTCCCCCTCCCCACCGCCACCTGGTATTCAGCAAGCTATAGGCCGATTCTCCAGTCCCACTTCTAGAGGGGAGATCTCCTTCTGGTATAAAACATTGCTCTCATTACTCCCTGTTCCTAAATCTAAAGCCCAAATCAGGTGGGAGGTAGATGTGGGATGTGTTCTCCAGGATTCTCAATGGCAACGCATTTTTTTGTCATCTTTCTCCATGTCTAAATGCCTGAATCACTCCGAAATGCATGTTAAGCTACTCCATAGATTATACCTTACACCGGAAAGGCTCCATACGATCTGGCCTGCATGTTCGAAGTTTTGTTGGCGCCTATGCGGAGAAGTAGGCCACCTCTATCATATTTTTTGGTCATGCCCCCATGTCCAGGCGTACTGGACAGAGATATTTGGCCTTATCAATAAAGTTTTGAATCTCGACTTGTCCCCATCCCCTCTTATAGCTTTACTGAATATATACCCGCGAGGCGTGGGTGTACATCTACATTATGTCTTAGGCCACATCTGTCTAGCCGCGCGGGCGGCTTTAGCCCAAAACTGGAAACAGACCACGCTACCTCCATTGTCGAAGGTAATACACAAAATACAGCTGCACTTCTTGATGGAGACTGAACACATCCCATACTCCTTCACTGCCAAATCTCCTTTTGTGCGCTGGATGCCTTGGCATCTGTTTACCACGGAAGGTGAAGGTGCTGCATTGATGTTACGCCCCCTCCCCCCTGGACAGCCACCTCCCAGCCCCATCGGCTGATGGGGCCTCCTTCCCCCCCTTCTAAGACCACAATGAACCCCTATTTGGGTTGTATTTATAGTGGGCCCATTGCCACCCTTTCATCTCTATAAATGCCTTTCCTTTTCTCTTTTTTTTGTTTTCCTTACGATGTACTTGTGTGATCGACTTTGAACTGTATGCACTTGTTTGCACATGTCTATTGTGACGTTCTCTTATATGTTTATGTACCTACACCCCCCCCCCCCCTTCCCTCTCTCTTCCTTTTGTACCCCTGTTTGCAATGAAAAAAAAAAATTCAATAAAAACTATTGATGATAAAAAAAAAAAAACATTTTGTGCAGTTTCTGAGTAGCTCTGAACTTACTCGGCCCTTGCGATCACTACAGCCTGTCCGGGGCCGGAATTGACGTCAGACACCCGCCCTGCAAACACTTGGACGCGCCTGCGTTTTTCCAAACACTCCCAGAAAACGGTCAGTTGACACCCATAAATGCCTTCTTCCTGTCAATCTCTTTGCGATCGTCCGTGCGAATGGATTCTTCAGAAATCCCATCGCACAGCAACGATCCACTTTGTGCCTGCGCGACGCGCCTGCGCATTGTGGTGCATAGGCATGCACAGTACTGACCTGATCGCAGCGCAGCGAAAAAACAGCGTGCAAGCAGGTCGGAATGACCCCCTGTATCCGCTGGTCAGCCAGTGAGAGCTGTAAAGGGAAGGGGGCTTCTAAGTGTGCATCTGCTAGACTGCCACAGTAGCTGATTATATAATAGATCCTTGATCTATCAGGTGCTTTTCCTTGACAGTGCTCTCAACTAACAAATCTTTATTCATTTGTTTTACCAGTGGGAATTCATTGAGTTAATCCCCTTCCTTATTGGGGTTGCGATACCATGAATTGTACACTGAAATTTTCAAGCAGGTGCGCCCCTCTTTATATTAAGGTTGCCCTTTCAACTATTTACTTGTAATTTGTTCAAATGCAGCTTTGCATACCTAAGTCATAATGAGGTTTCTGCTTTTATGCTTTCTACAGGCTACCTTTTTTTGAAAAACAATTGATTAGTCTCCTGATGTGGTGTGAAATATTACAATCCTATGAAAAAGACTGAAGGAAAAAATTAGGTAGCAATGGCCATGTATATATTAGTAACATAGTAACTAAGGTTGAAAAAAAAGACAATTGTCCATCGAGTTCAACCGATTTGTGGTCTCCTATGCAGTCTTATTATAGGACTTGTTATTTTTATGTTAGGATTAGTTATGTTAACTATAATGCGTGCCTACGCACCATAACCCTGAATATCTTTATCCAATAGGAATTTATCTAACCCATTCTTAACGGTGTTGACTGAGTCCGCTGTTACTACTCTCTCAGGCAGGGAATTCCAGACACGTGTTGTCCTTACTGTGAAAAAAACCTTTTCGCCTCAATGTGCGGAAACTCCTCTCCTCTAACCTAAGCGAGTGACCACGTGTCCTCTGTGCTGATCCAATAGAAAACAGGTCCCTCCCGAGCTCAAGGTATTGACCCCTTATATATTTGTAGATGTTGATCATGTCCCCTCTTAGTCTCCTCTTTTCCAATGTAAACATGCCTAGCCTTGCAAGCCTTTCCTCGTATTCCAGCGTCTCCATGCCCTTGATTAGTTTGGTCGCCCGCCTCTGAACCTTTTCTAGCCTCAGGATATCCTTTTTTTTAATATGGTGCCCGAAATTGCACACAGTATTCAAGATGTGGCCTCACTAGTAATTTATATAATGGGAGTATAATACTCTAGTCCCTTGCATCAATTCCCCGTTTTATGCATGCTAATATCTTATTAGCCTTCTTTGCTGCACTTCTACTTTGGGTACTGCTGCTTAATTTGTTATCTATGTGATCTCCTAAGTCTTTTTCCAGTACAGAATCCCCTAGTATTACCCCATTTAGTATGTAGGTGTAATTTCTGGTCTTGCCCCCACAGTGCATTACCTTACACTTGTCTGTGTTGAATCTCATTCTCCATTTTGCTGCCCATGCTTCCAGTTTTATTAAGTCATTCTGAAGAGACTCAGCATCCCCCTCCGTATTTATAACCTTACACAATTTGGTATCGTTTGCAAAAATTGACACCATGCTCTCTAGACCTACTGCTAGGTCATTGATGAAAATGTTGAACAAAAGTGGTCCAAGTACAGACCCTTGTTGCACACCACTTAGTACTTTAGTCCAATTTGAAAATGATCCATTGACCACAACACGCTGCTCCCTATTATCTAACCAATTACTGACCCAAGTGCATATTGTGCTTCCTAGCCATATTTCTTGTAGCTTATAGATAAGACGCATGTGTGTGTCACGAACCGGTCTCTCACCTCTGCGAGTTCTGGGGTTCATCCGTTGCCAGTGCGGTTGCTCGCGGTGCTGTGCGCCCGTGTGGGGACGCGGCGTGATCAGTGGCACAGGTAATGCAGAGTCTGGGAACTGGGAGTGCGGGGACCAAATGGCCTAAGGCACTGCGGTGTGTCTGCTGTATTGGAGGTGGCCATGTTGGAGACCAAATAGGTAATACAGAGCACTTGTGAAAACACCTGTGGGCAGGTGTAAGCCAATCCCGTGCGTGTGCTGCCTTTAAGTAGGCTGGGATCATGTTACTCTGGGCCAGTGCTTTGTTGTATCAACGCTGTGCTCTAGCTCTGAGCTCTCTCCGTGCATTCCTGTGTGATTCCCGTGGTCCAGATATCGCCTCCGTTCCCAGAGGTCCGTCTGCAGCCTTCACTGCTGAAAGATCCACCGGCTCTCCGCTGTGCTGTCAGTTAATTGCTCACCTACTGGAAACAGTTGAATTCCCAGAGTCTTGCATGAGGTTACCTTGTCGGCCTACCATTCAAAGTTTGGAGGATTCCATTTCCCTCAGCTGTTCGTTTGTTCAACTCTGCATTTAACCCATTCATCACCTTGTCATCTACTACAGTTTCACAGTGATCTCCGGAACCCGCAAGTAACCCAATTCAGTACTTTATATTTTCTATGTTGTCATAACAAGGATAATTCTTCACAGTCTCTCAGTTAACTCTCAAAACTCCATTGCAAATCCTTACAGTTATTTCTTCATGTCTGCATTAACCAGTTAAACACATTCTGCAGTTCAGCATCAAAGCTTGTTTATATTTGGACAATTCAACATTTATTCATCAGCTTGTTTTTGCATATGTTTCCATGAACATTTCTTTTATTTATTTTTGAGTTTTCTCTAGCATATTATTTCTGCCATTCCTGCAATACTTCAGTATAAAATGATGATTAACAACTAGTCATTTAACTCCTTACTGAATTGTTATCTTAATAAATATATGAAACGGAACTTCCTTCGTCCTCCCTGCTTTCTTCATACCCCAGCACCTACACCTGTGGTTGGTTCCGGGTTAACGGATTCACAAAAACACCCGGACCTGACAGTAAGCACTGGCCACATGGATCCGTCAAGTGACCAATTCGCAGGAGGCGGTGCTACGTCAGATATCCTTTCCCATCTGGAAAACCAGGAGTCTATACAGACACAAATAGTGCAGTTTATGCAAACTATGGCAGACCGTTTAGAGACTCTTCATACAGCTATTAAAACGTCTCAAGTCCAGATTCCAACTCCGGTTGTCCCAGTTACCACTACAGCTTCTCCTGTGATGCTGCCTACGTCCCGCTTGCAGTTACCCTCTCCGAGTAAGTTTGACGGAACTCCAAAACTTTGCAGAGGATTCCTGAATCAATGCGAGATCCAGTTCGAACTGATGTCCGCCAGTTTCCCATCTGCTCGTTCTAAGGTTGCAGGCCTCTCCGGTCAGGCTCTGGAGTGGGCATCACCATTATGGGAGAGAGGTGATCCTATCCTCTCTAATTACAAAGAGTTCGTATCTTCATTCCGGAGAATCTTTGACGAACCAGGCAGGACCACCTCAGCATCCTTGGAGATTCTCCGTCTACGTCAAGGTTTACATCCTGTCAGTCAATATATTATTCAGTTTCGCACGTTGTCTTCAGAGTTAAACTGGAATGAGGAGGCCCTGATCGCCGCGTTTTGGAATGGACTTTCAGAGAGAATCAAGGATGATTTAACTATCCGGGATGTGCCAACTAAACTGGATGAATTGATTTCTCTCTGTAACAAACTTGACCTACGCTACAGGGAGCGATGTTTAGAGAAATCCAGGGCAGAGCGATCCAGTCCACGTTATCATCCTAGGCCTCGACAAGATTCTTCATCACAGTCTCCGGTAACGACAGAAGAACCTATGCAGATTGGGCGCTCTCGCCTCACAGAAGAGGAACGACTTCGTCGTCGACAGGGTAACCTCTGCATGTACTGTGGGTCCTCCGAACACTTAGTTAAATTCTGCAAACTCCGACCGGGAAACTCTCGCTCCTAGCTTATTCAAGAGAGGTTAAGCTAGGAGTTACTCTAGAATCACGTTCTGGGAAAGAGCCGACCTTGTCTATTCAATTAGAAGTTCCAAGTTCTACAGTGAAAGTTTCAGCTCTCCTAGATTCCGGGGCAGCCGAGAACTTCATCTCCTCAGCCTTTGTCATACGGTCTAAAGTTCAAACCATGCCTCTGGAAGCAGCAGTTGCTGTTACAGCAGTGGATGGCAGTCGAATTCCAGATGGTATAATTACTCATCGAACCGTATGTCTCAAGATGAAAGTTGGTGTGCTCCATTCCGAATACCTCTCCTTCTACGTGATTCCCAAAGCCTCTCAAGATGTGATACTTGGTTTACCTTGGCTGCAGAAACATAATCCTCAACTTAATTGGCAAACCATGGAAGTCCTTTCGTGGGGTAAATCTTGTACCAAGGACTGTTTAGACTCAATTGTACCTCTCCGGTCAATTAGCCTTCCCGATCTACCTCCGGTGTATCAACCCTTTGCGGATGTTTTCAGTAAACAAGCAGCAGACTCTCTACCTCCTCATCGCGAATGGGACTGCCCAGTAGTCCTGGTTCCGGGCAAAACCCCTCCTAGGGGACAAATTTATCCGCTATCCATCCCAGAGACGCAAGCTATGTCTGATTATATACAGGAAAATCTAACCAAAGGATTTATCAGACCATCTTCTTCACCTGCAGGAGCCGGATTCTTTTTCGTTAAGAAGAAGGACGGTGGGTTACGACCATGCATAGATTACCGTGGACTCAATGAGATCACTGTGAAAAACAAGTATCCATTACCCTTAATTCCAGAGTTATTTGACCGGGTAAAGGGAGCTACTGTGTTTACAAAACTGGATCTCCGAGGGGCCTACAATTTAATCCGCATCCGGGCAGGGGACGAGTGGAAGACTGCTTTTAATACCCGGGATGGGCATTACGAATACCTTGTAATGCCTTTTGGTCTTTGTAATGCACCTGCAGTTTTTCAAAGCTATGTGAATGAACTTTTTCGTGATCTTCTCTACAAGTGTCTAGTAGTGTACCTGGATGATATCCTAATATTCTCTAAGGATCTAAAGTCTCACCGTCACCAAGTTAAAGAGGTACTGACACGTCTGAGGAAAAATCAACTTTATTGTAAGTTAGAGAAGTGCACTTTTGAAGTATCTTCCATACCGTTCCTTGGTTACATCATTTCTGGATCAGAGCTATGTATGGATCCCGGTAAGGTACAAGCTATCCGAGATTGGTCCACTCCTACAACTCTCAAGGGGATTCAGCGATTTCTTGGCTTTGCTAATTTCTATAGGAGATTCATTAAGAATTATTCTACGTTAGCTGCTCCCATCACAGCCCTAACTCGCAAGGGAGCAAATCCTACGAACTGGTCTTCTGAAGCAATCAAAGCCTTCTCTGATTTAAAGCAAGCCGTTGTGTCAGCCCCCATTCTTCGACAGCCTGATTTGGATCGTCCCTTTCTACTAGAGGTGGATGCATCTACAGAAGCAGTAGGAGCTGTGTTATCCCAAGTCTTTGAAGATAAAAAAGTCCATCCCTGCGGATATTTCTCCCGTAAGTTCCTCCCGGCCGAGCGTAATTATGCAATCGGTGAGCAAGAATTACTTGCCATCAAGTTGGCATTTGAGGAGTGGAGATACCTTCTAGAAGGAGCACAACATCGCATTACAGTATATACTGATCATAAGAATCTTCTATATCTGCAGTCAGCTCAGTGCTTAAATCCACGACAAGCTCGATGGGCGCTTTTCTTCACACGATTTAATTTCAAGCTCACCTATCGTCCAGGGTCTCAGAACAAAAAGGCAGATGCCCTTTCTCGGTCCTTTGCTTCTTCTGAATCAAATGATGCTACCACGAATCAAGCCATTGTGAATCCTACGTCCTTTTTAATGACTCGAACCTCTCCAGTTCCTCCGCCTGGCAAGACCTTTGTCGCCACAAGTCTTCGAAAACGGCTGCTTACCTGGGCTCACTCCTCCTCCTTCATGGGTCACCCTGGGGTTCTAAAGACTCTCAAATTTATTCAACAGTCTTATTGGTGGCCACGTCTCAAAGCCGATGTCCAAGAGTTTATAGCAGCATGTCCTAAATGTGCCCAACATAAGAGTCCAAGAAGTTCTCCACCAGGTTTATTACATCCATTATCCATACCCAAACAACCATGGACTCATATCTCAATGGATTTCGTGACCGATCTACCTCCATCAAAAGGGCGAAATACCATTTGGGTGATAGTGGATCGATTTTCGAAAATGGCACATTTCATTCCATTAACTGGGTTACCATCAGCCCCTTTATTAGCCAGATTGTTCATCTCTGAAATCTTCAAGTTGCATGGCCTTCCTCGAGAGATCATCTCTGATCGGGGAACACAGTTTGTGGCCAAGTTTTGGAGGTCGCTTTGTTCATCTTTAAATCTCAAATTGAATTTTTCTTCTGCATATCATCCTCAGACAGATGGACAAACTGAGAGAGTAAACCAAGACCTTGAAACATTTCTCCGGCTATATATATCGTCCTCACAGGATGACTGGGTTGACTACCTTCCATTGGCAGAATTTGCTCATAATAATCTCTTCCATTCGTCTTCAGAATCTACGCCCTTTTATATTAACTTCGGCTTTCATCCTCGTGTGCCAGAGTTCCATCCATTGCCAGCCCTAGAGGTTCCAGCAGCAGATCAAGAGCTTCAACGTCTATCTAGAATCTGGAGTTGTGTGCATAAGTCGTTGATCAAAACTTCCGCTCGTTATAAATCTTTTGCAGATAGAAAACGTAAAGCTGTACCGAATTACAAGGTGGGAGACCAAGTTTGGATTTCTACGCGCAATCTCAGGTTCAAAGTTCCTTCTAAGAAATTTGCTCCCAAGTTTATTGGTCCATTTCCCATTGTAAAAGTACTCAACCCTGTGTCATACAAAGTCAAGTTGCCACCATCTTTGAGAATTCCTAACGCCTTTCATACATCTTTACTGAAGCCTTTGATTCTCAATAAGTTCCATACTACCCAGTCCAAATCTCCTAAAGTTCACTCTTTGCAGAATGAGGAATTTGAAGTTAAAGAGATTGTGGACTCACGTTCCCGATATGGACGTTTACAGTTTCTGGTCGACTGGAAGGGTTACGGTCCGGAGGAAAGATCCTGGGTTTTCTCTGAAGATGTTCATGCTCCAAGACTGGTACAGAAATACTTCTCCAAAAATCCTGATAAGGTTCAAAGGTGTTCGGAGACCACCCTTAGAAGAGGGGGTACTGTCACAAACCGGTCTCTCACCTCTGCGAGTTCTGGGGTTCATCCGTTGCCAGTGCGGTTGCTCGCGGTGCTGTGCTCCCGTGTGGGGATGCGGCGTGATCAGTGGCACAGGTAATGCAGAGTCTGGGAACTGGGAGTGCGGGGACCAAATGGCCTAAGGCACTGCGGTGTGTCTGCTGTATTGGAGGTGGCCATGTTGGAGACCAAATAGGTAATACAGAGCACTTGTGAAAACACCTGTGGGCAGGTGTAAGCCAATCCCGTGCGTGTGCTGCCTTTAAGTAGGCTGGGATCATGTTACTCTGGGCCAGTGCTTTGTTGTATCAACGCTGTGCTCTAGCTCTGAGCTCTCTCCGTGCAATTCCTGTGTGATTCCCGTGGTCCAGATATCGCCTCCGTTCCCAGAGGTCCGTCTGCAGCCTTCACTGCTGAAAGATCCACCGGCTCTCCGCTGTGCTGTCAGTTAATTGCTCACCTACTGGAAACAGTTGAATTCCCAGAGTCTTGCATGAGGTTACCTTGTCGGCCTACCATTCAAAGTTTGGAGGATTCCATTTCCCTCAGCTGTTCGTTTGTTCAACTCTGCATTTAACCCATTCATCACCTTGTCATCTACTACAGTTTCACAGTGATCTCCGGAACCCGCAAGTAACCCAATTCAGTACTTTATATTTTCTATGTTGCCATAACAAGGATAATTCTTCACAGTCTCTCAGTTAACTCTCAAAACTCCATTGCAAATCCTTACAGTTATTTCTTCATGTCTGCATTAACCAGTTAAACACATTCTGCAGTTCAGCATCAAAGCTTGTTTATATTTGGACAATTCAACATTTATTCATCAGCTTGTTTTTGCATATGTTTCCATGAACATTTCTTTTATTTATTTTTGAGTTTTCTCTAGCATATTATTTCTGCCATTCCTGCAATACTTCAGTATAAAATGATGATTAACAACTAGTCATTTAACTCCTTACTGAATTGTTATCTTAATAAATATATGAAACGGAACTTCCTTCGTCCTCCCTGCTTTCTTCATACCCCAGCACCTACACCTGTGGTTGGTTCCGGGTTAACGGATTCACAAAAACACCCGGACCTGACAGTGTGATACAGTGTTGAAAGCTTTGGCAAAGTCTAAAAAGATTACATCCACCTCCTTACCCTGATCAAGGTTCGCACTTACTGTTTCATAAAAGCCATGTAAGTTGGTCTGACATGATCTGTCCTTCACAAATTCATGTTGGTTCCTTTTAATGACCTTATTTGCTTCAAGGAACTTTTGAATACCGTCCCTTAGAATACCTTCCAATACTTTCCCCACTATGTCCAATACTTTCCCCACTATAATGAATATTATACGTAATAGATCTGCATTTTAGGTATTGATCCAGAATCTCAGTCTGGAGGTAGCCCCAGGCTATTTCTTACATTACACACTAGTGATACATGGATAGGGGATGCGGTTATGTGACTGGCAGTTGGGAGACCGCTGTTCACTATACTGATGCCGGAATCCCGCACGGTGTAAAGCCTGACAATCGGCAAGCTGACTGACAGGGACTATTCCCACTCATGGGTGTCCACGAAAACATACAAACAATACGACAAAAATGAACACTTGTGATCACACAGTACTATTAATTAAAATTACATAACAGAAATATGCAATGCAATTTCTCATATATAAGGAATTTAATTCTTCCAATAGAAGATTTCTAGATCTAGATAATTCTCAGAAACAATTAGAAAAGATCAACAGAGTGTGATGCAGCAAAAATTCTCCTGATAGTGTCTTTTGGATTGCAGGTATCAAACTCACATGTGTTTAAACAATCTTGCATTAGGGATTAAAGCCAGTGGAATAATATTTGCATTCGCTATAGCAGCCGCCAAGTGGCGCACCCAGGGGGGGTTTCCGAGTACCCAGAAACCCCCCTCCACTAAAAAAAAAAAAAAAAAAATTTTCCCCAGCTGCATGACTATTATTAATGACTGTCTAGCGTCCTCTGCAGCCTGCTGTCTTCCTGGTGGCACTTGCAAGTGCAATAAAAGTTTACTTTATTTTAATTATAGTACATATATATCCATGTGCCTACATATATACACATGTATATACATACATTTATACATATAAACACACACACACACACACACACACACACACACATGATATATATATACATGTGTATATATATGTGTACTGTATGTGTGTGTATATATATATATATATGTATGCATGTTTAATATGCTATGTATATGTGTATATAGGTTCACTACGATCTCCCGGCGACCAGCATACTGGCGCCGGTAGGCCGGCCGCTGGCTTACCAACAGTGTGGCGAGCGCAAATGAGCCCCTTGTGGGCTCGCTACGCGCGCCACACTATTCTATTCTCCCTCCAGGGGGGTCGTGGACCCCCACGAGGGAGAATAAGTGTCGGTATGCCGGCAGTCAGGCTCCCGGCGCCGGTATGCTGGTCACCGGGAGCCCGACCGCCGGCATACTGAAGACCACCCGTGTATATGTATGTGTGTGTGTATGTGTATATATATATATATATATGTGTGTGTAGATATATGTATATATATATATATATATATATATGTGTAGATATATATATATATATATATATATATAGTATGTAGCAAAAAGCAGCGGCACTCAGCAGACAGGCGTAAATGCAGAGAATAACGTTTATTCACATCCTACGGCGTTTCGGGGAACAAGCCCCGTCTTCAGGGACAGACGATATAAGCATACAAACATACACATAACATATATATACCTATGAGAACAATTAATCATAAGCCGGGATTCAACTCACCTGTCGAGCGCCTTCACCGCTGCCGCATGCTGCCGGGAGCCAGCGTGTCACGAGTCCCCGGGCATTGACGTCAGAGTGCAGCGCCGGACAGGGAGCCAATCATGTCAGCTTACATGCGGTTACTAAGCAACTGCAGGAAACATGGACAGAAACAAAAACAAAAGAACGTATAATAAAAATGCATGACATATTGACATAACATGATCAATTACTATAAACTAAAACATAAATGAACCTAACTAAATCAGTGAGACAACAAGACAACAAGAGATTAAAAAGAGGGAAACATTTGTACCCTCCGATCCTAGAATTAACCATCCAATAAAAGACCGTATGGTTGATACACATTATGTAGCAGACTGCGAATATGAATACATGCAAGCATATTACTTTATTCTTTTATTTAAAGGCCATAACTATATTAAAAAAGGAATATGAAATCTAAGTGAAGTAAGTAGTTCATAATAAGGCAACTAGTCTAAGGGTGCTAGTTTAAATGAAAATAATCATAAGAAACTTTGGAGACCCAAAGTCTCATTAAGGCCCCGTGGTGCCAGGGTATTAAGGACAAAGATCCACCTACTTTCTCTTTGCAGGAGGATCTTGTTCCTATCCCCACCCCGATGCGACAGAGGTACTTGATCTATTATCATAGCACGCATGCTGGCCACTGTATGTCTAGCTTGTATACAGTGACGAGCAACTGGCTGGTCGCTGTGTCCCTTTTCCAGGGCCAATTTGATGGCACTGCGATGCAGTGCCGTACGTTCCCTAAATTGTCGCTGTGTTTTGCCTATATAGGCTAATCCACAGGGACACTTTAACATGTAAATTACATGTGTAGACGTGCAAGTCACTCTGTGTCTGATGGAAAATTTTTTACCCGTGATGGGATGACAGAAAAAAGAACCCGTGTTCAGAGTATTGCAGGTGGAGCAACCCAAACAACGGTAACACCCAAGCTTAGGACGCAAAAAGTGTGATTGTTCCATTTTACTTAAAGGGAAAATGTCCAATTTAACAACTGTATCTGCAATACTTTTACCCCTAGTGTAACTGGGAAGTAATTTAGAATCCATCAAAGCTGGCAGGGATTTGTCAGTATTGATCATGGGCCACAGCTGTTTGGCCTTCTTTACTAAAGGGGTAGTAGCTGTCGTGTATTTATTTACCCATGGAATTCTAATAATATCCGTATTGTGACTACGTGCTGGAGCGGTATGATGCAGTAGAGATTCCCGCGTCTGTTTAAGTGCTTTGGACTTATTAGAAAGAAGCTCTGCCTGTGGATAACCACGCTCCTCAAATTTGGTTATCATGTGGTCCATAGTTATTTCTGTCTGAGTGGGATCTGAAATAATGCGTCTGGCCCGTAACAATTGTGAATATGGTAAACCCCTACGTGTGGTCAGGGGGTGAAAACTGGCATGATGAAGTACTGAGTTTCTATCTGTGGTGCTACCTTTCTCAATTTTATTGGAATATTGGACTCCTGCTTAGGCCCCTCAGTTGTTCCAAAATGTTCCTTGAGGCGTAAAGTCCTATTGAACTTGTAGTTTTCCACCAATGAGGTAAAGTCATCTGGTCTGGTAGTTGGCACAAATGATAATCCACGTGATAGAACTTTATGTTCAATTGGAGTAAGAGGAGCGGAGGATAAATTAATTACTAAGTCCGTCAGTGACGCGGTGGTCGACGTGCGTTTGAGCCTTTGGTTCTGCCCCGACCGCCTCGTCCTCGTCCGGGCGCAGGGCGATGGCCTGACCGTGTTGCCACCCCTAAAGGGTATGTTGCAGTATTAGATGTAGAAGGCGTGCCTGGTTGTTCGGCTTCACTTAATGATGTGCTGGAATCAGTTTGCTCAAACGGATGATTCCTCTGTCGATACCTTCTAAAGTGTGTCGGCCGCTGCTGGGTAGAGCTGGTATTACTAAGCCAAGAGTAAACTCGTCTCTGTTGATAATCAGCTTGGACTTTTTGCAATTTTTCTTTCTTATATTTGATCAGATTACTCCTGTAATGTTCCATGTGCACCTGTAGTTTGTCTAGCCAATTGGTAGTGGAATCAGCTGACAAAGTTGACTTGTGGGCACTCTCAAATGTAATAAGTTGCTCTTTAATCTGTGTCAATTCTCGTGTCGACTCTTCTATGACGAGCAACATCAGATCCATAGAACATTTATTTAAAATTGCTACCCATCTTCTACAGAAAGGTATACTGTACCGTCCTATCGTAGGGGTATTTTTTATCCTAAAACCCCTCGGTATTTGATTGGTACGGTAATAGTCCGATAATGTAATACCGTGATAAGTGAAATCACACTCACGTTGTTTCATCTTAAGCCATTGGCGGTATAGTTCTTCTGTGGTGGAGGTTGGGGGGTCATCTTCCAATTTTTGCTTGATGAGGATTGCCTGTGCCTCTGCATCAGAATAGCTGTATCTTTCCTTGGCGTCAAGCTGTGCCAATTCCCAGGCTGCTTCAATGTCTGAATCTGGTGCAGACATGTTAGTCAACTAAATGCTGGATATATTGGATAGTCAAATGTCTCTGATCAGAGGGACAAAACACCTCACCCGTGCAGTGCAATACACTGAAGTCACTAAGGACAACTGTGGTGACAAATCAAGGTTCCCTGGATATATATATGAAGGAAAATAAAGTCAAGTATATCCCATTGGTGCCTTATCCAGGATATTTAGCATAGCTTTTTTGCCTGCATGGCAGCGTGCTATTAATCCTATATGGATAGCGGTGTGGGGATCGGCACTCACAGATTAGGGTATTAGAAATACTTGCTGCGGTGCCCTCTGTAATCCAATATGGTATGTAGCAAAAAGCAGCGGCACTCAGCAGACAGGCGTAAATGCAGAGAATAACGTTTATTCACATCCTACGGCGTTTCGGGGAACAAGCCCCGTCTTCAGGGACAGACGATATAAGCATACAAACATACACATAACATATATATACCTATGAGAACAATTAATCATAAGCCGGGATTCAACTCACCTGTCGAGCGCCTTCACCGCTGCCGCATGCTGCCGGGAGCCAGCGTGTCACGAGTCCCCGGGCATTGACGTCAGAGTGCAGCGCCGGACAGGGAGCCAATCATGTCAGCTTACATGCGGTTACTAAGCTGTGCAGTGCGGATGTTACTAGCCTCTACACTTGCATCCCACATGATGCGGGTGTGGAGGCAGTACGGATGTTAATTACCAACAATCCCCTGTATTTAGGTCCACCAATTGAGGTATTCTTGCAGTTGTTAAAATTGGTTTTGACACGGAATTATTTTACATTTAATGGCAAAATTTTTTTACAGTTGACTGGCTGTGCGATGGGGTCCCCAGTGGCCCCATCGTACGCAAATGCCTATATGTACAAGGTGGAGACCTTGTTGTTTGACAATTTCTTTGGATCATCTATGTACTTCTACAAGAGGTACATAGATAATCTTTTGATTTTTTGGAATGGGTCAGTAGAGTCACTTTCCAAGCTTTTGGATGACCATAATGCTTCCAATAATGTTGTTAAATTTACTTATCAAATTTCATCTCACACTGTACACTTTTTGGATGTGGCCATTTCTCTGACTGATGGTATTTTACAAACTAATCTTTATGTTAAACCCACAGATAGAAACTCAGTACTTCATCATGCCAGTTTTCACCCCCTGACCACACGTAGGGGTTTACCATATTCACAATTGTTACGGGCCAGACGCATTATTTCAGATCCCACTCAGACAGAAATAACTATGGACCACATGATAACCAAATTTGAGGAGCGTGGTTATCCACAGGCAGAGCTTCTTTCTAATAAGTCCAAAGCACTTAAACAGACGCGGGAATCTCTACTGCATCATACCGCTCCAGCACGTAGTCACAATACGGATATTATTAGAATTCCATGGGTAAATAAATACACGACAGCTACTACCCCTTTAGTAAAGAAGGCCAAACAGCTGTGGCCCATGATCAATACTGACAAATCCCTGCCAGCTTTGATGGATTCTAAATTACTTCCCAGTTACACTAGGGGTAAAAGTATTGCAGATACAGTTGTTAAATTGGACATTTTCCCTTTAAGTAAAATGGAACAATCACACTTTTTGCGTCCTAAGCTTGGGTGTTACCGTTGTTTGGGTTGCTCCACCTGCAATACTCTGAACACGGGTTCTTTTTTCTGTCATCCCATCACGGGTAAAAATTTTTCCATCAGACACAGAGTGACTTGCACGTCTACACATGTAATTTACATGTTAAAGTGTCCCTGTGGATTAGCCTATATAGGCAAAACACAGCGACAATTTAGGGAACGTATGGCACTGCATCGCAGTGCCATCAAATTGGCCCTGGAAAAGGGACACAGCGACCAGCCAGTTGCTCGTCACTGTATACAAGCTAGACATACAGTGGCCAGCATGCGTGCTATGATAATAGATCAAGTACCTCTGTCGCATCGGGGTGGGGATAGGAACAAGATCCTCCTGCAAAGAGAAAGTAGGTGGATCTTTGTCCTTAATACCCTGGCACCACGGGGCCTTAATGAGACTTTGGGTCTCCAAAGTTTCTTATGATTATTTTCATTTAAACTAGCACCCTTAGACTAGTTGCCTTATTATGAACTACTTACTTCACTTAGATTTCATATTCCTTTTTTAATATAGTTATGGCCTTTAAATAAAAGAATAAAGTAATATGCTTGCATGTATTCATATTCGCAGTCTGCTACATAATGTGTATCAACCATACGGTCTTTTATTGGATGGTTAATTCTAGGATCGGAGGGTACAAATGTTTCCCTCTTTTTAATCTCTTGTTGTCTTGTTGTCTCACTGATTTAGTTAGGTTCATTTATGTTTTAGTTTATAGTAATTGATCATGTTATGTCAATATGTCATGCATTTTTATTATACGTTCTTTTGTTTTTGTTTCTGTCCATGTTTCCTGCAGTTGCTTAGTAACCGCATGTAAGCTGACATGATTGGCTCCCTGTCCGGCGCTGCACTCTGACGTCAATGCCCGGGGACTCGTGACACGCTGGCTCCCGGCAGCATGCGGCAGCGGTGAAGGCGCTCGACAGGTGAGTTGAATCCCGGCTTATGATTAATTGTTCTCATAGGTATATATATGTTATGTGTATGTTTGTATGCTTATATCGTCTGTCCCTGAAGACGGGGCTTGTTCCCCGAAACGCCGTAGGATGTGAATAAACGTTATTCTCTGCATTTACGCCTGTCTGCTGAGTGCCGCTGCTTTTTGCTACATACCATATTGGATCCCACAGAGGATTACAGAGGGCACCGCAGCAAGTATTTCTAATACCCTAATCTGTGAGTGCCGATCCCCACACCGCTATCTATATATATATATATATATATATATATATATATATACACACACACGCAGACACACTAGTTTTACGGACCCAGCATATACTGGGTCACCTCAGTCCCCACCCCCGTGATTGGCTCCGCCCAGTTCTGGAAAC
The DNA here is from genome assembly GCF_028390025.1 of Pseudophryne corroboree. Classification (NCBI taxonomy): domain Eukaryota; kingdom Metazoa; phylum Chordata; class Amphibia; order Anura; family Myobatrachidae; genus Pseudophryne; species Pseudophryne corroboree. Next base: position 437,050,313 of record NC_086448.1, read on the forward strand.
CCCCCCATGCAAATCCTGCGTTTGCCACTGCAGCCGCCGTCTGTACAGCAGCTGAGATAATATGCAAATGCTATTCTCAGAGTTCCCCTTGAGCACCAGACTGTGACAGAAATTGCAAGTGCTGGGACACCCAATTTTTTGAGATTGTGGACAGTGCAACTGCGATGGTAGCTCTAAACAGTCCACCGTTGTTGCACCATTGTGACCACCATCGACATTTAAGAGAAGTTATGGGCTGCTCTGTGAATCCATCTGTAATCTGAACATGGCCTCTGAGGCTGGGGGAAATTTGTATGGAAACTCAGCCATGTTTGTTGATACTCCCCTGACACAGCTTTATTTTTGTGCATACACTAAAGACCACCTCCCATTCACCATCCAGTAAGACCCATGGTTATCCACTGCAAGCTCTAATTCAAGCAACAGTGATGTCTGCATACACTAAGGGGAACACATGCTATATTGGGGTTTGTGCTCAACTGCACAAACAATACATTGTGTCCACCTCCTTATTAGGGTGACTCAGAGATGGACACAGCCGCGCGTATGTACACTGCAGGGATGTGCAGTGAGATAAATGGCTCAGGAGGCACTGGCTAGTACCAGAGCCAGATTTACACACAATATATGAGCCAAAGGCTTCATGTGGGCATTATACACAGGTGCAGCAGTTTATACTGCTGGAAATTTGATGAGTTTTGATCAAAGATGTGCGGAAAAGATAAGCAGGTGAGCCACTGCCATAGACTTTTTACTCAAGAGAATGTGGGAAAAAAGATATTTTTGTAAACACCACAAATTGGCGCAAGGGAATGCTGCCCGTGGAAACTATTGACTCAACTGGATAACACCCCTAATCCAAAATAAATAGCATATATATCGAACAAGATAGAGTCAATGGCTTCCTTTGGCGCATGGGAAACAACTATGTAATAATAATTTTACTTTCCTAACTAGGATTGTTGATTTAAACTTTTTCTGCGTACCCCCACTCACGCTGTTATAGAGTGAGCTAAACACATAAAGGTATCTTTTTCCTTTCCTACGTGGGATTCAAAGTCTGAGGGTAATCCTGTATATCGTACCCCAACTCACACAGAAACAGAAATCTGGACTCCTATCAAGGTTTCTTTCAGTTGTCGTCTCAATGTGGTTCCTGAGGTGTCCTTCCCATATAGTGGTCTCATTTAGCATAGAAAATAAAAGAAGGGGTATCCAATGTGCAGTGTTTCCTTTTATCACATACCATATATAGCAAGAAAATAATAAAGATAAACCACTTCCGTGCCTCAATTCCCCCTGGTTAACTCCAATGTGTCCAGTATCTTTATAATTATATGTGCATTATCGACATATGGACCCTTCACCAATTAACCAGAATTGAATCTGCGTACCCCTAACTCACACAGTGAATGTTGGGGTGAATCCTATAACGGTATCTTTTAAATTGTGCACAATGCATCTGATGGGCGTACCCCAACTCACAGGTAAGTATGTAGGCTGAGTCCCATCAAGGTATCTTTTACTCGTTCTTTCCTTCACAACTGATTTCAATGGAGACCTTTTAAGCAAGACCTTTCAAATGGAAACTCTTGAGCTCCAAAAGATTATCCACATTTTTATTCCTCAAAAAATATGCATAAAAGTCCCAAGCATGCACTCATGTGCAAAAAAATTGTGTAAACCACAGTTTGTTTAAGACAACAGAAGTATCTTAAAAAAGTCACAAAAACAGGGAAAAACAATAAAAATCGTTTACATCAATTAAAAACATAAATTCATAGAATATTAGTCCGTAAAATGATTCGGTCATAAAAATGGCTACTCACACAGCAGTTTGTCGACGCGTTTCGGTCTCTTGGACCTTTTTCAAGACATCTCATGAGTGCATGCTTGGGACTTTTATGCATATTTTTTGAGGAATAAAAATTTGGATAATCTTTTGGAGCTCAAGAGTTTCCATTTGAAAGGTCTTGCTTAAAAGGTCTCCATTGAAATCAGTTGTGAAGGAAAGAACGAGTAAAAGATACCTTGATGGGACTCAGCCTACATACTTACCTGTGAGTTGGGGTACGCCCATCAGATGCATTGTGCACAATTTAAAAGATACCGTTATAGGATTCACCCCAACATTCACTGTGTGAGTTAGGGGTACGCAGATTCAATTCTGGTTAATTGGTGAAGGGTCCATATGTCGATAATGCACATATAATTATAAAGATACTGGACACATTGGAGTTAACCAGGGGGAATTGAGGCACGGAAGTGGTTTATCTTTATTATTTTCTTGCTATATATGGTATGTGATAAAAGGAAACACTGCACATTGGATACCCCTTCTTTTATTTTATATGCTAAACGAGACCACTATATGGGAAGGACACCTCAGGAACCACATTGAGACGACAGCTGAAAGAAACCTTGATAGGAGTCCAGATTTCCGTTTCTGTGTGAGTTGGGGTACGATATACAGGATTACCCTCAGACTTTGAATCCCACGTAGGAAAGGAAAAAGATACCTTTATGTGTTTAGCTCACTCTATAACAGCGTGAGTGGGGGTACGCAGAAAATTTTTTAAATCAACAATCCTAGTTAGGAAAGTAAAATTATTATTACATAGTTGTTTCCCATGCGCCAAAGGAAGCCATTGACTCTATCTTGTTCGATATATATGCTATTTTTACTCAAGAGATTTGACTATAAAAATCATTAGAATAATAAAAAGAAGATATTTATAATATATTCTCTGTATTTGTCATATACTTTATATAGTCAAACTTCTGGTTTAAAAGTTAGTATGGCAGGAAAGGCTCTGCCTCACCCCTCCAAACGCCACTGGTACGCAGTGGCTGCGTTCATCTGGTCTGTGTATGCGCACCTTCCACAGTGCGCTTCGAGACCCTTCTCCTTGCGGCCGCATCTCGCAAGCTGGTTGACAGCGGTTGGCGATCGGGGGGGGGGGGGGGGTCGGCCTTTTGTTGGCGTAGTGGGTAAAAAGGCGTGTCGGGAGCATTTTCAAGGCGGCTGCGTAATGTCACATGCAGCCGCTCAAAGAAAGAAAAAATGTCACCGCACCGTCTGCCAGTACAGCCATGCTGTGCAGGCAGGGGTCGATCTCTAATTTGTTGCGTTGATTAGAGTTTTCATAATTTTATATATATATATATATATATGTATATAAGTGTGTGTGTGTGTGTATATATATATATATATATATATATATATATGTAGCACAGCAGTACATGAATTTCATATGATACCCCTTTTCCACTAACCTAAAAATCCAGGGTTTTGCATGTGGACATGGAAAAGCTGGGTCGCAGTGGAAAAGGAGCACTTTTTATGTGGTAATTATACTTGCTAGGAATCCGATATACACCATAATCCTCTAAAGTAGTTACGTTTCTGGGCCATGCAGGACCCCCTAATCAGGACAGAGTAGATGTAGTAACACACAGAAGTAGGCCACCAAAAAACCCTTTTCTGCACTTGCCCTCACATTTGTATATTCAGTGTATACTTGTATAAAATCAATCTAAAGCTGGATACACACTAATATTATCTGTCCAATCTTTCTGGTTGTAATGAAAATATGGTAATGTATGACAGCAAATGACAATTGGCCATGTGCTCCCAAATACTGCAAAACAGCAAAATTGGTGATTCGGACAAATTGGTTAAATCTCTTTGATTTAACCGAACAACCATTTATGGGGTATATCCAATTATCCCTGGTAAAACATCGGACGTTTTTCCGATGTTTCACCAATTTTTTTTTATTTTTTTTTTACAGGCTATCCAGATTGAACGCCTGTAAAAAAAAACAAAAAAAAACTTTCTCCCAAAAACACACAGGTTCAGTGAAACCTGTGTGTTGTCATGTGAAACAGGCCCGTTTTCGTCTGACAAAATCCCCAATAAGCTGCGGCATGCGCCGGCTTATCGGGGCTAATTAGATAGCCCCCGGTGGGACAATTAGCCCTGGGAAATTACCAGGGCTAATTGGATATCCCTTTATGTCTAGTAGAAACAAGAAGAGATCCTTATTGCGCTTAATGTCGGTAGCATCTCTTAGTCCCACAGATAAACCTTCACCTTGGTTTTAGTGGACAAAATCTAACAAAATAGTGAAACCACATTCAGTGATAACAAATGGCTTACACAATAATGATGTACCAAATACTTCAAACAGATAGTCATACACTTTCCTTTGGATATTCAATACTATAAAGAGGAACACAGAACATAGGGGGTAATTCCAAGTTGATCGCAGCAGGATTTTTGATAGCAATTGGGCAAAACCATGTGCACTGCAGGGGATATAACATGTGCAGAGAGAGTTAGATTTGGGTGGGTTATTTTATTTCTGTGCAGGGTAAATACTGGCTGCTTTATTTTTACACTGCAAATTAGATTGCAGATTGAACACACCCCACCCAAATCTAACTCTCTCTGCACATGTTATATCTGCCTCCCCTGCAGTGCACATGGTTTTGCCCAATTGCTAACAAAAATCCTGCTGCGATCAACTTGGAATTACCCCCGTAGTGCAATCCTGTTGATAATGAATGTGGCTCTTTATTTATTACTGGTCCCACTCACGTGAATGTACAAGCGAAATTGCATGTAGAAATCAAACACTCTGGATATGCAAGATTCCGCTTGATAAATATGTTAAACACATATTTTATCCATCAGGCACTTGAAATCAGTGGCGGAACAAGCAATCGGTGGGCCCAGGTGCAACAAAATGCTTTGGGCCCCCCCCCCCCCCATCCCATCCAAGTCCACCCCATGGGCAGTGCGCGCCGTAGGCGCGCGCAAAAATACATAGTGGCGTGGCTTCGTGGGGAAGGGGTGTGTCCACAAAATAATACCAATTCATAAAACGGTGCACAGTAGTCTCCATTCTTCAAATTACGCCGCACAGTAGCACCACTACACCAGGTAGAGACCCTTTTACTCCTTACAGCGAACAGATTCCCCTTTTTACACATAACGGCAGACAGTGTGCACTTTTTACACATAACGGCAGACAGCGTGCCCTCATTACACATAGCGGCAGACAGCATACACTTTTTACACAATGGCAGACAGCGTGCCCTCGTTACACATAGCGGCAGACAGCGTGCCCTCGTTACACATAGCGGCAGACAGCGTGCACTTTTTACACATTACGGCAGACAGCGTCCCCATTTTACACATTACGGCAGACAGCGTCCCCATTTTACACATTACGGCAGACACCATACACTTTTACACATAACGGCAGATAGCGTGCCCTTTTTACACATTACGGCAGGCAGATTCTACCTTTTTACACATAGCGGCAGGCAGATTCCCCATTTTTACACATAGCGGCAGGCAGATTCCCCATTTTTATACATAGCGGCAGGCAGATTCCCCATTTTTATACATAGCGGCAGGCAGATTCCCCATTTTTACACATTGCGGCAGGCAGATTCCCCATTTTTACATTGCGGCAGGCAGATTCCCCATTTTTACACATTGCGGCAGGCAGATTCCCCATTTTTACATTGCGGCAGGCAGATTCCCCATTTTTTACATTGCGGCAGGCAGTCCCCCCTTTTTACACATTGCGGCAGGCAGTCCCAACAAATAAAAAAAGAAAGAGACAGAAAGAAAGAAAGAAAGAAAGAAAGAAAGAAAGAAAGAAAGAAAGATTATACTTACCCTGTTGGCTCAGGCTCCTCGGTGCAGCTTCCCGGGCAGTAGAGAAGAAGGAGGAGGGAGGTGAAGGAGGGAGCCGCAGCAGCGCTGTGTTACTGGTGGAGGCGCTGCTGCTGCTGCCCCTCTGCTTCCCTATAGGCTGTTCTCAGAGACAGCCTATAGTGAAGCAGAGGAGCAGCAGCAGCAGCGCCTCCACCAGTAACAAAGCGCTGCTGCGGCTCTCTCCTTCACTGAGAGACTGTGACCTGTTTGTATATGAGGGAGGGAGGGACGGACCCTCCTCCCTCCTTCGTGTGCGGGTGGCCAGATTCCAGAATCGTTCCTTATGACAGGCGGGTCACGGGAGCGCTGGTGTGCGGCTGCGGCATGACATACAATGAGTCATTGTGACTCATTCATGTAATGCCGGCCGGCGGCTGTGGGCCCTTGAGTGCGGCGGGGCCCCAGTGCAATGCACTGCCTGCCCCGCCAGTAGTTCCGCCCCTGCTTGAAATATAAAATAGTAATAGTGCAATATTGTCTGTGAATGTAGTTAAAAAGAATTTTAATAAAAAGGATAGCTTAAATCTGATTTGTTGCTATGGGCAACACCACCACTTTAATTTTTAGAAGCTTTAGTAAATCTACCCCAGAATCATACAATGGCATTATTCCGATTTGTATGTAATGCCAATATTTACGCAGCTTAGCAATTATTGGAAGACTGCGCATTTGCCAAGGTTCCTTTGTGATGCCACTCACAATGAGGATTTATGCTCAGAGCAATTGCCAGTCATATACCATTTGGGGGAGGTAATGGAGAGTGGCAGCAACAATACAGGCTCAGGAGGCCATCTCTATTAATTTTTGGGTGGCTGCTTCACTCGCGTTGTTTCTCTTGTCTGTAGGTTGAAAAATCGCAGCTATGTAGGTATTAGCGTTCAATTCAGAATCAGACCCAATGTTCTATGTTATAAATAACGTCTACACACATTGTAAAGATATAGCAACATGTGTGAAGGCAATCCATATCTATAATATAATGCAAGATGGCTCTCGTGTCTCTACGTGCAGTGGGAACCTTCGAGTGTTTCCCAACGGTTCCCGCTTCCTGCATCAGGACACATTGTAAAGATATACAGTAGCAACATGTGTGAAGGCAATCCATATCTATAATATAATGCAGGATGGCTCTGAGGTGTAGTGGGAGCCTTCGAGTGTTCCCTAACGGTATTTTTTTTTTTTTTTGCTTTTAGGAGTACAAGCGCAAATTGACAAGAGTATCCCAGGTCCGAAAAGAGCTGCGACTACGTATCCAGAATCTGCCAGATTTGTCACGTCTTCCAAATGTTACAGGGAGCAGAGTCCATTTGCCATATGCTGGGGATCTCTACAATGATGACTGACAGGAAACATATAGATGGCTAAATATTTCTGGCTTTGAATAGGTGAATCTTATTAGTATTATTTTTATATATTGCTTAAAGTGTGCTTAAAATCTGAAAATAAATAAACCCTTAACATTGTGTACAGTAATGTTATAGATATTACTGTCAAACGCCACATGACCTGAATGACGGAATAACAAAAAATTGGTACTAAGCGTGAATAGTAAATAGTATGTATGTAATGTTTTAGTTGACATTGTACAGTGTATATCAATGTATGTTTTTGCAGTTTAATGTAAATTATTTAACTGAATTTCTGCATAGACATAGGTATGACTCGTTGGCTTGTTCTGGATACAGTTGTACTCCACAAGACATATTTCTAAAACATTATTTATTTTATAACATTTATAAATAAACTCACACATTGCTTTCTCAACTTGCATTAAGACACACACACACTAAATAAATAAATAAATAAATAAATGAAATCAAATAATTTCCAGTTCATGCTTAAAGCTGCACCATACAGGAAGCAATATGTGTTCCAGGTGCATTCACTACTTTAGTGTGTGCTAAATACACATTTACCATAGATGATAACAGGCATTACAGATGCACTCTTTGCTCTGTAAAAAAAAAAAAAAGTTTTAATCACGAGCAATAAAAGCACTTCAGTCAAAAATTGTGTTTCTGCTGTAATAGCATCTCATTATTGTTTTCCCCTGAAACTGTTTAGAAAAATAGGAGCCATAAGCTATAGAAGGGAGTATGGAAACGAACAATGCAGAAACAAAGAATGCACAACACATTCAGCATTCTTTTATGCAAATTATGTCTTGGGTCACAAATTTTTTTTAATAACTAGATCTTTTTATGAAATTGAGTAAGCCTGTAATATTTTTTTTTCTAAAGTCGAATCTTTTCCTAGGTATCTATTACAATAGTGTCTTTTCCATAGAAATGTGATGCCGCTGTTTTTGTATAAAAGTAAATGCTAGGCAAAACATACGTACATGGGAATACAATCTAATGCTGCCGATATAGTGATAGATAATGTACTGTAGTACTAGAGGTAGATTTACTCTACAATATTTTCAAGACTATTTAAGCCTACCCAGTCTCATAGTGCAAACTGATTTTTCTTTGTTATCATGTATCTGTACAGTTACTGTTTGGTTACATGAGTCTTGGCTTCATCTATATTTCAAGGATATTCTGAGCAGTCATAAGCCATATTTTTAACAACTTGTGTCACTTTTTTGTTTGGTCTTAACAGGTAATTTGTTTTGTCTCTAACCCTGCAATTTTTTTTTTGTTTTAAACATTGGAAAAACATCAGCTATGTGAGTTATTATATTGCTTGTATAAGAAACACTAATTTAAAAACATAAGTGTATATAATAAACTGTCCTGACTCATTTACTGTTATTCTGTTGTTCTGCTGTTTATAAACAATATATGCATATATATGTATAACAAAAATATTTAAAAATACTATTTTCTTATATATACAGTGCAGTACAATTAGGTATTTAAAGTCTGTAAAACATGAATTTGGCACCTACCATGTGATACACCTTCACTAGTTTATACTTCACTCCAATTTCCAGAATATGCTGTTGTGAGATTAATTGTATAGAATTTGCATCTACAGTATATTAGTAACATGTAACTGTGAAACTGATTGCATAACCAATGTCATCACTCAACAAGTCCAAATAAATGCATCATATGATTTCATTTATATTTTTATGACTTTCTCTTAGTCTAGGATTATTTTTTTTTGTAAATGTGTGTCATTTAGTTTTCTGCAGTAGAGGATTACATAAAGAACTGGTTTCTGTCAAAGTCAGAGGTACCATTGATTTACATAGTTAAATTTCATCTGCCTATTATTTTTATGTTTTATATACAACTTCCACAATGTTGTAAGTGAAAGGTATGAAAATAAAGTCAGATTGCCAACGCCAGAATCCAGATACTGCTCGGAATACGGACGGCAGGATCCCAACATGGATCGCAAAATGCCAGGATTTCGAACGTAAGCATGTCGGAACTGCAGAGAGGTAAGCCACGGGGGTGGGGGGTTTAGTTTAGGCTGTGGGGGAAGGATTAAGCTGTTTGTGTGTGGGGGGAGGGGAGGAATAGGCACCACTGGGAAGAGTTATGGTTGGGCTGCGGAGAAGGGAGTGTTAGGCACCACTGGGGAGGGATAGGATTAGGCCTTGGGAGGGTTAGGGCAGGTAAGGAAGGTTAGGGATTAGGGGTAGCAAACTTACCTGGTAGATGTCGAGATCCTGAGCATCGGGATGCTGATGTCGGTATTCTGACTGCCGACATCCCAAGCGCCGAGATCCCGATATCATCTTTTACAGAGACATATATAAAGGTATGGTAACTATGTAGCAAATCATTGGCATTACCCGGTGTTTATTTTAATTTCACGCAGAAGGGTAAATACAATTTTCCTCACACGGATCATGATTTAGGATTAACGTAATATAATGATTTTGTTCTTTGGCAACAAACACATTTTTCTTAGGATGTAATTACTGACAAAAGAATGTTTTATTCAGGGTAGCATTTTGACCATGTACAGTGCATCCTGGAAAGTATTCACAGCGGTTCACTTTTTCCACATTTTGTTATGTTACAGCCTTATTCCAAAATTTAATAAATTAATTTTTTCCCACAAAATTCTACACACAATATCCGATAATGACAATGTGAAAAAAGTTTTTTTTTTAGATTTTTTCAAATTTATTAAAAATAAAAAACTAAGAAATCACATGTACATACTGTAAGTATTCATTGCTTTTTCCATGAAGCTCAAAATTGAGCTCAAGTGCATCCTGTTTCCACTGATCATCTTCAGATGTTCCTACAGTTTAATTGGAGTCCACCTGTGGTAAATTCAGTTGATTGGACATGATTTGGAAGGACACACACACCTGTCTATGGGGGTAATTCAGACCTGATCGCTAGGGTGCATTTTTTGCATCCCTGCGATTAGGTAGTCGCCGCCTACAGAAGAAGGGTATTAGATATGTATAAATGTGCGGATGCTTGTGCTGGAGAGCTGCACAAATAGGAGTTTGTGCAGTCTCTGCACAGCCCAGACTTACCCGCTGCGATGATCGGGGCCAGAGCTGACGTCAGGAATCCTCCCACAAAACGCTGGTTCCCTCCTGCGTTTTTCCAGACACTCCCTAGAAATGGTCAGTTGCCGCCCACAAACACCCTCTTCCTGTCAATCTCCATGCGTTTTCCGGTGTGATCGGATTTTTCGCACCATCCCATACGCATGCACAATTAAGACCTGATCGCCCGCTGTGCGAAAACGCACAGCAGCTATCAGGTCTGAATTAGCTCCAATATAAGGTCCCACACTTGACAGTGCAAGTCTCAGCACAAACCAAGCATGAAGTCAAAGAAATTGTCTGTAGACCTCCGAGACAGGATTGTCTCGAGGCACAAATCTGGGGAAGGATACAGAAAAATATCTGCTGCTTTTAAGGTCCCAATGAGCACAGTGGCCTCCATCATCCGTAACTGGAAGAAGTTCTGAACCACCAGGACTCTTTCTAGAGCTGGTAGGCCGTCTAAGCTGAGAGATTGGGGGTAAGGGCCCTAGTCAGGGAGGTGACCAAGAACCCGATGGTCACTCTATCAGAGCTACAGCATTCCTCTGTGGAGAGAGGAGAACCTTCCAGAAGGACAACCATCTCTGCAGCAATCCACCAATCAGGCTTGTATGGTAGAGTGGTCAGACAAAAGCCACTCCTTAGTGAAAAGGACATGTCCCGCCTAGAGTTTGCAAAAATGCACCTGAAGGACTCTCAGACCATGAGAAACAAAATTCTCTGGTCTGATGAGACAAAGATTCAACTCTTTGGTGTGAATGCCAGACGTCATGTTTGGAGGACACCAGGCACCGCTCATCACCAGGCCATTACCATCCCTACAGTGTAGCATGGTGGTGGCAGCATCATACTGTGGGGATGTTTTTCAGCGGCAGGAACTGGGAGACGAGTCAGGATAGAGGAAAAGATAAATGCAGCAATGTACAGAAACATCCTTGATGAAACCTGCTCCAGAGAGCTCTTGACCTCAGACTGGGGCAATGGTTCATCTTTCAGCAGGACAACGACCCTAAGCACACAGATAAGATATCAAAGGAGTGGCTTCAGGACAACTCTGTGAATGTCCTTGAGTGGCCCAGTCAGAGCCCAGACTTCAATCCGATTGAATATCTCTGGAGAGATCTAAAAATGGCTGTGCACCGACACTTCCCATCCAACCTGATAGAGCTTGAGAGGTGCGGCAAAGAGGAATGGGTGAAACTGGCTAATGATAGGTGTGCAAAGCTTGTGGCATCATATTCAAAAAGATATGAGCCTGTAATTGCTGCCAAAGGTGCATCAACAAAGTATTGAGCAAAGGTTGTGAATACTTATGTACATGTGATTTCATAGGTTTTTTATTTTTAATAAATTTGCAAAAATCTCCAAACAACTTTTTTCACGTTGTCATTATGGGGTATTGTGTGTAGAATTTTGAGGGGAAAAATTAATATATAAAATTTTGGAATAAGGCTGTAACATAACAAAATGTGGGAAAAATAGGATTTTAATTACCTACCGGTTAATCCTTTTCTCCTAGTCCGTAGGGGATACTGGGAATCCGTTTAGTACCATGGGGTATAAATGGGTCCACTAGGAGCCATGGGAACTTTAAGAAATTGATAGTGTGCACTGGATCCTCCCTCTATGCCCCTCCTACCAGACTCAGTCTAGGAAACTGTGCCCGAGGAGACGGACATACTTTGAGAGGATAGATAAGGAAAGTGGTGAGATTACGAACCAGCACACAGTACAAAAGAAAAGCCATGCTAACCAAACTTGAAACAGGAACAACAACAGCTGAACAAACCAGAATATTTAACCAAGTAACAGTGCAGGAAGAATGAAGCACTGGGCAGCGCCCAGTAACCTCTACGGACTACGAGAAAAGGATTTACCGGTAGGTAATTAAAATCCTATTTTCTCTTAGATCCTAGAGGATACTGGGAATCCATTTATTACCATGAGGAAGTACCAAAGCTCCCAAAGCGGGTGGGAGAGTACTGAAATTCCTGCAGAACTGATTGACCAAACTGAAGGTCCTCAGAGGCCAAAGAATCGAACTTGTAAAACTTAGAAAACGTGTTCGAACCTGACCAAGTAGCTGCTCGGCAGAGCTGTAAAGCCGACACACCCCGGGCAGCTGCCCAAGAATAACCCACCGACCTAGTAGAGTGGGCCTGTACAGATTTTGGAACCGGCAAGCCTGCAGTTGAATAACATGCTGGATAGTGAGCCTGATCCAGCATGCATATGACTGCTTTGAAGCAGGACATCCAATTTTATTGGGATCATAGAGAACGAACAGCGGGTCCGATTTCCTGTGACGAGCTGTTCTCTTTATAAACGCCTTCAAAGCCCTCACAACATCCAAAGACTTTGAAGTAGCAGAGGTGTCCATAACAACCGGAACCACAATAGGTTGGTTGATGTGAAATGCAGACACCACCTTAGGAAGAAATTACTGACAAGTCCCGAGTTCAGCTCTGTCCTCATGGAAAATTAAGTAGGGGTTCTTGTAAGACAATGCCCCCAGCTCCGACACACATCTTGCTGAAGCAAAGGTCAGCAATGTGATGGTCTTACATGTAAGGTACTTTACATCCACCTCCTGTAACAGTTCAAACCAGGCCAATTGGAGGAAGTGCAGAACCAAATTGAGATCCCAAGGTGCCGTGGGAGGCACAAAGGGAGGTTGGATGTGCAGAACACCTTTCAATAACGTCTGGACCTCAGGGAGAGAAGCCAATTGCCGAAATCTGGACTTTAATGAAGCTTAGACATAGGCCCACATCCACTCTCAACTGCAGAAAAAGCAGGAAACGTCCCAGATGAAATTCCACCGCAGAATATGGTCTACTTTCACACCAAGAGACATACTTCTTCCATATACGGTGGTAATGTTTAGACGTTAGCCCCTTCCTGGCTTGGACCATTGTCAGGATGACCTTGTCAGGAATACTTCTGGCTAGAATCAGCCGTTCAACTTCCATGCTGTAAAACGTAGCCGCGGTAAGTCTTGATAGACGAACGGGTCCTGTTGCAGAAGATCCTCGTGAAGAAGGTAAAGGCCACAGATCTTCGATCAGCATCTCGAGAAGATCCGCTTACCAGGCCCTTCGAGGCCAGTCTGGAGCAATGAGGATTGCTTGAACCTTTTCCCTTTTTATTCTTTTTAGAATTCTTGGGATCAGAGAAAGTGGAGGAAACAAGTACACCAGCTGGTAGACCCACGGAGTTGTCAGAGCGTCTACCGCCACTGCTTGTGGGTCTCTCAACCTGCAATGATACTGCTTGAGCTTCTTGTTGAGAGGCCATCATGTCGATCTGTGGATATCCCCACCAACGTGTCAACCACTGGAACACCTCCGGGTGAAGGCCCCACTCCCCTGGGTGCAGGTCGTGTCTGCTGAGGAACTCTGCTTCCCAGTTGTCTACTCACGGAATTAGGACCGCCGACAACGCCATGTCGTGTTTTTCGGCCAGGAGGAGAATTCTTGACACCTCTGACACTGCTTCTCTGCTTTTTGTTCCACCCTGTCGGTTTATGTACGTTACCGCCATCACATTGTCCGACGACTTGAATGGCCTGATTCTTAAGTAGAGATGAGGCCTGCAGAAGGGTGTTATAGATAGCGCTGAGTTCCAGGATGTTTATTGGAAGGACAACTTCCTGACTTGACCATCTTCTTTGAAACTTCACCCCTTGGGTGACCGCTGAGGCTTTAGTCTGTAGTTAGCAGAATCCAATTCTGAATCCCAAACCTCCGACACTCGACCAGGTGAGAAGTCTGTAGCCACCACAGAAGGGAGATCCTGGCTCTTGGTGACAGGTGTATCCTCTGGTGCATGTGAAGAAGCGATCCGGATCATTTGTCCAATAGATCTAGGTGGAAGGGCCTCGCATGAAACCTTCCATACTGAAGCGCCTCATAAGAGGCCACCATTTCCCCCAGAAGGCGAATGCACAGATGCACCGAGATCCGGGTTGGCCTCAGGACAGCCTGAACCATCGACTGGATTACCATAGCCTTTTCCAAGGGAAGGAACACTCTCTTGAGCCCTGTTCCTGTGAATAACACTATATACTCTTCCCTTCTTACAGGCACTATATGTACAAACGAACGAATATGTATACCACAAAGCTGGAAAATTAACATATACGTCAGTATGTGCACATAGTTTCAGGCGTAATAATGGAAAATTATATTATAATCTTACTTAAAACAAATTTCTTTCTAAAAACTGGTCACCACAAATGTTATAAACCTATAAGCCGCTCCCACATAGTATTCTGAAGTTGTACTATAGTCCTATCAAGCATGTATATGTATATCAGAGAGCTCATTAAGTTTTAAACCATTTATTACACAATAAAAAAAAGCTATAAATACTTTATCAAAGATTTTTTCTTAAATCAATTAGTCATACAATTACATATAACACCAAGGGCTATTTTGAAACATTGCAGTGTAAATTATAATCTGTAGCTACAAATGAGTTGGTCTTTTGTGAGCATTTAACAGTCTTTAGTTTCCATCTATTACCAGCTGCTGCTTGGTGGAAAAAGATATTTTTAACTCCTTAGATGGATGGATGATTTATTCGTATCTAGAGAACTGTTATTGTTTCCAAATCCAATTTTAAGGAAAATGCAGACTATGGACCAATGTTATGCACTCAGCAATACTGATGTAACACCTGAATGTAGTTCCTTAGTATGGCACAATACGTTGAACTTTACTGCCAGTCAACAGGTGATAATATACGTTGTGTTTCACCTCACCACGGCTACACACTACAATGTGATGTTCCGGAAAAAAGCAGTGCCCGGCTGCGGCAGCACGCCGCTGGATAAACCTTTGCTGGAGTCGCTTAGATACCGGAACAAATGAACTTTTTTCTGCCCCGGCTGGGGTCAGCAGTGTTTTCGTGTGGATAGCGGTGCCTGGCTGCAGCTGCACGCCGCCCAGCTTCTCCTGGTTAATACCGCTCGTCTTCCCCTCTCACTGGAGCTAATGTTCAGTGCTTTTGCTGTGGCTAGGTGGTGAGCACAGATGTCCCGGGTGCAAGAATGTTTCAAAGCCCAGATGATAAATTATCCTTAACGCGTTTCTCCGTTACGGCCTTTTAACGGTTTCCTCAGAAGGTATCCATCATTGCTTAGCACCCTCCTATTTATCTCAAGTCTCCTCCAATCAACTTCATTTATTGATTAGAGGAGACAGGTGTGCTTCTGGTGTCTTATGCATTGATTAGTGACCAGCTGGATATTCTCTGTGCCAACATATCAAAGAAAATCACATTATATATATATATATATATATATATAAATTCTTTCTATGGCACAATGTATCCATTTATATACAAATTATAATAAACATCAACATAAAAACCATTAATAAAAATGCATATATACATCTATAAAAGTATGCTTAAAGGCAACACGTGAGTAGAAAGAACCATAATGAATAACATTGATATGAGAGATAAGTGGATATAACAAACTGTCTAGCTTATTGAGGCCAGTGTGGCCCAGTGGGTAGTGCCACCGATCAGCAACCCACCAGCCCGAGTTCAAATCCCACCACACCAGAAGCACACCTGTCTCCTCTAATCAATAGATGAAGTTGATTGGAGGAGACTTGAGATAAATAGGAGGGTGCTAAGCAATGATGGATACCTTCTGAGGAAACCGTTAAAAGGACATAACGGAGAAACGCGTTGAGGATAATTTATCATCTGGGCTTTGAAACATTCTTGCACCCGGGACATCTGTGCTCACCACCTAGCCACAGCAAAAGCACTGAACATTAGCTCCGGTGAGAGGGGAAGCCGAGCGGTATTAACCAGGAGAAGCTGGGCGGCGTGCAGCTGCAGCCAGGCACCGCTATCCACACGAAAGCACTGCTGACCCCAGCCGGGGCAGAAAAAAAGTTAATTTGTTCCGGTATCTAAGCGACTCCAGCAAAGGTTTATCCAGCGGCGTGCTGTCGCAGCCGGGCACTGCTTTTTTCCGGAACATCACATTGTAGTGTGTAGCCGTGGTGAGGTGAGACACAACGTATATTATCACCTGTTGACTGGCAGTAAAGTTCAACGTATTGTGCCATACTAAGGAACTACATTCAGGTGTTACATCAGTATTGCTGAGTGCATAACATTGGTCCATAGTCTGCATTTTCCTTAAAATTGGATTTGGAAACAATAACAGTTCTCTAGATACGAATAAATCATCCATCCATCTAAGGAGTTAAAAATATCTTTGTCCACCAAGCAGCAGCTGGTAATAGATGGAAACTAAAGACTGTTAAATGCTCACAAATGACCAACTCATTTGTAGCTACAGATTATAATTTACACTGCAGTGTTTCAGAATAGCCCTTGGTGTTATATGTACTTGTATGACTAATTGATTTAAGAAAAAATCTTTGATAAAGTATTTATAGCTTTTTTATTGTATAATAAATGGTTTAAAACTTAATGCACTCTCTGATATATATACATGCTGTTCCTGTGAACCAGCAGTTGCTGGTTTGCGTCACCGCTAGCGCCTCTGGTGGCGGTAGAAGAACCTCTGGGTTTGCCCGTAAACTTGGCAGTCCGAAAGGACTGAAAATTTGGTCCTGAGTAGGCCTTCCTACCTGGGGAAGCTGCAGAAGGAAGGTATGTGGACTTACCTGCAGTAGCTTTGGAGATCCATTTGTCTAGTACATCTCCAAATAAGGCCTAGCCTATGAAAGGTAGGCCTTTCATGCCTTTACTGGAGTCCACATCCGCAGTCCACTGGCGTAGCCATAGACCCCTGCATGCAGACACTGCCATAGCTGTGGTGCGTGTATTAAGCAAGCCTATTTCTTTTATGGCTTCCACCATAAAGTTTGCAGAGTCCTATATATGTTGCAGGAGCAAAACAATCTCCCCTTGAAGTAAGGTATCTAACCCCTCAATTAAGTTACCTGACCATTTAGCAATGGCTCACGTAATCCACCCGCATGCTATAGTGGGTCTCTGGACTACCCCAGCAGCTGTATATAAAGATTTGAGCGTAGTCTCAATTTTGCGGTCAACCACGTCTTTCAGTGAGGCTGCACCCGGGCAATAAAATTTTCCGTGACAGCCTGGATACCGATGCATCCACTATTGGTGGATTTTCCCATTTTTTCCTATCCTCGGGAGCAAAGGTAAAGGATGATAACAACCATTTAGAGATTTTAAATTTCCTATCAGGATTAACCCATGGTTCTTCAAACAGGGTATTTAATTCCTTTGACACAGGAAAAGTGGCTGAGGATTTCTTTTTTTATATTTAAATAAGATTCCTCACTCTCCTCTGTCACCGTATCAGGGATATTCAGAACTTTTCTGATAGCTTCTATAAGAGCCTCTATTCCCTGCGACAGAGTACCCTCCTCCACCTCACCCTCCTCCATGTCTGACCCTTCATCATCCGAGTCAGACTGCAGGATATGGTACAAGGTGCGTTTTTGTGGACAAATGGCAAGGGACTGAGACGCTGGTTTGGGTACCGAGTCTCTTTTCATAAGACAATCTATGACTGAGTTTAAGTATTGAGTCTCTTTCTCATTCCGAGATAACTTAGTAGAGATTGTGGAAATCATTCCCCTAATAAGAGTCCAGCCATGCTGGTTTTTCCCTACTACCCTGGGAAGGGACACTACATTGAATACACACTAGTGAACCCCCTGGGGAAGAGGAACACTGTGCCTTACATGAAACACACTCTTTGCCTGACATACTGTAAAAATGACAGCACACACACACAGGAAAAGGTTAAATGCACAATTAACCTACAAAGAGCCCTTCCAGGGAGACAGAGAGGGAGTATGGAACCAGTACACGGTGCTCTTAACGCTAATGCCAAGCTTAGCTGAGTTGCAGACTAAGGGGCTCATTCAGAGTTGATCGCTCGCTAGCAACTTTTTGCTGTGCTGCGATCAGATAGTTGCCGCCTATGGGGGAGTGTATTTTCGCTTTGCAAGTGTGCAAATGCTTTTGCAGCTGGTGGCACAAAAATGTTTGTTGCAGTTTCTGAGTAGCTCTAGACTTACTCAGCCACTGCGATCACTTCAGACTTTTTGGTCCCGGACTGGACGTCAGACACCCGCCCTGCAAACGCTTGGACATGCCTGGGTTTTTCCAAACACTCCCAGAAAACGGTCAGTTGACACCTATGAACGCCCTCTTTCTGTCAATCACCTTGCGATCGGCTGTGCGAATGGATTCTTCGTTAAATCCATCGCCCAGCACCGATACTCTTTGTACCCGTACGACACGCCTGCGCATTGCGGTGCGTATGCATGCGCAGTTTTGCCGAGTTTTAACCTGATCGCAGCGCTGCAAAAAGTTGCTAGCGAGCAATCAACTCTGAATGATCCCCCAAGTACCTAGATTAAGGACTTAGTACACTAATAATCGCTTTCCCCCTGCTAAGGCCTCCCTGGTACCGCTGAGGTAATCTGGAATCTCCCTGGAGCTGCGCATCCCTGTCAGTCAGCGTCTGTGTCAGCTGCAGAGGGAAAATGGCGCTGGTGAGCTGCTGGATCCGCTCATAGTGAAGCCCCGCCCCTTCAATGGCACACAGTCTTCCCACTCTTTTTTTATACTGGCTGTATGTGTCTTGCGCATAAAATGGAGACAGACTTCAGCGTCTGTGTCCGTACACAGCAGGAGACGTAGTCCGCCCCGCTTAGAAGCCGTGCGTCTCCATACCCTCATGCCGCCATAATGGCCAACGACCCGCTAACAGGGATGCCGGGTTAGTACTCACCACTCATCATTCTTCTGGCTCTGTTAGGGGTGGCGGCATGCTGCGGGAATGTACGCTCGGCGTGGTGGGGCTTGCGAATAGTTCCCTCAGAAGCTAGTGTCCTGTCAGCGGGGAACGGGACCATTAACCCTGAGCGAGGTTGGCCGTTCTCCTCCTGCCTCCCCTCCATCCCACCCCATGTCCCACGAAGCAGGCAGGCTGGTGCCATCCAGTCCTGCCTGAAAATAACAAACTTTTAAAATAAATGCAGACAACTCTTCAGGAGCTTCCAGAGACGTGACCGGCTCCTCCGGGCACATTTTCTAAACTGAGTCTGGTAGGAGGGGCATAGAGGAAGGAGCCATCGCACACTATCAATTTCTTAAAGTGCCCATGGCTCCTAGTGGACCAGTCTACACCCCATGGTACTAAATGGATTCCCAGTATCCCCTAGGACGTAAGAGAAAAGTGAAGCGATGTGAATACTTTCTGCATTCACTGTACATTAAAAACGCTATGTGAATTATTTTTTATGTTCATGTTTTCATATTAAAAAATAGGATTTTGGTACTTACCAGGTAAATCCTTTTCTTTGAATCCATAGGGGGCACTGGAGTACTCTTGGGATATGGACGGTGTTAGCAAGGACTGGGCACTGAATATTCAAATTTCAGTAACTCTCCTCCCCTCCATACTCCCCGAATACCTCAGTGTTTTTTCCTGAGGCGAACAGGATAGAGAGGATGAACAATGGAGAATTACCTATAATATTATAACATAACGGACAACAATAAAGTTGACACATAACGTAACTGACAACTAACCAGTTGACACCATAACCGATAAATCGGTGAGAATCTGTTACCATAAGATCCCCTGAACTTACCACAACCAGGTAAAACTGCTCTGGGTGGGCGTCCAGTGCCCCCTATGGATTCAAAGAAAAGGATTTACCTGGTAAGTACCAAAATCCTATTTTCTTTTTCATCCACTAGGGGTCACTGGAGTACTCTTGGGACGTACCAAAGCTTCCCTCGTGGGTGGGAGAGCTGTTTGGCAGCTGTAACACTAGGCGGCCAAAGCTAGATGCTGATGCCGCAAACGTATTAACTTGTAAAAGCGCACAAACGTGTGCACTGATGACTATGTAGCCGCACGGCAATTCTGCGTCGTAGAAACCCCACGACCAGCTGCCCCTGAAGTTTCCACAGAACGTGTGGAAAGAGCGGTTACTGATGTAGGCGGCTGTAACCTAGCATGAAGGTAAGCCTGACGTATGGTCAGTATAATCCATCTGGATAAGGTCTGCTTAGAAGCTGGCCAACCCATTTTGGCAGCATCATAGAGAACAAACAACGTATCCGTCTTACCAACTGTAGACGTTCGGGATACATAAACGCGTAATGCGCGTACCACATCCAAAGTTCCAGACTGTCCTGTTAACACAGGAACTACTATTGGTTGATTGATGTGAACATATGACACTACCTTTTGCCAGAAAGCGGGATTCGTACGAAGCTCCGCTCTGTCATCATGAAACACTACAAACAGTGGCTTGCATGCCAATGCACTCAAATCTGAAACACGCCTTGCCGAAGCTAAGGCTAGGAGAAAAAATCATTTTCCAAGTGAGAAACTTAACATCCACTTGATGTAAGGGTTCAAAGTATGAAGCTGTACAAAATCTAAAACCAGATTCAAGTCCCATGGCGCTGTAGGTGGAATGAATGGAGGCTGTACTCTGAGAACACCTTGCAGAAAAGGTGTGTGAGACGGCAATAGAGCCAATATTCTTTGGAAGTAAATTGACAAAGCAGATACCTGCACCTTTAGTGTAAATAAACGCAGTCCTCCATCTAACCCCGTTTGTAGAAATAACAAAAGACGGGACAACTTGAAAAATGATGTCGGAAACTTCCGAGCTTCACACCAACCTATATAGGCACGCCAAATCCTGTAATAATGAGCTGTCGTAACTGGATTTCTAGCACGTAACATGGTTGTTATAACCGATAGTGGAATGCCCTCTCTTCTTAAGAGGGCGGTCTCAACAGCCACCCCTTCAAACGCATCCGCGCTAAATCGGGGTAAAGGGATGGACCCTGTAGTAACAGGTCCGGACGTAGCGGAAGCGGCCAAGGATCGTCTGCGAGTAAGCAACAGAGAGAGCAGCGGAAACAGTGGAAACAGATACCTGAGGCTGTACGGCCACGCAATCGTGAGAGCATCCACCGCCACTGCCTTTGGATCTCGCGTTCTGGACACATATTGGCTTTTGGTGATTGTGGCGAGATGTCATCAGGTCCACTTGAGGGTAACCCCACCTCTGGACCAACATGTGAAACACTTCTGGATTTAATGCCCATTCTCCTGGATGAAAATCCCGATGGCTGAGATCATCCGCCTCCCAGTTGTCCATTCTCGCAATGAACACTAACGCCAATATCACTTGGTGATGTTCGGCCCAATTGAGGATTCGAGCTACTTCCCGCATTGCCATGCGGCTTCTCTTTCCTCTTTGTTTATTGACGTACGCGACCGCCGTTGCGTTGTCTGACTGCACTTGGACCGTCTGAGACCGAAGCAAGTGCACTACTTGTCGTAGCACATTGTAAATTGGTCGGAGTTCTAGGACATTTATAGACAGCAATCTGTCGTGATCCTCCCAGAGACCCTGGAGCTGACAATTTTGAACTACAGCTCCCCAACCTCTGAGACTCGCGTCTGTGATTAGCACTATCCAATTCCAGACGCCTAACCGAGTTCCTGCGGTTAGATTGTGTACTTGGAGCCACCAGAGTACAGAAACTCTGGCCCGTGGAGACAACCTCACCCTCTAGTGAAACTGCAGATGCGAGGCCGACCACTGTGCGAGCACATGCAGTTGAAAAGGAAGTGAGTGAAATCTTCCGAACAGAAGCGCTGTGAAAGCCGCCACTATTGTGCCTAACAGGCGAATGCACAAACATACCGAGGCTTGAGCACTAATCGTACCAGATGACTAATAGTCTGTACTTTCTGTTCTCGTAGACAAATTCCTCGATCTACCGTATCGAGAATCATTCCTAGGAAATGAAGTCGTTGAGACGGAATCCGATGTGAGTTCTTGAACATGACAAACCAACCGTGCTGAACCAGCACATTGTACCTTAGCAACGCATGTTGAAGGCGCATTTGGTTGAGACGGAGCTTTGATGAGCAAATTGTCTAAGTACGGAACTATTATGACTTACAGGAATATGAGATGAGCCATCAAAACATACATCACTTTGGTGAATACCCTAAGCGCTGACGAGAGGGCAAACGGTAGAGCCTGAAACTGATAATGGATCTGCCGTATTGCAAACGCAAGAACCTCTGAAGAGGTGGCCAAATCGGAATGTGTAAGTACGCATCCTCGAGATCCAGCGCAATCATGAATTCCTGTGGCTCTAAACCTGCAAGTACTGTCCGCAGAGATTCCATCTTGAATCTGTAGTAAGTATGCAATATTGGCCTGACCAAGCCATCCGGCTTTGGTACCACAACAGACTGGAATAATAACCGTGACCTTGTTGGTGTAAAGGGACCGGAATCAAAACTGCTGACTCCAGCAGAGAGTGAATGGCAATTTACCGAACCGCCCTCTTCCTACACAGGCAGTCCTGTGTTGAAAAACCGCAGAGGCGGTAGACTGCATGTAACACTAAATTGCGGATCCACCCATCTGTGGATATCTGCAACCATGCCAAATGAAACGTCTGAAGGCGTGCTCCCACAACTGGAGCACCGAGATGGGCTGGGAGCCCGTCATGCCACTGGCTTGCCGGTGACCGTAGCGTCCGGACGACTGCCGTTGGTTTGTTGAAAACCACATCCTCGACCTCGCCTACCAGGCGTGGCTGTTTGTCTACCACGGCCTCGAAAGGGCTGAGGTCTAAAGGATTCGAACGCTGGTCCAGAGTATCCCGTGAAAAATACCTTTGTCCAAATCAGGACCAAACAACCTTTGCATAAGGTAATGCTTCTATTCTTCTCTCGACCTTTGCCTCCGCCTGCTAAGGACGCAGCCAGAGCGCTTTTCATGCCACAACGAGTGACGCTGAAAGGCGAGAACTGACTAGGCAGACGTCCGTAGAAGCTGTACATAGATAATCAGCAGCTTTGCAGATTTGATCAGCGAGAAGCATAAGGTGGACGTTTTGTAGGGCGGACCTGAGTCCTGTTATCCAGACAAGCCATGCCGTAGTTACCCAAATGCCAACCAAACACGGTCGAAGCAACACCCCTGCTGCTGTATACAGCGACTCTAGCATAGCTCCCATGGAGATGTCACTGACTTTGGAAACGGGTAACTAGACCGAAATCGGCGAGGTTTCGAAACCTGTGTATCAGGATCCTATTAACATCTTATTTAGAGATTCCACGCTGGAGATCTGTGGCCTAGTAAAGACCACCTTATAAATTGTCAGAGACTCTTCAGTCCCTGTAAACTTCAGAGTCTGACGCACCCACACTATCTGACTGCTGGTCTATTCACCCTTCTCACATTCATCTTGCGCAGTTAAGCCTGGCATAGAATCGTCAAGATTGCAACATAGCAGAAACTGGGAATTTATTATAAGGCAAATGAAAACTATCTTTGCAAAATAGGAGATGAAATGGGAGTATAAAATATACTGTGCATGTGGTAGAACTCACCGGGAACCCACTGGTACAGACATTGCAGTGAAACAACTTTTCCGTCTTTGCTGGTGACTGACTTATTAAGTGACTAGACAAATAAATAGACAAAGACAAACCAATTCCACCTCAGTAAAATTGCGAAAAAGTGTATATGGTCAAAGTGCAGTGCACGTGTCCAGACCATAAGAAACCTGATCCAAAAATTCCTACCAACACCCCTGCGCCATCCGGTGGAGCAGTGTTGTAGGACAGGAACGTTCTGGAAAAGAAACAGAAAGTATGATTAAAATGGCCTCCAGCCATGTGCTTATAGTCAAAGAACATATAGCATATTTTGTTACATGACCATATATACATACATACATACAGTATTTTATATACATTTTCTATGGTATAACATTGTCTATGGTATAACAAGTGCTACACGAATGCATATATAACACAATGCAGCCCCTTCTTTAGCATAGGCTGTCTATTGCTGCTGCTGTGGCATAATCTCTCCCCCCTGCAGCTGCGCTACAAGTAATAGGGACAGGGAAACTCCTGACTGCCCAGCATGAGCCCACTAGTTACTAGAGGGCTGTTTTACAGGGACAGACCGCGGCAGCAGTGTGCACTGTCCGCGGTCTGAGTGATCAGAGGCGCCGGCATCCCCCCCCCCCTGCTACCCTTAGTGTGTGCAGGGAGCGCTGGCAGTGCCGAGCTGCCGGCCGTTATTGAGACAGACCGCGGCAGCAGTGAACGCTGTCCGCGGTCTGAGCAGTTACCTTCCCCATAGCCTCCGGCCGTTACAGGAACAGACCGCGGCAGCAATGAACGCTGTCCGCGGTCTGATTGCATTATACAGGCAGGGAGCGCTGAGAACGGCGCTTTCAGCGGCCGTCCAGTGCGTCCCCCGGAGCGGCGGTCGGGAATAGGGGAGCGGCGGCGGGGAGCTGTAAACAGCGGTGGCGGGGACGGAGCAGCGGGATGCCTCGGGCGACGCACATAGCAGTCCCCCCACGCGGCGGGGCGGCAGCGTGAGCTGACCGCCCCTGTCATAAATACCTGGGTTCCTGTGCTCTGACGGGGCTTCTACAGCAAGCTCCGTTCGGCAGCCTCAGCTGAAGGTAGCTGATGTACTTGGGCTCTGACGGGGCTTCTTCCAGCAAGCGCCGTCCAGTCCTTTCTGCAGTCTCAGCTGTTGTTAGCTGAGCTGCATGTGGCTGTGAGGGGGCTCCTTTGTGAGGTCCGACACGCCAAGAGCTGCACGCAGCAGCTTCTATAATCCCGTACCCAGAGCTTTTGTGTAAACTGGGAAGGGATTGTAATGTATAAAAAAAAAAAAAAAAATGTTTAAAAGTAAAAAATGTATGTCCCCCTCTGGAGGTCCACACTTGTGCTTCCTGTCCATGTGAGCACCGAAAAAACACTGAGGTATTCGGGGAGTATGGAGGGGAGGAGAGTTACTGAAATTTGAATATTCAGTGCCCAGTCCTTGCTAACACCGTCCATATCCCAAGAGTACTCCAGTAACCCCTAGTGGATGAAAAAGAAACAACTATATGCCAAATGGACAGGATGCAGTTTTTTTTATCAATCAACATTAACAGCCCCCCCCCCCCTCCCACACCCACCCACCCAAACAATAACTGACTGACCTGCAACTTAATAAATCCCAGGTCATTTATATTCAATTGAATAGAGTCTCCCTTGTGTACAATTGATTTACTTTATTTTCAGAAAATAAATACATCTTTGGGAGATATCACAGTGTGTTGTCAAACAAAACTTTTCATGAAGATCAAATTCAAGACACTATTAGTAAAAAGGACCTATAGTGAAGAATGTAGAAAATATTTCACTTTTAATATACCCCCAGAGCACTGTAAAGTTACTTTTTTCCAGTGCGGAGATGGAAGAAAATGTCCATAGTGAAACAATAATGTAAGTCCCTCACATATCTAGGTTTTTGGCAAAACAAAACAAAGAAACAAAAACAACACTGTTGAACAAAAGGCATGAACTCTTGCCTTGAACACTACAGTTGCCAGAAAGCATGTGGGAGATGGTTATATCAGGTGGAGGAAAACTCTATAGTCTAGGATTAAATTCTCATGGTAGCTGCTAAATTTAGCACAAACCTTTCACCACACATACGGGTGTATTTAATGCCTGTAGGATCCTCTCCCATTCAATTAGCAAGCAATTCCGACAGGTGTTGCCCGTTTTCGACAACGCTGATCCAACTTTTTTGAAGTCGGATCAGCATTGTCTAAATCGGCCCAAAAACCTGTCGTAATTGCCCGCTAATTCGACAAAACACATGGATCCGCAGCTAATCCGCAGATCCACGTGTTTTCCGACAAGTCTGAAAAACGGCAGCTCCACTGAATAGGTCGAATCCTAATTCGAACAAAAAAAGTCGGAAACTGACGTCTTTCCAACTTGGCGGCAATTCCAACATCAATCAAATAGACCCGGAACAACCGGAAGAACAATAACTACACAGGGTTGGCAGCATTATAGTATAAAGATCCTTGTTGGATTCAGATAGTGACAAAATTGTCACAATGAATACGAAAATGAATCTAGCAAGAAATAGCAGTGGTTCTCAAACTTGGTGCTCGGGACCCCAAAGAGTTCAGTTTTCCAGGTCACCTAGCAGGTGCAAGATTGTATTACCAACTGTCACATTTTAAATATCTGGTGACTTGGAAAACATGAATTGTTTGCGGTCCTGAGGACAGAGTTTGACAATCACTGACATAGACAACAGTTGGAGGAAGACCTTCTGCATGCTGCCTATAAATTTACTGTTCACCAACATTCCCATATCCAAACTTATGGAGCGCTAACAATATTGCAAAGAAGAGTGAGCTAAAATTGCAGTGTCCAGTTGTGCTTGGTTGTAGAGGCGTAGTGACATTTTCAATTGTGTGCAGAGGTTTGAAAAACCCTGCGACACTGTGTTTGTTCCGCAGCCGCAGGTTTTTTTTCTATTCAATTGAAGGAGAGAAAATGAGCCACAGTGTTTCTATAGAAATACCTGCGTCATTTTGCCTTTGCACTCCCAGAGCAAGTCTGATTTTTCCTAAAATAATGATAGGACAAATCGTTGGGACTTGCTCTAGAATCCCACGGACAACCCCCTCCCCACAAAGATTAATTAAGCAATTGGAAGTTTCCAATCAGCTTAATTACTTACCTTCTGATGCAGTGTCTCTCCAGCCTGTTGGGATATGGTCTTCTGCAGCTGGTGGTGTATGTGTGTGCGTGTGTGTGTGAGACCCCTCTGATACCCGGTTTGATACCCCCCACCCCGAGGGTGTCCGAAGGAAGCAACATGAGTACTACATGTCACAGCAGCTCCCTCCCCATCTAAACCCCCCCCCCCCCCCCCTTCCCTGCCGCCATCCTCCTCTGCAGTGGAAAGATGAAAGCTAGTGACCAATTTTTATTTTCTTTTTATTAGAGACCACGGGTATCGGGAGCTCGCATACCCGTGGCAATCCAAAACTGGGTGCGAGGTCCACAAGGTTTTCTTGTGGCCAAAACCTCGCCCCTAATTGGATACCCCCTTTACTTTCTTAGATTCTCGATGGTAATTGTAGCTTCTCAGGATTGTCTACTATGTATTTGTAATTGGTGTTTAATATAAGATACTAATTATATATACATACATACATACATACACTGTGTATATATTTTAAACACACACACACACACACATATATACACATACATACATACATACATACATACACACACACTAGCTGAATATTCGTGCTTTGCAATGGAATTTCAAGTATTTCCGTGCATATAACTTTAATTTTGAAGGACTTTCTTAAACTAATTAGACTTACAACAGGACATGCTCCGCCCGCCGCTGCCAATTTATGTCAGTCCACATCTCCGGACGGGCCTTCCCCAGATTGATGCTGTCAAAAGGCTGCCGCTGAGGAGAATCTGCCCCATCCTGCCCTGCTCAGTGCTATAAATGCTGGGATGACAGATCAAGCTCTGCCCACTGTATGTTACATATGTAAGGTTTGCAGGGATAGGCTGACTATTCCAAAGGGCCCTAGGTCTCCTTGCTTAGCTTCTCACTCTCCTTAGGGCTCCTCCTTTGAGGTAATAAGGTGAAGATTTTCGCACAACACTTAAGGTCACTGGGAGAGCTGTCTGTACCCTTTATACAGCAGATAAGCAGTTGCTGAGTATCAGGCTTTCCTTTAATGCATTTAAGAGTCAAGATATCTATCTCTCCTTTCCTCCTGTTGCTCTCTGAGAGTTTTGGCAGTTTACTTCAAGTGACAGGTTAACCTCTGATAATTGAGACACTATCCTCTCCTGGCGTACTTATATCTGAAATTATATTATATTATATATATATATATATATATATATATATATATATTATCCTTTATTTATATGGCGCCACAAGGGTTCCGCAGCGCCCAATTACAGAGTACATAAACAAATAATCAAGCAGGAAAACAGCAACTTACAGTTGACAATATAGGACTAGTACAGGGTAAATAAACATAGCTACATCAGCAGATGACACTGGAATAAGTATCAGGTTGCAGAAGACTGCTGGATTTGGTGCAGTTGAATATTATTAAAGTAAGAAAAGGATAAGCACATGAGGGAAGAGGACCCTGCTCGTGAGAGCTTACACTCTAAAGGGGAGGGGGAGATAGACAGGGGTGACACAGATGGGGTACATAGAGAACGTGGAACAGAGGGTTAGGATGAGATTTGGCTGGGTTTGGTGAAGAAGTGGGTCTTGAGAGCCCGTTTGAAGTTTTGTAGAGAGGTGGAGAGTCTGAGGGGGAGAGGTAGGGAATTCCAGAGAAGTGGTGCAGCAGGTGAAAAATGTTGGAGGTAGGAGTGGAAGGAAGTAATCCGTAGGCAGGAGAGTCGATGTGCATTAGCAGAGCGAAGAGGACGGGTGGGAGTGTAAAGGGAGATAAGGTCAGAGATGTAGATGGGAGAGGAGTGGGTGAGGGCTTTGTAAGCAAGTGTGAGAAGCTTGAAATGGATTCTGAAAGGGAAGGGGAGCCAGTGAAGGTCTAGTAAGATGAGAGGTGGACGTAGTGCGTTTGGTGAGGAAGATGAGCCGGGCAGCAGCATTGAGTTTAGATTGCAGTGGAGAGAGGTATTTGTCAGGAATGCCAGTTAGGAGGAGATTACAGTAGTCCAGTCTGGAGATGACCAGTGAGTGGATAAGAGTCTTAGTAGCATCCTGGTTCAGAAAGGGTCTGATCCTGGAAATATTTTTTAGATGAAAATGGCAGGTTTGTGAGAGGTGCTGAATGTGTGGTTTGAATGAGAGGGAGGAGCCAAGGATTACTCCAAGACAGCGCACTTGGGGTCTAGAGGAGTTAGTAGTGCCATCAATAGATAATGAGATTGTAGGAGGTGAGGTAATGCGGGAGGGAGGGAAGATGATCAGCTCGGTCTTAGACATGTTAAGTTTAAGAAAGCGCTGGGACATCCAGGAAGAGGTAGCAGAGAGACAGTTGGAGATACGAGTGAGGAGAGCAGGGGAGAGGTCTGGAGAGGAAAGATAGATTTGAGTGTCATCAGCATAGAGATGATATTGGAAACCAAAAGAACTAATGAGCTTACCTAGTGAGGACGTATAGAGAGAGAAGAGTAGAGGACCAAGGACAGAACCTTAGGGTACCCCTACAGTTAGTGGAAGTGAGGGGGAGGTAGAGTCATAAGAGGAGACAGAGAATGAACGGTCAGAAAGGTAGGAGGACAGCCAAGGGCAGTGTCACGCAGACCGATGGAGTGAAGGATTTGCAGTAGGAGAGGATGGTCCACAGTGTCAAAAGCAGCAGAGAGATCCAGTAGAATAAGTAGAGAGTAGTGTCCCTTAGATTTAGCAGCATGGAGGTCATTGCATACTTTTGTAAGGGCAGTTTCAGTGGAGTGGAGAGGATGGAAGCCAGACTGGAATGTGTCAAGCAGTGAGTGTGAGGAAAGAAAGGAAGTAAGGCGGTTTGTAGACCATACGCTCAAGGAGTTTGGAGGCAAAAGGGAGGAGAGAGATCGGTCGGTAGTTGGAGAGAGTGTTTGGATCAAGGGTAGGTTTTTTAAGAATAGGAGAGAAGAGTGCATGCTTGAAGGCAGAGGGGACAGTGCCTGATGAGAGGGAGAGATTGAGAAGGTGGGAAAGATGGGAACAAGCAGAAGGAGAGAGGTAGCGGAGGAGGCGGGAGGGGATAGGGTCAAGTGGGGAGGTGGTAAGGGGACAGGAACGAATGAGGGCCATGACTTCCTCTCCAGATGCATGGGAGAAAGATGTCAGAGTTGGTGCGAGGGATGGGGAGGGTTGGTAAGGGATGGGAGAAGGCTGGTTACTGATGGTCTGATGTGATGTGATGTCCTGACGTATGGAGTCAATTTTGGATGTGAAGTAAGTGGCAAAGTCAGGAGCAGAGAGTGAGGAAGGGAGACGAGGTGGAGGTGGGCAGAGAAGTGAGTTGAGAGTGGTAAATAGGTGCCGGGGGTTGGAAGACTGAGAGGAGATGAGGTTCTTGAAGTATGACTGTTTAGCAAGAGAAAGGGCAGCACTGAAGGATGAGAGCATAAGTTTGAAATGGAGAAAGTCTGCCTTAGAGCGTGATTTCCTCCAGTGTTGCTCAGCAGTACGTGAGCCTTTTTGCAGATATCTGGTGCATTTGGTGTGCCAGGGTTGAGGTGTTAATGTGCGAGGGTGAATAGTGGTTAGTGAAGCAACAGAGTCAAGAGCAGAAGTAAGGGATGCATTGTATGTGGAAGTGGCTTGTTCAGGGCATGAGAGAGAGAGAATAGGAGAGAGAAGTGAGTCAAACAAGGAGGAAAGGAATGTGGTGTCAATAGCTTCAATGTTACGCTTAGTGATGGTAGCCTTAGGAGGTAGAGATGGGGAAGTCGAGAGAGATAGGTTAAAGGAGAGCAAGTGGTGGTCAGAGAGGGGAAATGGGGAGTTGGAAAAATCAGAAATATCACAGCGGTGAGTGAAGACCAGATCCAGTGAGCTCCCATTCACATGGGAGGGTGAGGAGGTCCACTGGGAGAGACCAAGTGAAGAGGTGAGGTTAAGGAGTTTAGAGGCAGGGGATTGTGTGGGGATGTCAATAGGGATGTTGAAATCACCTAGGATAATGGAGGGAATGTCAGAAGAGAGGCAGTGAGGAAGCCAGGAAGCAAAGTTGTCGATGAATTTGGAAGCAGTGCCAGGGGGGCGGTAAATGACAGCTACTCTAAGATGTACTGGTTGGAAGAGGCGTATAGTATGGACCTCAAATGTAGAGAATGTAAGGGATGGTTCTGGTGGTATGAGTTGGTAGGGGTAACTAGAAGGTAAAAGGACCCCAACACCACCTCCATGGCGACCCCCAGGTCGGGGTGTGTGTGTGAATGTGAGGCCCCCAGCAGAGAGAGCAGCAGGAGAAGTAGTGTTAGAGGGCGTAATCCAAGTTTCAGTAATGGCTAGTAGGTGTAGGGAGTTGGAAATGAAAAGGTCATGAGTGGGGACCAGTTTGTTACAAACAGATCTGGCATTCCAGAGGGCACAGGATAGGGGGTATGAGTTTGTGGGAGAGATGTGAATGAGATTATCAGGGTTGCTGTAGCGATGAGGTGAGATTAACTTTGAGGGCAGGGATGATGAGAGAGTGGTAATGGTGCGGGTGCCTGAGCTAGGAGGGTAAACTGCAGGAGATGGGCAGGGAGGGAGGTCAGTGTGATGTGGATGGGGGTGTGGGGAGGTGACAGGGAAGGGAGAGAGGGAGCAGGGCTGAGTTGTGGGGTAGCAGGACCATGGGGCAGAGGTGAATGAAAGTGGGGTAACAGGAAAGGGGGGGGAAGGAAACAGAGCGATGTAGGGGAGAGAGGAGGAGGTGTAGGAGACTAGGGGGGAAGGATAAATATACATTATTAGGTAGACACTGAGTGATGTGGGGAGTATAAGAAAGCCTTGACATAGTGTTAAGTAGGTAAATAGGTTGAGGGAAAGTGGAAGTAGGAGAGGAGAGTGTAAGGGAATCCGAGCAGAAGAATTGCAGAAATGCAGGTGAGAAAAGCAGTGTAGGCTTAATGGGTGTAGATTTTGTATGAAATTAGTCAAAAGCATAGATAAAGTGGGTGCAGAAATGTATCTGGAGTGTAAGAAATGAAAGGATTGTGAGAGGTTTAAGAAGCGATGGTAATTATGTTAGATGTTTTAAGTGTTTGCAGGTAAAATTGCATTAGTGCAGCTGTGCTTAAAAAACAAAATTACAATAATACAGATACAAGCATTTGTAGGTGAAATGGATGGTTTTTGAATTGTCCAAGTAAGGTATTTCCGTGCTATTTAATCAGATGGAACAATCAGGAGGTAAGTGATCTGAGAAGTGACTCACATTTGTTATTGGTTCTTCAGTTTTCTTTGTTTTGTTAGATTGGTGTCCTTCTGTTTTCCTTCTTTTTCACGTCGATTGAACGCTGATGGAACGCTGCTGTTATGTGGCAATTTTATCACGCTTTGATACAATGCACGCTTAGATAGTAAATGCACAGCCAAATGGCTTTGCACAGCCTACACCTTTGAACTTAACTAGAGGATTACTACAAGTGAAACCAATAATTGAAATCTGTAGCCACACCCCACCCCCTCAAATGCCAAGCAGTAAATTACCTTACAAAAACAACCATCCATTCCACAAACATTTAACTGGGTCTATATCAGTCATACCTAGCAGAATTAGCTTTGCATATACACATATAGTGCAGCAGAATATGTTGGTGGTTGTAGTCAACTGTAATTACCTAGAAGAATTAGCTTTGCATATACACATATAGTGCAGCAGAATATGTTGGTGGTTGTAGTCATTTGTAATTACCTAGAAGAATTAGCTTTGCATATACACATATAGTGCAGCAGAATATGTTGGTGGTTGTAGTCAATTGTAATTACCTAGAAGAATTAGCTTTGCATATACACATATAGTTCAGCAGAATATGTTGGTGGTTGTAGTCAATTGTAATTACCTAGAAGAATTAGCTTTGCATATACACATATAGTGCAGCATATATATATATATATATATATATATATATCAAAGGAAGGAATAAGGCAGCGGCACTCCGTTGATAAGAACAAAAATATATTGTATCAAAACATGAAGCAAGTGGTTACAAGGTGCCAACATTTCGGGGTCCTGAAACCCCTTTGTCAAAGCGTTTATACTGAGAGTGCCGGGCATTTCAGCGTTCTATATTATATATATATATATATATATATATATATAGGCGAAAAGAAAGGACCGGCACTCCTCTTCCCGGATTCAATGCTTGGGTGCCCTCCTAGATTGAATTGGATAAGGGGTAACAAAAGCAGGCGGCACTCCAAGTCTGTGGTAGATTTCAAATGTATTACACACAAAACTTAATCCAACGTTTCGGGGTCCAAGCGCCCCTTTGTCAAGGTGAACACTGTTCACCTTGACAAAGGGGCGCTTGGACCCCGAAACGTTGGATTAAGTTTTGTGTGTAATACATTTGAAATCTACCACAGACTTGGAGTGCCGCCTGCTTTTGTTACCCCTTATATATATATATATATATATATATATATATATATAATATATATCTCTATATCAAACACCACCGACTCATCATAAAATCTGAACCATAAGGCTGCACTTCCTTGCCAGTGGCAGTTTTAGAGCAGTGTATCGCCGGCACCATGCATTCTTTATAGCCCAGGCAGTGTGGGCTGTCTTAACTCTCCTCTGTGAGGGGGGAGGGGAATTATCTCATCCCTTTTAACCCCTTTGTGGGTGGAATTTTGAAAAATCCCTTCTTAATGGCTGGTACGTCACAAAAGCTAACTACTGTCTAAATTTCAAGTTCCTAGTCCTTATGGTTCAGGAGATTTTGTGATGAGTCAGTGGTATTTGCGATAGATAGATAGATAGATAGTCAGTTTGGATGCTTCATCAAGAGCTATTTAAACTAACAAAGGGGGGCAGTGAACCAAATAGGAATAAAGAAATCTGCTCCCCCAACACAGAGGTATTGTTTCTGCAGGCAAAGGGAATAGGAAGCATATCCACAGCAACAGAAGATAATTCAGATCAAAACCAAATAAAAATAGGCAGAGAGAAGAACATAGCTAGGAACAGAAAAAGCACAAACAAAACTCTAAAAGCTATGTGTGCAAATGCTAGGAGCTTAGGAAATAAAATCCCAGAACTAACTGCAATAATGACAAGGGATGATCTAGACATTGTGGCAATTACAGAGTCATGGTACAATGAAAATCATGACTGGGACATAGCTATACCGGGATATACTTTGTTTAGGAAGGACAGAATTGGAAAAATCGGGGGAGGGGTAGCAATGTATGTAAAAAATGCCATAAATACTACATTAATACAAAGTATTGAAGAAAAAACTGAGGCCCTTTGGGTGACCATAGAAACAGGGGAAAAGTTGATTATTCGTATTGGCGTGATATACAGGCCACCAGGTCAGGAAGAGGAACTTGACAAGAACCTATTGCAGGACATAACTAAAATGGCATTAAAAGGAGAGGTAATAATCATGGGAGACTTTAATCTTCCTGATGTAAACTGGGAGGTGTCTGTTGCTAGTTCCACTAGAAGTAGGAACATTTTAAATTCCCTTCAGGGAGCATCCCTCCACCAATTGGTGAGGGAGCCCACTCGGAAAGACGCAATATTAGACTTAATACTTACAAATGGAGACAGATTATCAGACGTAAAAGTGGGTGAAAACCTCGGATCCAGTGATCATCAAGCAGTATGGTTCAGCATTAAGACAGAGACTGACTCGTCCCATACAAAAACAAAGGTGTTGGATTTTAGGAAGGCTGATTTTGTAGGGATGGGAAAATGTGTAAGCGATTCTTTGGCAGAGTGGAGGAACTTGGAAACAGTGCAGGAGAGGTGGAAAACATTCAAATGTGCAATATTGAA
The DNA here is from genome assembly GCF_028390025.1 of Pseudophryne corroboree. Taxonomy (NCBI): domain Eukaryota; kingdom Metazoa; phylum Chordata; class Amphibia; order Anura; family Myobatrachidae; genus Pseudophryne; species Pseudophryne corroboree. The sequence continues at coordinate 437,084,896 of NC_086448.1, forward strand.
GGCAACAGACCTTTGTATCAAAACTGTTAGGAAAAACACAAGGAAAAGGAAGCCAGTGTGGTTTGCAAAAGAAGTAGCAAATATTGTGAGAGCAAAAAAGATGGCTTTTAGGAAATATAAGCAGACACAAAATAATGAAGACAAAAAGATATATCTTGTTAGACAGAAGGAGACAAAGAAGGTAATCAGATGTGCAAAGGCACAAGCTGAGGAGAAAATGGCCCAGTCAGTGGGTAAAGGAGGCAAAACTTTTTTTAGGTATATAAGCGAAAAAAGAAAAACAAAAGGCGGAATTATAAAACTAAAGACGGACACTGGGAATCTTGTTGAGGGAGACAATTTAATAGCAGATCATCTTAATGATTATTTTTGCTCAGTATTTACTACTGAAAGAGAGGGGAAGGGGCCACAGTTAAGTTGCAGGGATATTCAGGAAAATGAAACAAGTACATTTACAGAGGAGAAGGTCCTAACAGAACTCTCAAAGCTGAAAGTGGACAAATCTATGGGGCCAGATGGGATACATCCAAGGATACTAAAAGAACTTAAAGAGGTGCTGGTAGCACCATTGACAGAATTATTCAACCAGTCATTAGCTACAGGAGAAATTCCAGGGGACTGGAAAAGAGCAAACGTAGTCCCACTGCACAAAAGTGGAAGCAAGGAAGAGGCAAACAACTACAGACCAGTGAGTCTTACATCAGTAGTAGGGAAATTGATGGAAACACTCTTAAAAGAAAGAGTTGTAGATCATCTCAAATCCGGCAATTTACTGGATCCCAAACAGCATGGATTCACTGGGGGAAGATCATGTCAAACAAATCTTATTGACTTTTTTGATTGTGTGACTAAAGTGATGGATAAAGGTGGAGCCATGGATATAGCTTATCTTGACTTTAGTAAGGCTTTTGACACAGTTCCACATCGCAGACTGCTAAATAAACTTGAAAGTTTGGGATTGGATATTAGGATTATTGAATGGATAAGATCTTGGTTGAAGGATAGAAAACAGAGAGTTGTGGTAAATGGAGTGCATTCACAGGAGGGAAATGTTACCAGTGGAGTACCCCAGGGATCTGTACTTGGACCAGTGCTTTTCAATATCTTTATTGGTGACATTGCAAATGGGATTAAAGGGAAAGTATGCCTTTTTGCAGATGACACAAAGGTATGCAACAGGGTAGACACACCAGGTGGGGTAAAACAAATGATTGAGGATCTAGGTAGACTAGAGGAATGGTCAAGAGTCTGGCAATTACAGTTTAATGCCAAAAAATGCAAAATCATGCACTTGGGTCTCAAAAATCCTAAAGCTAAATACAGTATTAATGGCACTATACTGGAAACTACTGAGGAGGAAAGGGATCTAGGAGTCACTATTTCAGATGACTTAAAGGCAGGTAAGCAATGTAACAAGGCAATGAGGAAGGCTAGTCAGATGCTTGGCTGCATTGGGAGAGGAATCAGCAGCAGAAAGAAAGAAGTAATAATGCCACTGTATAGGTCATTGGTACGGCCTCATCTAGAATACTGTATTCAGTTCTGGAGGCCATATCTTCAAAAGGATATTAATACATTAGAAACTGTACAAAGGAGGGCAACTAAAATGGTGCATGGCCTACATCACAAAACATACCCAGAAAGACTAAGAAATCTCAATATGTATAGTTTGGAGCAGAGAAGAGAAAGGGGGGACATGATAGAAACTTTCAAATATATGAAGGGTTTTAACAAAGTCCAGGAGGGAAACATTCTCCAAATGAAGAGAAGCAATAGGACACGAGGACATGCACTGAGACTGGAGGGGGGGAGGTTCAGGGGAAATTTGCGGAAAAATTATTTCACAGAAAGGGTAGTGGACAAGTGGAATAGCCTCCCATCAGAGGTGGTAGAGGCTAAGACAGTAGAGCAATTTAAACATGCATGGGATAGACATAAGGATATCCTTACAAAGAAATAAGGAACAAATAAGGTTAGTGATAAAAAAAAAATAATATATAAAAAAAAAAAAGGGGGCAGACTAGATGGGCCAAGTGGTTCTTATCTGCCGACAAATTCTATGTTTCTATGTTTAGATAGATAGATAGATAGATAGATAGATAGAGAGAATAAAAGTAAAATTGTAAATGCTTAATTGTAAGCAAACAAAATGAAAGTCTAGTCAGCAAGTACATTTTATATAGACACTGTGTACCCCAATATAGCTTGATTGCCTTAGTGAATTTAAACTGAACACCCATATGTTACAATGTATTACATCAAAACATGTATCTTTGTTGTTTTCTTAGAAACTTCTTGTTCATATTTGGAATTTTTTGATACAAGTGGCAGTTTGTAAGAAAAATGTAATACAAAAAAAGTCTTACATTTGTGCATTATGATTTAGCAACAAACTCCATTTTGAAGCAGTTTAGGTAGCATGGTAGGCAATTCTGGACTTTGGCAACATACACTTGTCTAAAGTATAAAACACTAATGTAAACAGCTTTTATAAAAAAAAGTATTATGATGAAAATGCAAAAAAGAATCCACATAAATTGTACATTATTATTTGTGCAAAAGTTAATGGTGCATACATTTTTAGTAAATTCAATTAATCCTGCAACATAAAATGCTAATTATTTACTGTATATCCATCAGGAAAGAGATGTAAGAAAATTCTGTAAATCTCCCTTTTTATTTGGCTCCTTCTTCTCTTGACCAAGAAGCATTTTCAATCTTGAAAATGTAAATTTGCCCTTCTTTGCAGACTTTGCTGCTGTTGCTGGTGAGGAATGGGCAGACGCACATGACCTACAAAACATATAGGCAGTATTAATAAAGAAAAAATAAGATTTTACTCACCGGTAAATCTATTTCTCGTAGTCCGTAGTGGATGCTGGGAACTCCGTAAGGACCATGGGGAATAGCGGGCTCCGAAGGAGGCTGGGCACTCTAGAAAGATTTATGACTACCTGGTGTGCACTGGCTCCTCCCACTATGACCCTCCTCCAAGCCTCAGTTAGGACACTGTGCCCGGAAGAGCTGACATAATAAGGAAGGATTTTGAATCCCGGGTAAGACTCATACCAGCCACACCAATCACACCGTATAACTCGTGATACTATACCCAGTTAACAGTATGAATATAACTGAGCCTCTCAACAGATGGCTCAACAATAAACCTTTAGTTAGGCAATAACTATATACAAGTATTGCAGACAATCCGCACTTGGGATGGGCGCCCAGCATCCACTACGGACTAAGAGAAATAGATTTACCGGTGAGTAAAATCTTATTTTCTCTGACGTCCTAGTGGATGCTGGGAACTCCGTAAGGACCATGGGGATTATACCAAAGCTCCCAAACGGGCGGGAGAGTGCGGGTGACTCTGCAGCACCGAATGAGAGAACTCCAGGTCCTCCTCAGCCAGGGTATCAATTTTGTAGAATTTTGCAAACGTGTTTGCCCCTGACCAAGTAACAGCTCGGCAAAGTTGTAAAGCCGAGACCCCTCGGGCAGCCGCCCAAGATCAGGGCCGAAACTAGGGGGGGGCTAGGGGGGCACGCGACCTGGGCGCGGAATGAGAGAGGGCGCCGGCGCGGGCGGTAAGCGGAAACATGCAGTGTAGGACGGCGCAGGGCTGAAGTCGCGCCTCCCCGCTCCGCTGCGCCAGGATGCTCCGTTAGAGCCTGCTTCCGGATACACAGAGGCGCCACTTCACACTCACATAATCATCTGCCAGCAGTGTGTGTGTGTGACGGCCATCTTCAGAAACGGAGAGGACGGGGGCCCTGACTGATCATCACTAGATGTGTGTAAAGGTAGGGAGAGGCGGACAGCTATATATGTATAATATGTGTGTGTGCAGTGTTGTACTTTAACCTAGTGTGTGTGAGCAGGGCAGTGTAACCCTGAGTGAGTGAGTGTGTGTGTGTGTGTGTGTGTGTGTGTGTGTGTGTGTGTGTGTTGGAGCAGTGCAGTGTAACCCTGTGTGCGTGTGTGTGTGTTGAAGCAGTGCAGTGTAACCCTTTGTGTATGTGTGTTGGAGCAGTGCAGTGTCACCCTGTGTGTATGAGTGTTGGAGCAGTGCAGTGTGTGTGAATGCATGTGCTGGCGCAGTTCAGTGTTACCCAGTGTGTGTCTGATGGAGCAGTGCAGTGTAACCCTGTGAGTGAACTGGAGCAGTGCAGTGTAACCCTGTGTGTGTATGTTGGAGCAGTGCAGTGCAACCCTGTGTGTATGTGTGTTGGAGCGGTGCAGTGTAACCCTGTGTGTATGTGTGCTGGAGCAGTGCAGTGTAACCCTGTGTGTATGTGTGTTGGAGCAGTTCAGTGTAACCCTGTTTGTGTGTGTTAGAGCAGTGCAGTGTAACCCTGTGTGTATGTGTGTTGCAGCAGTTCAGTGTAACCCTGTTTGTGTGTTAGAGCAGTGCAGTGTAACCCTGTGTATGTGTGTGTTGGAGCAGTTCAGTGTAACCCTGTGTGTATGTGTTGCAGCAGTTCAGTGTAACCCTGTTTGTGTGTGTTAGAGCAGTGCAGTGTAACCCTGTGTGTATGTGTGCTGGAGCAGTGCAGTGTAACCCTGTGTGTATGTGTGTTGGAGCAGTTCAGTGTAACCCTGTGTGTATGTGTTGCAGCAGTTCAGTGTAACCCTGTTTGTGTGTGTTAGAGCAGTGCAGTGTAACCCTGTGTGTATGTGTGTTGCAGCAGTTCAGTGTAACCCTGTTTGTGTGTGTTAGAGCAGTGCAGTGCAACCCTGTGTGTATGTGTGTTGCAGCAGTTCAGTGTAACCCTGTTTGTGTGTGTTAGAGCAGTGCAGTGTAACCCTGTGTATATGTGTGTTGGAGCAGTTCAGTGTAACCCTGTGTGTATGTGTTGCAGCAGTTCAGTGTAACCCTGTTTGTGTGTGTTAGAGCAGTGCAGTGTAACCCTGTGTGTATGTGTGCTGGAGCAGTGCAGTGTAACCCTGTGTGTATGTGTGTTGGAGCAGTTCAGTGTAACCCTGTGTGTATGTGTTGCAGCAGTTCAGTGTAACCCTGTTTGTGTGTGTTAGAGCAGTGCAGTGTAACCCTGTGTGTATGTGTGTTGGAGCAGTTCAGTGTAACCCTGTGTGTGTGCTGGAGAAGTGCAGTGCAACCCAGTGTGTGTGTGTACTGAAGCAGTGCAGCGTAACCCTGTGTTGTGTGTGTGTGTATGCTGGAGTACCCAGGGTGGGTACTTAATTTGTATATACAGTATAGGAGGGATGTATTTAATCACAGTGTATTGGGGTAAGTGTATATACAGGTGCATGTATATATATGTTTATTTGGGTGGTATGTGTTATGTGTATATTCAGGGGCTGTGTATATATGTACCGTACTGTGTATTGATGTACAGGAGGATGTATTTCTGTATATTGGGGGGGTGGGGGGGGGGGCGCCAAATTACTGCCTTGCCCCGGGTGACAGAAACCCTAGTTTCGGCCCTGCCAAGATGAGCCCACCTTCCCTGTGGAATGGGCTTTCACTGATTTAAGATGCGGCAGTCCAGCCGCAGAATGCGCCTGCTGAATCGTGTCACAGATCCAGCGAGCGATAGTCTGCTTAGAAGCAGGAGCACCCAGCCTGTTGGGTGCATACAGGATAAATAGCGAGTAAATTTTCCTGACTCTAGCCGTCCTGGAAACATAATTTTTCAAGGCCCTGACTACGTCCAGTAACTTGGAATCCTCCAAGTCCCTAGTAGCCGCAGGCACCACAATAGGTTGGTTCAAGTGAAAAGCTGATACCACCTTAGGGAGAAACTGGGGACGAGTCCTCAATTTTGCCCTATCCATATGGAAAATCAGATAAGGGCTTTTACATGACAAAGCCGCCAATTCTGACACACGCCTAGCCGAAGCCAAGGCCAATAACATGACCACTTTCAACGTGAGATATTTTAGATCCACGGTTTTTAGTGGTTCAAACCAATGTGATTTTAAGAAACTCAACACCACGTTGAGATCCCAAGGTGCCACTGGAGGCACAACCGGGGGCTGAATATGCAGCACTCCTTTTACAATGTCTGAACTTCAGGTACTGAAGCTAATGCTTTCTGGAAGAAAATCGACAGAGCCGAGATCTGTATCTTAATGGAGCCTAATTTTAGGCCCATAGACACTCCTGCTTGTAGGAAATGCAGAAATCGACCTAGTTGAAATTCCTCTGTTGGGGCCTTTTTTGGCCTCACACCAAGCAACATATTTCCGCCATATGCGGTGATAATGTTTTGCAGTTACATCTTTCCTGGCTTGAATCAGCGTAGGAATGACTTCCTCCGGAATGCCGATTTCCTTTAGGATCCGGCGTTCAACCGCCATGCCATCGAAACGTAGCCGCGGTAAGTCTTGGAACAGACAGGGCCCCTGCTGCAGCAGGTCCTGTCTGAGCGGCAGAGGCCATGGGTCCTCTGATATATTTTCTTGAAGTTCTGGGTACCAGGCTCTTCTTGGCCAATCCAGAACCACGAGTATCGTTCTTACTCCTCGCCTTCTTATTATTCTCAGTACCTTTGGTATGAGAGGCAGAGGGGGGAACACATAAAACGACTGGTACACCCACGGTGTTACCAGAGCGTCCACAGCTATCGCCTGAAGGTCCCTTGACCTGGCGCAATATCTTTTATAGCTTTTTGTTGAGGCGGGACGCCTTCATGTCCACCTGTGGCCTTTCCCAATGGTGTACAATCCTTTGGAAGACTTCTGGATGAAGTCCCCACACTCTCGGGTGGAAGTCGTGTCTGCTGAGAAGATCTGCTTCCCAGTTGTCCACTCCGGGAATGAACACTGCTGACAGTGCTAACACATGATTTTCCGCCCATCGGAGAATCCTTGTGGCTTCTGCCATCGCCATCCTGCTTCTTGTGCCGCCCTGTTGGTTTACATGGGCGACTGCCGTGATGTTGCCTGATTGGATCAGGACCGGCTGGTTTTGAAGCAGAGGCCTTGCCTGACTCAGGGCATTGTAAATGGCCCTCTGTTCCAGAATATTTATGCAGGGAAGTCACCTGACTTGACCAAAGTCCCTGGAAGTTTCTTCCCTGTGTGACTGCCCCCCAGCCTCAAAGGCTGGCATCCATGGTCACTAGGACCTAGTCCTGTATGTCGAACCTGCGGCCCTCTTGAAGATGGGCACTCTGCAGCCACTACAGTAGAGATACCCTGGTCCTTGGAGACAGGGTTATCAGCCTAATGCATCTGAAGATGCGACCCGGACCACTTGTCTAACAGGTCCCCCTGAAAAGTTCTTGCATGGAACCTGCCGAATGGGATTGCTTCGTAGGAAGCTATCATTTTTCCCAGGACTCGCGTGCAATGATGCACCGATAACTGTTTTGGCTTCAGGAGGTCTCTGACTAGAGATGACAGCTCCTTGGCTTTCTCCTCCGGGAGAAACACTTATTTCTGGTCTGTGTCCAGAACCATCCCCAGGAACAGTAGACGTGTCGTAGGAACCAGCTGTGACTCTGGACTGTTTAGAATCCAACCGTGCTGTTGTAGCACTTTCCAAAATAGTGCTACCCCGACTAGCAACTGCTCCTTGGACCTCGCCCTTATAAGGAGATTGTCCAAGTACGGGATAATTAAAACTCCCCTTTTTCGAAGGAGTATCATCATTCCGGCCATTACCTTGGTAACACCCTCGGTGCCATGTACAGTCCAAACGGCAGAGTCTGGACTTGGTAATGGTAATCCTGTACCACAAATCTAAGGTACTCCTGACGAGGATAGTAAATAGGGACATGCAGGTAAGCATCCTTGATGTCCCGGGATACCATGTAATCCCCCTCGTCCAGGCTTGCAATAACCGCCCTGAGCGATTCCATCTTGAACTTGAATTGCATGTGTTCAAGGATTTTAAATATAAAGAAGGGTCACACCGAACCATGCGGTTTCGGTGCCCCAAACCGTGTGGAATAGTAACCCCGTCCTTGTTGAAGTAGGGGCACCTTAAGTATTACCTGCTGGGAATACAGCTTATTAATTGCCTCTAGCACAGCCTCCCTGCCTGAGGGAGTTGTCGGCAAGGCATATTTGAGGAAACGGCGGGGGGAAGACATCTGAAATACTACTTGAATGAAACAGGGATCCACCTGTGAGCGAGCCCACTGATCGCTGAAATTTTTGAGACGGCCCCCCACCGTACCTGGCTACACCTGTGGAGCCCCCGCGTCATGCTGTGGACTCAGAGGAAGCGAGAGAAGAATTATGATTCTGGGAACAGGCTGACTGGTGCAGCTTTTTCCCTCTTCCCTTGTCTTTGTACAGAAAGGAAGCGCCTTTGACCCGCTTGCTTTTCTGAAGCCGAAAGGACTGTACCTGATAATACAGTGCTGTCTTAGTCTGTGAGGAAAACTGAGGTAAAAATATTTCTTCCCAGCTGTTGCTGCGGATACGAGGTCCCAGAGACCATCCCCAAATAATTCCTCACCCTTATAAGGCAGAATCTCTATGCGCCTTTTAAGGTCAGCATCACCTGTCCAGTGACAGGTCTCTAATACCCTCCTGACAGAATGGACATTACATTAATTTTGGATGCCAGCCGGCAAAATATCCCTCTGTGCATCCCTCATATATAAGACGACGTCTTTAATATGTTCTCATGTTAGCAAACTAGTATGTTTGACAGGGTCACCGACCACGCTGCAGCAGCACGCTCTGCAGGTTTCAGTCTAGTACCTGAGTGTGTAAATACAGACTTCAGGATAGCCTCCTGCTTTTTATCAACAGGTACCTTCAAAGTGGCCGTTCCTAAAACGGCAGTGCCACCTATTTTGACAACCGTGTGAGCGCCTTATCCACCCTAGGGGATATCTCCCAGCGTAACTTATCCTCTGGCGGGAAAAGGTACGCCATCAGTAACTTTTTAGAAATTACCAGTTTCTTATCAGGGGGAACCCACGCTTTTCACACACTTCATTCATTCATCTGATGGGGGAACAAAACACTGCCTGCTTTTTCTCCCCAAACATAAAAACCCATTTTTAGAGGTTAATGTCAGAAATGTGTAACACATTTTTTTTATTGCCGGGATCAAGTCACGGATGTTCCTAGTGGATTGTGTATATGTCTCAACCTTGTCGACACTGGAGTCAGACTCCGTGTCGACATCTGTGTCTGCCATCTGAATGAGCGGGCGTTTTTGAGCCCCTGATGGCCTTTGAGACGCCTGGGCAGGCACGGGCTGAGAAGCCGGCTGTCCCACAAGCTGTTACGTCATCCACCCTTTTATGTAAGGAGTTGACACTGTCGGTTAATACCTTTTACCTAACCATCCACTCTGGTGTCGGCCCCACAGGGGGCGACATCACATTTATCGGCATCTGCTCCGTCACTATATAAGCCTCCTCCTCAAACATGTCGACACAGCTGTACCGACACACCGCACACACACAGGGAATGCTCTGACTGAGGACAGGACCCACAAAGCCCTTTGGGGAGACAGAGAGAGAGTATGCCAGCACACACCAGAGCGCTATATAATGAGGGGATTAACACTATAACTGAGTGAATTTTCCCCCATAGCTGCTTGTATATACAATATTGCGCCTAAATTTAGTGCCCCCCCTCTCTTTTTAACCCTTTGAGCCTGAAAACTACAGGGGAGAGCCTGGGGAGCTTTCTTCCAGCTGCACTGTGAAGAGAAAATGGCGCCAGTGTGTCTGAGGGAGATAGCTCCGCCCCTTTTCCGCGGCCTATTCTCCCGCTTTTTTCTGGATTCTGGCAGGGGTATTTACCACATATATAGCCTCTGGGGCTATATATTGTGGTATTTTTGCCAGCCAAGGTGTTTTTATTGCTGCTCAGGGCGCCCCCCCCAAGCGCCCTGCACCCTCAGTGACCGGAGTGTGAAGTGTGTATGAGGAGCAATGGCGCACAGCTGCAGTGCTGTGCGCTACCTTGGTGAAGACTGATGTCTTCTGCCGCCGTTTTTCCGGACCTCTTCTTGCTTCTGGCTCTGTAAGGGGGACGGCGGCGCGGCTCCGGGACCGAACACCAAGGACTGGGCCTGCGGTCGATCCCTCTGGAGCTAATGGTGTCCAGTAGCCTAAGAAGCCCAATCCGGCTGCAAGCAGGCGAGTTCGCTTCTTCTCCCCTTAGTCCCTCGCTGCAGTGAGCCTGTTGCCAGCAGGTCTCACTGAAAATAAAAAACCTAAATCTATACTTTCTTTCTAAGGGCTCAGGAGAGCCCCTAGTGTGCATCCAACCTCGGCCGGGCACAAGATCTAACTGAGGCTTGGAGGAGGGTCATAGTGGGAGGAGCTAGTGCACACCAGGTAGTCATAAATCTTTCTAGAGTGCCCAGCCTCCTTCGGAGCCCGCTATTCCCCATGGTCCTTACGGAGTTCCCAGCATCCACTAGGACGTCAGAGAAAATGTGTTGAACAAGCACTTACAAAATAATGTAGGACATATAAAACTGTAGCAGATAGAGCTCTTTTGCATCTTGCTATGGTGTACAGCTGATACAGTGGGGCTTCTTCGCATTATATTGCAATGCTGATGGAAATGAAGGCACTTGATTATATGCTAAATGTGCCTAATAATACCAACACTTTCACTATAATTCCCACATTTATTAAATAGCTCTGTCATGCTACATTTTCTTAATATATGTGTCTTAATGTTCTACTATATACTAATTCATTTGTGACAAATGAATACTAATCCCAAGTATTTAGTACAATATTAACAAATTAAGATGCAAAATTCTGGAAAACAGTACTCAAGCAAAAAAAACTTGCAGAGGTGGAGCGTCTAAGTTGCGCCATGCGTCCTGTGCCATAAGGTGCAAAAAGGATAGGTGTATAAGGACACATGTGTGGCTACAATGAGCAACAACAGGCAATGCTATGTCTAACATACACTTTGATTTTTCCTGACATACAAGAAGCATACAGTTTAATAGACTGTTAAGACATATGCCATATATTTGTATGGGATGCAGTTAAGTTGCCGGCAGTCGGGATCTCGGCGGTCAGGATATAGATGCCCGAATCCCGACCTCCTGTATATCATACTGAACCCATTTGTATTACCCAAAATGCTATTAGCAACAAACATTAAAAATCATTATCCCACTCTATTAAAAAAATTAAAAAAAATCAATAAAGTCCACATTATACACAATAACGAGAATAAATATTAACCGACATGAAATGAACAGGACTTGAATATATAATCCATAATCTCAATAAAGGTTGAGTATCCCATATCCAAAATGCTTGGAATCAGAAGTATTTTGGATATCGGATTTTTCTGTATTTTGGAATAATTGCATAACATAATGAGATATCATGGTGATGGGACCCAAGTCTAAGCACAGAATTAATTTATTAAAGAAAAGTTTTTCAAACCAGCGCTCCAAATCAGCAGTGCTGCACCGTCCGCTGAAGTGGTCACCCCCACCTCCAAAGAAACGTTTAGACAATTCACAAAAATGCAGATATGCGCACCCCGGGGTGCGCATATCTGCAGTTTTGTGAATTGTCTAAACAGAATGAATTTATGTTTCATATAAACCTTAAACACACAGCCTGAAGGTAATTTTAGACAATATTTTTAATAACTTTGTGCATTAAATAAAGTTTGTGTACATTCACACAATTCATTTATGTTTCATATACACCTTAAACATACAGCCTGAAGGTCATTTAATACAATATTTGTAATAATTTTGTGTATTAAACAAAGTTTGTGTATATTAAGCAATCAGAAAACAAAGGTATCACTATCTCAATCTCAAAAAATTCCGTATTTTGGAATAATCCGTATTCCGAAATATTTGGATATGGGATACTCAACCTGTACATACATAACCATAATCCCAATTCACAACAATGCTTCAGAGTAATTTCCAATACTGCCCATAAATTCATAGGTTATAACAAATGGGAATTTAATCATTCAATAAAACATTTACTAACTATTACCAGTATATATAATGAAAGGATGCTATATACCTGGGTGTTAGTACAGGGCTCTTGCCTTTAGAGCTTAGCTTTTCTTCACTGTATGAAAGGTTCACTTTCCTACTTGATCCAGGTGTTCTCAAGTCAGGAGACCCAAAACTTTGCTTAGTCTTGGGCGTGCCAGGGCCATTTGAGAGAATAGACCTGCTCTCACCAGGATACTTGGAAACCATTTTGCATGTATTGCATGTAACCACCTAAAACAAAATATGTAGTACATTAGACAATAAACATAAACAGTAATGGGAAGGAAGTTTTACCATAAAGTACACTAAAATTACAATGCCAAACCACGTGGCAACATTCAGTCAAACACAACAGAACTTTTTTTTTTTTAAGTTGTTACTGAAAATATGTGACGGCTTGAAGATTACAGTAGAGATACTGAGATGTCATGCTACTTTCACATCTGCTCTACATGAATATATTGTACAATCACATACACAAATTATTTCAGAAATAAACATAAATGATCAACACATATTGGGCAGAAAAAACAAATACCGATGTAAAAGTTGCCATTCTGTAGTGCGAGAAAACCAGGAGAATCCGTTCAGCCTTCAGCTCTGTCTGGTTTTCAGACAAGAGTCACTCATTTATATAGAAGTATCGATGGAAACCCTATTGGGTCAATATTAAGCGAGGAAATCTAAATGTACAGCTGTTGTACTCTAATACCAATTAGCACAGTTAATACTATCAAATGTAATGATGGTAAATATAAGATGTACACCAATTTCTTAAGAGTGCATAAGGCTGATTTAGTGGTAATTGTAAATAGTTAAATGATCATTAAAACATGCTATACGAGCAGGAATTCTTATTCTGAGTGTTACAATAAAAAATAATAATCTGTAAATACTGCATTTTAAAGAACTTTACTTTTCTTAAATATAGTATTCTTTAATAAAATATAACAAATAGGAAATGGTGTACTTCTATAAATATTGAAATCAGATATAAAAAAACAAACAAACAAAAAAAACCTTCCAAATAAGCTGTAGATACAACATAAGACAAAACAGGTGTGGATTATTAGATCTACACTAAAAAGGTCTACTAGGCAATAGCTTGACCACTAGTGGCTGACATGCATTAGGTCGATAGGGTGAAAAGGTCAACATGGAATAGGTAAACCGTAGAAAAGGTCGGCGGTCAAAAGGTTGACATGGAAATGCTTGACAATTTTTTTTTGTTTTTTTGGTCACTATTCTGCCACAAACAAGCCCCATTCAAGTACAGCTTCGCTCGCCATGCTTCAGGCAAGGTGCCTCGCTCCAATATTGCTGCACTCAGCACAGGTTACTATTCCCAGTAGTAGTCCATGTGGATTGTAAAGTATGAATAAGTTTTAAAAATAAGATTTTACTTACCGATAAATCTATTTCTCGTAGTCCGTAGTGGATGCTGGGACTCCGTAAGGACCATGGGGAATAGCGGCTCCGCAGGAGACAGGGCACAAGAATAAAAGCTTTAGGATCAGGTGGTGTGCACTGGCTCCTCCCCCTATGACCCTCCTCCAAGCCTCAGTTAGGATACTGTGCCCGGACGAGCGTACATAATAAGGAAGGATATTGAATCCCGGGTAAGACTCATACCAGCCACACCAATCACACCGTACAACTTGTGATCTGAACCCAGTTAACAGTATGATAACAACGAAGGAGCCTCTGAAAAGATGGCTCACAACAACAATAACCCGATTTAGTTAACAATAACTATGTACAAGTATTGCAGACAATCCGCACTTGGGATGGGCGCCCAGCATCCACTACAGACTACGAGAAATAGATTTATCGGTAAGTAAAATCTTATTTTCTCTGACGTCCTAGTGGATGCTGGGACTCCGTAAGGACCATGGGGATTATACCAAAGCTCCCAAACCGGCGGGAGAGTGCGGATGACTCTGCAGCACCGAATGAGAGAACTCCAGGTCCTCCTCAGCCAGGGTATCAAATTTGTAGAATTTAGCAAACATGTTTGCCCCTGACCAAGTAGCTGCTCGGCAAAGTTGTAAAGCCGAGACCCCTCGGGCAGCCGCCCAAGATGAGCCCACTTTCCTTGTGGAATGGGCTTTTACAGATTTTGGCTGTGGCAGGCCTGCCACAGAATGTGCAAGCTGAATTGTACTACAAATCCAACGAGCAATAGTCTGCTTAGAAGCAGGAGCACCCAGCTTGTTGGGTGCATACAGGATAAACAGCGAGTCAGACTTTCTGACTCCAGCCGTCCTGGAAACATATATTTTCAGGGCCCTGACAACGTCAAGTAACTTGGAGTCCTCCAAGTCCCTAGTAGCCGCAGGCACCACAATAGGTTGGTTCATGTGAAAAGCAGAAACCACCTTAGGGAGAAATTGAGGACGAGTCCTCAATTCTGCCCTGTCAGAATGAAAAATTAAGTAAGGGCTTTTATATGATAAAGCCGCCAATTCTGACACACGCCTGGCTGAAGCCAGGGCTAACAGCATCGTCACCTTCCATGTGAGATATTTTAAGTCCACAGTGGTGAGTGGTTCAAACCAATGTGACTTAAGGAACCTCAAAACAACATTGAGATCCCAAGGTGCCACTGGAGGCACAAAAGGAGGTTGTATATGCAGTACCCCTTTTACAAATGTCTGAACTTCAGGTACTGAAGCCAGTTCTTTCTGGAAGAAAATCGACAGGGCCGAAATTTGAACCTTAATGGACCCTAATTTTAGGCCCATAAACAGTCCTGTTTGCAGGAAATGGAGGAAAAAACCCAGTTGAAATTCCTCTGTAGGGGCCTTCTTGGCCTCACACCACGCAACATATTTTCGCCAAATGCGGTGATAATGTTTTGCGGTTACATCCTTCCTGGCTTTGACCAGGGTAGGGATGACTTCATCTGGAAAGCCTTTTTCCTTCAGGATCCGGCTTTCAACCGCCATGCCGTCAAACGCAGCCGCGGTAAGTCTTGGAACAGACAAGGCCCCTGCTGGAGCAGGTCCTTTCTTAGAGGTAGAGGCCACGGGTCTTCCGTGAGCATCTCCTGAAGTTCCGGGTACCAAGTCCTTCTTGGCCAATCCGGAACCACGAGTATCGTTCTTACTCCTCTCCTTCTTATGATTCTCAGTACTTTTGGTATGAGAGGCAGAGGAGGGAACACATACACTGACTGGTACACCCACGGTGTCACCAGAGCGTCCACCGCTATTGCCTGAGGGTCCCTTGACCTGGCGCAATATCTGTCTAGTTTTTTGTTTAGATGTGACGCCATCATGTCCACCTTTGGTTTTTCCCAACGGTTTACAATCAGGTGGAAGACTTCTGGGTGAAGTCCCCACTCTCCCGGGTGAAGGTCGTGTCTGCTGAGGAAGTCTGCTTCCCAGTTGTCCACTCCCGGAATGAACACTGCTGACAGAGCTATCACATGATTTTCCGCCCAGCGAAGAATCCTTGCAGCCTCTGCCATTGCCCTCCTGCTTCTCGTGCCGCCCTGTCTGTTTACGTGGGCGACTGACGTGATGTTGTCCGATTGGATCAATACCGCCTGACCCTGAAGCAGGGGTTTCGCTTGACTTAGGGCATTGTAAATGGCCCGTAGTTCCAGAATGTTTATATGAAGAGATGTTTCCATGCTTGACCACAAGCCCTGGAAGTTTTTTCCCTGTGTGACTGCTCCCCAGCCTCTCAGGCTTGCATCCGTGGTCACCAGGATCCAATCCTGAATGCCGAATCTGCGTCCCTCTAGAAGATGAGCACTCTGCAACCACCACAGGAGAGACACCCTTGTCTTTGGTGACAGGGTTATCCGCTGCTGCATCTGAAGATGCGAACCGGACCATTTGTCCAGTAGATCCCACTGAAACGTTCTTGCATGGAATCTTCCGAATGGAATTGCTTCGTAAGAAGCCACCATTTTTCCCAGGACCCTCGTGCACTGATGCACTGACACCTGGGCTGGTTTTAGGAGGTTCCTGACTAGCTCGGATAACTCCTTGGCCTTCTCCTCCGGGAGAAAAACCTTCTTCTGGACTGTGTCCAGAATCATTCCTAGGAACAGAAGACGTGTCGTTGGAATCAGCTGCGATTTTGGAATATTTAGGATCCACCCGTGCTGACGTAACACTATCTGAGATAGTGCTACTCCGACTTCTAACTGTTCCCTGGACCTTGCCCTTATCAGGAGATCGTCCAAGTAAGGGATAATTAATACGCCTTTTCTTCGAAGAAGAATCATCATTTCGGCCATTACCTTGGTAAAGACCCGAGGTGCCGTGGACAACCCAAACGGCAGCGTCTGAAACTGATAATGACAGTCTTGTACTACCAACCTGAGATACCCTTGGTGAGAAGGGTAGATTGGGACGTGGAGATAAGCATCTTTGATGTCCAGAGACACCATATAGTCCCCTTCTTCCAGGTTCGCTATCACCGCTCTGAGTGATTCCATCTTGAATTTGAACCTTTTTATGTAAGTGTTCAAGGATTTCAGATTTAAAATTGGTCTCACCGAGCCGTCCGGCTTCGGTACCACAAACAGCGTGGAATAATACCCCTTTCCTTGTTGTAGGAGGGGTACCTTGATTATCACCTGCTGGAAATACAGCTTGTGAATGGCTTCCAGAACTGCCTCCCTGTCGGAGGGAGACTTTGGCAGAGCAGACTTCAGGAACCGGCGAGGGGGAAACGCCTCGAATTCCAGTTTGTACCCCTGCGATACTACCTGTAGAATCCAGGGATCCACTTGCGAGTGAGCCCACTGCGCGTTGAAATTCTTGAGACGGGCCCCCACCAAGTCTGAGTCTGCTTGTAAAGCCCCAGCGTCATGCTGAAGACTTGGCAGAAGCAGGGGAAGGCTTCTGATCCTGGGAAGCGGCTGCATGGTGCAGTCTTTTTCCCCTTCCTCTGCCCCGGGGCAGAAAGGAATGGCCTTTTGCTCGCTTGTATTTATGGGAACGAAAGGACTGAGTTTGAAAAGACGGTGTCTTTTTCTGTTGATGTGAAGTGACCTGGGGTAAGAAGGTGGACTTTCCAGCCGTTGCCGTGGCCACCAGGTCCGAAAGACCAGCCCCAAATAACTCCTCCCCTTTATACGGCAATACTTCCATATGTCGTTTGGAATCCGCATCCCCTGACCACTGACGCGTCCATAACGTTCTTCTGGCAGAGATGGACATAGCACTTACTCTTGATGCCAGGGTGCAAATATCCCTCTGTGCATCACGCATATATAGTAATGCATCCTTCAAATGCTCTATAGTTAACAATATATTGTCCCTATCCAGGGTATCAATATTTTCAGTCAGGGAATCCGACCACGCGACTCCAGCACTGCACATCCAGGCTGAAGCGATTGCTGGTCGCAGTATAACACCAGTATGTGTGTATATACTTTTTAGGATATTTTCCAGCCTTCTATCAGCTGGTTCTTTGAGGGTGGCCGTATCAGGAGACGGTAACGCTACTTGTTTAGATAAACGTGTGAGCGCCTTATCTACCCTAGGGGGTGTTTCCCAACGTGTCCTAACCTCTGATGGGAAAGGATATAGTGCCAATAATTTATTAGAAATTAGCAGTTTTTTGTCGGGAGAAACCCACGCTTTATCACATACCTCATTCAATTCATCTGACTCAGGAAAAACTATTGGTAGTTTTTTCACCCCCCACATAATACCCTTCTTAGTGGTATTTGTAGTGTCAGAAATGTGCAATGCTTCCTTCATTGCCGTGATCATGTAACGTGTGGCCCTACTGGACATTACGTTCGACTCATCACCGTCGACACTAGACTCAGTATCTGTGTCTGGGTCTGTGTCGACCCACTGAGGTAACGGGCGTTTTAGGGCCCCTGACGGTGTCTGAGACGCCTGGACAGGCACTAATTGATTTGCCGGCTGTCTCATGTCGTCAACAGTTTTTTGCAAAGTATTGACATTATCACTTAATTGTTTGAACATGATCATCCAGTCAGGTGTCGACTCCCTAGGGGGTGACATCACTAACGCAGGCAATTGCTCCGCCTCCACATCATTTTCCTCCTCATACATGTCGACACACACGTACCGACACACAGCACACACACCGGGAATGCTCTGATAGAGGACAGGACCCCACGAGCCCTTTGGAGAGACAGAGGGAGAGTCTGCCAGCACACACCCAGCGCTATATATATATACAGGGATAACCTTATATAAGTGTTATTCCCTTATAGCTGCTGTTTATATTGTCATTTGCTGCCAATAGTGCCCCCCCTTCTCTTTTTTACCCTGATTCTGAAGCAGGACTGCAGGGGAGAGTCAGGGAGCCGTCCTTCCAGCGGAACTGTGAGGGAAAATGGCGCTTGTGTGCTGAGGAGATAGGCTCCGCCCCTTCACGACGTCCTTATCTCCCGCTCTTTTGTGTAAAAATGGCAGGGGTTAAAATACATCCATATAGCCCAGGAGCTATATGTGATGTATTCTTTTGCCACCTAAGGTATTATCATTTATATTGCGTCTCAGGGCGCTCCCCCCCAAGCGCCCTGCACCCTCAGTGACCGGAGTGTGAAGTGTGCTGAGAGCAATGGCGCACAGCTGCGGTGCTGTGCGCTACCTTAGTCTGAAGACAGGATTGTCTTCTGCCGCCGATTTCACCGGACCTCTTCGTCTCTTCTGGCTCTGTAAGGGGGGCGGCGGCGCGGCTCCGGTGACCCATCCATGCTGTACCTGTGATCGTCCCTCTGGAGCTAATGTCCAGTAGCCTAAGAAGCCCAATCCACTCTGCACGCAGGTGAGTTCGCTTCTTCTCCCCTTAGTCCCACGATGCAGTGAGCCTGTTGCCAGCAGGACTCACTGAAAATAAAAAACCTAAATTAAACTTTTATTCTAAGCAGCTCAGGAGAGCCACCTAGCCTGCACCCTTCTCGTTCGGGCACAAAAATCTAACTGAGGCTTGGAGGAGGGTCATAGGGGGAGGAGCCAGTGCACACCACCTGATCCTAAAGCTTTTATTCTTGTGCCCTGTCTCCTGCGGAGCCGCTATTCCCCATGGTCCTTACGGAGTCCCAGCATCCACTAGGACGTCAGAGAAAAAATAAAAAACCTTGTGTCGCTCATTGTCATGTGAACCTTTTGAACTACCTTTTACATGTCAACCTTTTGACCCTGTCGAACTATTGACTGTAGATCTATAGATGGGATATCAAACAAAACTCAAAGTAAAACGTTATATCACACAGCTCGAACAAAGCCTGAACACTAACATACAGTCAGGCCAAAAGAGTATGGAAGCCCTTCCCCCTATCCCATTCATGATGGAATGGTATTTTTTTTAGTTTTGGGTGGAGCTATATTTTAATTTGCTAGAATTGCTTAAGATTAAAGCTAGGTACATGCCTTTGCGATCTTTCTTTATATGCTACAGTTCGTCAGAATTCATTCCCATGTGGAAGTTCCCACCACAGTGCCGATATATGTGTACACACCAATACAATCATACTTGCGACCTTTGATTTCAGGCTGCAGAAATATAAAATGAAAATGATTGTACCAGCGTACACACTCTCCAGATTCAAAGCTGCTTTAGTGTACAATCGAAAGAACGGTCGAAGGTTCATACATTTTTGGTCCGACCTGGTAGTCAAATCGTCTGAAAGTTAAACCGTACATAAGATGTGACTAACTATATCAAAAGAACAGCTTGAAAATCCCAAGAATGGGTCAACAGTCATACAGGTGTGTACCCAGCTTTAGAGGATCATACATATAATAGCACAATGGCCAATGACTACAAGTTCAGAATGTACACTGGTCATTGTATCATTAGTAGGCCCTGGATTTTTAGGAGCTACAAAACAAAAATTAGGTTTTTCAATCCATGTTTTAGGATTTTATAGGTTTTCAAAATTCAAAATTTTAGTTTAGGAATTTAGATGCTGTATGAAAATAAAACAAAACCATGCAACATATCATTCTGTTTGAAACACTGGGTCTTTATTACAGAGGTGTCCTGCTACTTCCTTGCAGTGTTTGCCCCCGTGATGCGGGAGGCTGCGATCCATTTGCAGCCTCGGCTTTCTCATAGAAGTGAAGGGAGTGCATGCGTATGCTCGCACCTTCTAATTTCGTGAACCGGCAGACACGCAGGAAGGCTATAACAGGACACAACTGTTTATATGAATTACATATGAAAACTACTAATTTCCACAGTAAATTCAGATAGTTTCAACTTAAGTATCAGAACTAGGTCTTTTTAGGTTCTAACAATCAAAATAGGTCATTTTAGGTACTAACAATCAAAATAGGTCATTTTAGGTACTAACACCCAGATTAGGTTATTTTAGGTCCTGTAGAAATTAAGTATTTTATTCTCTGGTACATAAAACATTATAGGAAACTAAGTGCACTGAGAAAGGATTAGAATAATTTAGAACCTAAGAATCCTGGTCTTTATCATTAGCTAAGCGATTTTGAAGGGAAATGTGAGCCTCACCTGTCATACTCCAAAATACTCCAGAGTCTTAACTATAAAAATTATTAGAATAATACAAAGTAATCATTGGAAATATCATCTTCGTATTATTCTAATCATTTTTATAATGCTCTGCTGGAAATACCAGAGGTGAGGCAGCTATAAGCTCAGCCTAACCTCTTTGATAGACAGAAACTGCCTGGAGACAGAGGCGGCGGCGGGGCCACACCGTGGCCAATAATACTGCAGAAAAAGCATAAGGAGAGGCAACTATCAGATTTGCCTCACTGAGGGGGGCATGGCTTGGTGTAGCGTCAGATGATCTATTCAATAAGCTCCCCTGCAAACAACCAGGAGCAGCCACCATGAAGGAGAAGATGATGATGATCAAGAAGGCTAAAAATGCAGGGAGAGGTGTGCTGGTGAGTGGCTGCTGGGGCTGGTCAAGGAATGGGAGGAAGGGGGAGGAGGACAGAGCTGCCCCTGCCAGAGGAGGAAGCAGATAGTGCCCAACAAGTTCTAGGCTGCTACTGCAGAAGTTTTGCAACACGTTTTAATGTTTTACTTTAGGGTGTGCACCTCTTTCCTGTGCGCACCACCAGACATGGCACCAGCTGGTGAGAAAGGATTATAGATTCTCTGTGGTTAGGGATAATGTAATCTTCATCTATGGTTTTAAACTTTGTTGACGCTTAAAAATAAAGATTTGCTCTCAAGGGCAAGTGTGAGAATTAAATGCTTGGACCATGAATAAGAACCTAGAGAACAAAAGGGTTGCTGCAGTATAGTGGGTTTTAGAGAGAGATAAATATATACTGCTGCACCTTTGTACAATGCCCACATCGGGTTCATATATGTGGGTGTAACTCTGGCTCGGATACTAGCCTGTACCTCCACAGCCATTGACCTCACTGCACATTACTGCAAATGTGGTAGTATAAATTAATGAAGAATATAACTACCAGGGCATATCATATATAGTCCACCTCTGAAATAACAATTTTGGTAATAGTAGGACCCAATGGAAGATCATACAAATTGAATAAAGTAAGAAAAATTAGACAATCAGCTTTTAACCATTTAGAACATTGCTTAGGGCCCGATTCAGACCTGATCGCTGTTGTGCGAATTTGCAAGGCGTCCGATTATCGATCGACTGCGCATGGATTGTAGTGCGCACACACGAAGCCAAAGTGCGAAATAATCCAGCAATTTTTTTGGTCGCTAGGCGTACGCAAGTTGATTGACAGGAAGCAGACGTTTGGGGAGTGGTAACTGGTCGTTTTCTGGCAGTGTCATGAAAAACACAGGCGTTCCCAATCATTTTCAGGGAGGGTGTGTGACGTCAGCTCTGGCCCTGATCAGCCTGTTTCTATCACACTAGAAGTAGGTCCTGGGCTAAGCACAGACTGCTCAGACTGGAAAAAACATTAGATGGTGAGCGAGTTGTGAACGGATTTACAGCTGACCGGCGTATGCAGAGATTTTCGCAAGGCGTATGCAGACTTGCACGGGGTGGATTTTCATTCTGTCTAGGCGGCGACTATCTTATCGCAAACCCCTGCAAATTTGCAGAGGAGCAATCAGGTCTGAATTAGGCCCTTAGTCATGATATGGCAGAGATCAACTTCCACTGTCCGGGAGAAACTAGGTACAGTAGCACTGAACTAAGGTAATCAAACACTAGACACCAGAGTCCTGAAACAATATTCCCAAGTCAAATTCGTGCAATTTCTGAATTCATGTAGGGAGCAGTGTTTGACTGCAACAACCTTTCTGATTAGGTGAATGCAATGTGCACATTTTTAAAGGATGATGCATCTACAAGTGTATTATTTAGTAAAGTCACTCAATGAATGTAAATCACCTACAATGCATAAAAATGCAAGGTAATGGATATTGGCCCTCATTCCGAGTTGATCGGTCGCAAGGCGAATTTAGCAGAGTTACACACGCTAAGCCTACGCCTACTGGGAGTGTATCTTAGCTTCTTAAAATTGCGACCGATGTAGTCGCAATATTGCGATTACAAACTACTTAGCAGTTTCTGAGTAACTTCAACCTTACTCTGCCTGTGCGATCAGTTCAGTGCTTGTCGTTCCTGGTTTGACGTCACAAACACACCCAGCGTTCGCTCAGACACTCCCCCGTTTCCCCAGCCACTCCTGCGTTTTTTCCGGAAACGGTAGCGTTTTCATCCACACGCCCATAAAACGCCGTGTTTCCGCCCAGTAACACCCATTTCCTGTCAATCACATTACGATCGCCGGAGCGATGAAAAAGCCGTGAGTAAAAATACTATCTTCATTGTTAAATTACTTGGCGCAGTCGCAGTGCGAATATTGCGCATGCGTACTAAACGGATTTTCATTGCGATGCGATGAAAAATACCGACCGATCAACTCGGAATGAGGGCCATTGCCCCATAATAACTTACAATATGTGGGAAAATACAATAATGTAAAGTAATGGTATCAGAAGTTAATTACATCAAGGGGTCGGATGTAATTAAGTCCGAGGTGGCCGAAGGTGCGGGTACAAAACCATGCCTTGTACATGATTGCCGCTTTTTTTAAAAAAGTCACAGTTCGGCCAGGAATTTGCACCTCTGGCCAACTTGGACTTCATTACATCTGGCACAATATCTCTGTTTAGACAGTATTTATTTTCCTGAATGCATGAGTTTTAGGGTTTATCACATAAAGGATTTTTTCATATATAAGAGCACTATTCATAATACTTCATGAATCAGATTTGAAATTTAAGGGGTTATTCAGAGTCCGCAGCAGTTTTTGCTATTTTAGCAAAAATGGCTAGGGATAAAATCACACGCTGGGGGGCGACCGTCTGCGATTTTTAAAGCATTGCGTCCACCTTTGATTAGCCCCCTTAGACCCTTTTTTTCCACAATCCAACTGGCATTACCCTGTCTCCAACACCTTGAACACTAGAAGAAAAAACCCGGTTTATGGCATCTGCACATGCAGAAACCTGGGTTTTTGCTTCGTGTGAATGCAAACAACCAGGGACTAAGTCCCAAGTCCCCGACCGTACTGGAATTTGCCAGCTGCTAGACCCTGCAAATTCCCAGATCTACAGCGGACTACACACTATACGATTATCTGTCCATCTCTCTGGTGAAAGCTATATGTATTGGAGCAAATGACAAACCATTTGCTCCCAAAACCTGAAAAATGGCCAAAAATGGTTGTTCGGATAAATTGGTTAAATCAAATGGATTAACCAATTTGTCTGAACACCCATTTTTGTCTGTCTGTTTTCTAATGTTTGGGAACAAATAGTCAATTGCCATTTGAAGGAGGAGACTCAGAATTTTGGCACGGGAGACTGTCCCTGGTAGACAAGGAGTGCTGCTGCCAACCTATGTCCATCATCACAGAGGACAACGGTGCAGCCATGAGTACCGTAGTTGAGGTAGATGCCAGTGTAACCATGGCCCAGATAGAGAAGAAAATAGTCATCTCATCAAGATCCATCTGCTTGATAATCCACAAAAAGCTTGGCCTGAATAAGGTTATTGCACCATCAGCTGACTCAAGAGCAGGCGGAGGCTCGGGTGACTTTGTGCTGCAACATGCTGGCTAGGTTTGATGGTGGTCATTCAAAATCTGTCTGAGAGATCAGTGGCAATGAATCCTGGATCTACACTTTCAACCCCAAGACCAAACAACAGTCGGCCCAGTGGACTCCAGTTGTGGGCCACAGAAGTTCAGATATGAGCACAGCGTAAATGTTTTTGTGGCCAAGGCTGGTCATGTAGCTACCATACGACTCATGCAACAGTGCACAGTCACTGGGGACTGGTACACTAACCAATGCCTGCCACAAGTGCTGCAAGCCATTTCCAGATGCAGTCCAAAGACTTGTGCTCGTGGTGCCCTTCTCCATCACGACAATGCACCTGCCCACAAGTCCAGGAAAGTGGTCGATTTTCTGGCCCATCAAGCATCCAGAACCTTGGTCATTGCCAATACAGGCCAGACCAGGTACCCTGCAACTTCTACGTATTCCCGCAACTCAAGCGCAAGATACCAGGGATTCGTTTTGAGTCACCAGAGGCTGCAGTGGAGACCTTCATTCAGCAAGTAGAAGACATACCTATTTTGGGCTGGCCCAACTGCTTCACCAAGTGAAGCACTTGCATGCAACTTTGTAAAAGGACTCCTTTGGCAAATACTTTGAAATAACTTCACTTATATAATAGTTTTTGTGCATCAGGCAATTTATTACACAACCCTCATAGATGGTAAAAAGAAGTAATAGCAAATTTAACGGGACTTGAGAGTACAAGGTAATCAGAAGGAAAGCTGCATAAATAGCTAGCAAGAGGTTAAATGAGAAAAGCAGGAATAACAGGGTTAATTATGTGCAGGCACAGATGTCTCCTCATACAGCTTTCCCAAATATGCCACGCAACGGGAGATGCCTGGTGTGAGTGAGTTGGCAGATCCTGTGCAACTCTGTTAACATTGAGCATCTTTTTTGACGAATATGCGTCTTATTTGCATCACTATTCAAATAAAACGCACAAGCAGACTCTGCCGATTAAAATATGTGGCTTGCCTATATTCTCTGTGCGTCTGCAGCTGTATCTGCATACGAAAGTGTATTCTAAGAAAACACTGTAACGTACCATTTCATATGCAGATACAGCCATGGTCATACACATAATATAGGCATATAATTTGAATCAGCATAAGATGATTATGTGTCCTATTCGCATTGTTTTGTGAATAAGCCGCATTTTAATGGAAAAAGTTGCATGTAAAGACGTTCGGCACTACAAGACTTACAGAATCACAGGTGCAATGGGAATGATGATGTTGCAGTCCCAGCAACAATGAAAATGGGGGGGAAATGGGGCTAGAAGAACAAAGTAAGAGCTGATGCAGAAAGTGTCCAGAGGATGGAGCAGGCTCAAAGTAGGAAAGAGTCAGAGACTCTGCATGTGGCAGCAGGTCCAGTTCACTGAAGGCAGCAGTACTGAATGAAGCAGAGGAGGTTGACAAGTAGCAGTTTGCTGAGATGTACAGGATAACCAGACTGAGACCATCACCTCACATACCAATGAGAGCACAGGGCAAAAATCAGATGATCAGAAACTCAAAAGTAGTCAGCAAGGGACCTATAGGAGACAGCATCAGGCGGAGGAAGTTAATCAGAAGACCTGGGACCTAATTCAGACCTGATCGTAGCAGCAAGTTTGTTAACAGATGGGTAAAACCATGTGCACTGCGGGAGGGGGGGGGGGGGGTTGGGGGCGTAGATATAACATGTGCAGAGAAAATTAGCTTTGGGTGGGATGTGTTCAAACTGAAATCTAAATTGCAGTGTAAAAATAAAGCAGCCAGTATTTACCCTGCACAGAAACAATCTAACCCACCCAAATCTAACTCTCTCTGCACAAGTTATATCTGTCTCACCTGCAGTGCACATGGTTTTGCCCATCTGCTAACAAATTTGATGCTACGATCAGGTCTGAATTAGGCCCATGGTCAGAGCTGTGGCCTCAATGAGTGGCAATCAGCAGAGCAGGAGACGGGAGGGAGGCGTTCCAGATGGCACTGTGGGTAGACTGTAGCAGAGGAGGCGTCTGGAGTGGCAGACCTATGGCTAACATCACCACCTGGAGTGGCTGTGGTAGGCAAGATGGATGCACAGTGTGGTGCGGGTATACCAAGTGGAAGCTAAGAAGAAAGGGTGCTATTTAGACGGTAAGCAGAGCAAAGCATGGACTTCTCCCAAAAATTATGGGGCCCAGAGACTGTTCAAAACTGGGCGCCGGAGAAGAGCGCGGCCCAGGAGCTTAGATCTAAGGACACGAACAATCTGGAAATATTTTGCATAGAGGGATAATTGAAGAGCCCTCCTAATGTAATATAGCCTTTTAAAAAACATATGGGCAAAGTTCCGAGCAGTCATCCATGTTAGAAGAAATTGCAAAAAGGCCTTGAAACAAAAGATCCAATAAGAAGTAGCCACCAGAAAGGTAGGATTGGTAGACTATTAACTGCATATGTGTATGCTTAATTGAATTGAGTGACAAAGCTCAGTTCTCTATTTGCTGAAGTTCATGACTGCACTTTTTTCCGGATGATATTGGACTACAGACGTGAAGACTGCAATTCACGTGAAGGATAAATGTTATTGATCTGTTTACAATTCAAGATAAATATAGAATGAATAATTCTATATAATAATTCTGGAGGGATCAGTACTAAATCCCGCTGGACGGGATCCCGGCGGTTGAAATACCAACGCCGGAATCCCAACCACACAATCCCGACAGGGGTGGCGAGCGGAATGCAGCCCCTTGTGGGGGCTTGCTGCGCTCGCCACACTGCGGGCACGGTGCCTCGCTAGGCTCGGCACACTAATTTATTTTCCCTCTATGGGTGTCTTGGACACCCACGGAGGGAGAATATGTCGGGATTGTGCCAGTCGGGATTCCGGCGTCGGTATTTCGACTGCCGGGATTCCGACCGGAGGGATCTTGACCGCATCCCATTCTGGATATGTAAGAAGACTTTGATACATATAATACTCTAAACCTGTTTTGACATATCATGACCAAATCCAAGTATTATATGTATCAAAGTTTTCTTACATATTCAAATGTATTATTATTATTATGACTACATTTTATTTATAAGGCGTCACAAGTGTTTCGCAGCACCGTACAAAGGACAGTACAGGGAGACAAAACTTAGCATTACAGTAAATAAACAAAAATAGAGTACAGGTAACAAAGAGCACCATGATTCTCAAAACATAATACAGCTTAGATGTAAGTAGCGAGGGAGTAAATCACCATACTACTTGGAGCTGGCGGCCATAGATAGAGATGAGCCTTTACCAGCAGGAGAAAAAGCAGGTAAAGATGGTTGCGGAGTAGGAGAGAGCTGTGAGTGAAATGTGTTGAGAAGAGGGCTTTGACAACAAGAGTTAAGAGGGCTATGCTCTGAAGAGCTAACAATCTAGTGGGAAGGGGCAACATACAGATGACATGAGGTGCAAGCAAGCAGGAGGTAGCCTGATGGCAGGATGTAAGCAAAGCAGAGATGTTCAAGGCATGAGGCAGGGGGATGGAGGAGCAAACTCAGGACTAGGTTATGCATCAGAAGGGTGCGCTTTGATGAATAGGTGGGTTTTAGTGCCCGTTTGAAGCTTTGCAAGATCAGGGAGAGTAATGGAGCGGGGAAACGCGTTCCACTGAAGAGGTGCAGCACGCACAGCTTTAGGTGCCTTTTCATTTACCCAACATATTTTTTCCTACACTTGCTCCATCCAGTGTCCAGCAAGACCAGATGTGCACTGTCTGGATGGTCAATTTGTGATAAGCTTATATCATTTTTTTTACATGTACATGTTTTTTTTTATGATAGTGCACTATCTACACCCCCACTGTGCTTGTTTCAGAAATATCAATTGTAAAGCACAACAGAATATGCTGCGCTATATCAGAAACTGTTAAGAAAATAAATTACCCTCAAGGAAGGGTGGATAGGGGAGCAGCGGCACCTGCAAAGTGGATGCTATATAGTGTTCCTTCTAGGATGAGGCAGGGGCAGGGCGCCGAAGGTCGGGGGCACATTGGCGCGAGCGCGCGTGAAACGGTGGCACGGCCATGCAAATTGCCCCCGTCATTTTAGTGGGCGGTGCGGCCCACAGATGCTACTATAGAGGGTGTCTGTGGCAGTCGACGTCACTTTTGGGGGCGTGCCCCGCACCTTCATCGGTGCTGGGCTTCCCCCAGCTCTCTCCCAATGCATGAATGGATGCCGCGCGCATGCGCACGGCATCTTTACACGCTGGGAGGGCAGGAAGCGAGTGGCTGTTCTAGCAGGGCGCTGCAAAAGGGGCAGGGCGGGTTTTGCCTTCTAAAAAACGGGCAGGGCACGGCGCCCTGCTAAAACAGCCTAGAGTGAACACTAGCTATATGATGAACAAATACTAGAATTTGCACATGAAACTGCAATATAATATATAAACAAATGAGACAAAGATTTAGACATGCTCATTTTTTTATTGCAGAAAATGATCCAATATCACATATCTGTGAGTGATATATATATATACACACTTCAAGGAGGAAGCCTTCTGCACGGCCTTAACATCGGCCGCAACACGAGCAGCATAAACATCTGCTGCACCTGAAGCCGGGATTAACACCACGCCGGCTCACAGTCCGCAGGACACAGCGGGTCACGCAAGCGCTGCCAGCCCAGGACACAGCGGGACACACAAGCGCTGCTAGCCCCGCTACTAACCAACAGCCGCAGAGGACAACCGTCAGAGCCGCAGTGCTCCCAGCGGCTCTCAGCAGCTCTCCCAGCGGCATTCATCGGTCGCAGCGCCCAGTGTTCTCAGCGGTCCCGGATTAAAGCATAGGGAAAGGTAGGAAACCACGTTAACTCAGGATAAATAAAGTATTGCTGGCTACCTCCTCACCACATTCACTCAAAGGAGTGTAAACATTTTATCACTAACAATTTTTCTTTTTTACAGGTACCGCTTCTATATATATATTTTTCATATACATTTTTATACACCATCTCATTCATCATATATTATCATCACTATACAATTAATGTACACATTAATTAATATCCATAGCGCTTTCTTTTAACCATTAGGTCTACGTCCGGTAGACCCCACATATCCACTAGGAGTTGAAAGACTTCTGGATGAAGACTCCACTCTCCGGCATGCACGTCCTGGTGACTAAGGTAGTCCGCTTCTCAGTTTAGGACACCCAGAATGAACACTTCTGATATACTTGGCAGATGGCGCTCTGCCCAACAAAGGATTTTTGACACTTCCTTCATAGCCATGCGGCTTAGAGTGCCACCTTGATGGTTTATGTATGTCACAGTTGTGGCATTGTCTGACCCTACCTGAACTGGTCTGTTCCGTATCAGAGGCAGGGCAAGTGTTGGTGACTGTCGCCAATAGCAAACCGCAGGAACTGCTGATGCGATATGGCAATAGGAATATGCAGATAAGCATCCTGTATAGCCAGGGATACCATGTAATCTCCGGGTTCCATCGCCAGCACATACGAAACTTGGCGACCTTCACAAATTTGTTCAGTGACTTGAGTATAGGCAGAAAAGACCCATTGGATTTCTGCACAAGAAACATGGTCGAATAATAGCCTCTGCCACACTGCGACTCTAGGCACCGGCACAACCACTCCTCTACTCAGGAGAGAATCTACCACTGTTTGTAGAGCCTGCGCCTTCAACGGATCAGAAGGGAGTACCGTAGTGCAGAATTGGTGAGGGGACGTCTCTTGAAGGAGACAGCATACCCGTGAGAGACAACTTCCAGTACCCAAGCGTCTGAAGTGGTCTTTAACCAGACCTGGGCGAACTGTAGACGTCGGCCTCCCACTCTGGGATCTCCCAGGGGGAGGCCCACCCCATCATGCAGCAGGCTTGTTTTGTTTTGAAGCAGGCTGACGGGCTGCCCAGGACTGTTTCGCCTTGGTGGTCTTGGGAGCACGAGACTGTCTGGGGTAAGACTGACCCTTGGCTTTCCCTTGAGGTTGAAAGGAACGAAAAGTGGTAGACTTCACCTTCTGAGCAGAAGGATTAGTAGGAGGAAGAAAAGCAGTCTTAGCAGCTGTTAATTCAGACACTATTTTATTCAGGTCCTCTCCAAATAAAATGTCCCCAGTAAAGGGGAGTACCTCCAAGGTCTTCTTGGAGTCCAAATCCACTTTCCACGACCTTAACCACAATATGCAGCGAGCCAGAACAGACGTTGATGACACTTTGGCTGCCAGAACTCCCGTCTCCGAGGTTGCCTCCTGAATGTAATAGGCGGCGGTGCATATGTGAGACGGGTATTGTCTGGCCTTGTCAGAAAGATCTTCCTCTAACGCCTGAACCCATGCCTCAATACCCTTTGGGGCCCAAGAGGCAGCTATAGTGGGCCTATGAATGGCCCCTGCAAGGGAATATATATATATATATAATAAGAATTTACTTACCGATAATTCTATTTCTCGGAGTCCGTAGTGGATGCTGGGGTTCCTGAAAGGACCATGGGGAATAGCGGCTCCGCAGGAGACAGGGCACAAAAAAGTAAAGCTTTTACCAGATCAGGTGGTGTGCACTGGCTCCTCCCCCTATGACCCTCCTCCAGACTCCAGTTAGGTACTGTGCCCGGACGAGCGTACACAATAAGGGAGGCAATTTGAATCCCGGGTAAGACTCATACCAGCCACACCAATCACACCGTACAACTTGTGATCTAAACCCAGTTAACAGTATGATAACAGAAAGAGCCTCTTAAAGATGGCTCCTTAACAATATAACCCGAATTTGTTAACAATAACTATGTACAGTATTGCAGATAATCCGCACTTGGGATGGGCGCCCAGCATCCACTACGGACTCCGAGAAATAGAATTATCGGTAAGTAAATTCTTATTTTCTCTATCGTCCTAAGTGGATGCTGGGGTTCCTGAAAGGACCATGGGGATTATACCAAAGCTCCCAAACGGGCGGGAGAGTGCGGATGACTCTGCAGCACCGAATGAGAGAATTCCAAGTCCTCTTTTGCCAGGGTATCAAATTTGTAGAATTTTACAAACGTGTTTTCCCCCGACCACGTAGCTGCTCGGCAGAATTGTAATGCCGAGACCCCTCGGGCAGCCGCCCAAGATGAGCCCACCTTCCTTGTGGAATGGGCCTTAACAGATTTAGGCTGTGGCAGGCCTGCCACAGAATGAGCAAGTTGAATTGTGTTACAAATCCAACGAGCAATCGTCTGCTTAGAAGCAGGGGCACCCAACTTGTTGGGTGCATATAGTATCAACAGCGAGTCAGATTTTCTGACTTCAGCCGTCCTTGAAATGTATATTTTTAAGGCTCTGACAACGTCCAACAACTTGGAGTCCTCCAAGTCGCCAGTGGCCGCAGGCACCACAATAGGTTGGTTCAGGTGAAACGCTGATACCACCTTAGGGAGAAAATGCGGACGAGTCCTCAGTTCTGCCCTATCCGAATGGAAGATTAGATAAGGGCTTTTATAAGATAAAGCCGCCAATTCAGATACTCTCCTGGCGGAAGCCAGGGCCAGTAACATAGTCACTTTCCATGTGAGATATTTAAAATCCACCTTTTTCAATGGTTCAAACCAATGGGATTTGAGGAAATCTAAAACTACATTTAGATCCCACGGTGCCACCGGAGGCACCACAGGAGGCTGTATATGCAGTACTCCTTTAACAAAAGTCTGTACCTCAGGAACTGAGGCCAATTCTTTTTGGAAGAATATTGACAGGGCCGAAATTTGAACCTTAATAGATCTCAATTTGAGACCCCTAGACAATCCTGATTGTAGGAAATGTAGGAAACGACCCAGTTGAAATTCCTCCGTCGGAACACTCCGATCCTCGCACCACGCGACATATTTTCGCCAAATGCGGTGATAATGTTTCGCGGTGACTTCCTTCCTTGCCTTAATCAAGGTAGGAATGACTTCTTCTGGAATGCCTTTCCCTTTTAGGATCTGGCGTTCAACCGCCATGCCGTCAAACGCAGCCGCGGTAAGTCTTGAAAGAGACAGGGACCCTGTTGTAGCAGGTCCCTTCTCAGAAGTAGAGGGCACGGGTCGTCCGTGACCAACTCTTGAAGTTCCGGGTACCAAGTCCTTCTTGGCCAATCCGGAGCCACTAGTATTTCTTACTCCTCCTCACCGTATAATCTTCAATACCTTTGGTATGAGAGGCAGAGGAGGAAACACATATACTGATTTGTACACCCAAGGTGTTACCAGTGCGTCCACAGCTATTGCCTGTGGATCTCTTGACCTGGCGCAATACTTGTCCAGTTTCTTGTTGAGGCGAGACGCCATCATGTCTACCATTGGTCTTTCCCAACAGTTTATTAGCATGTGGAAGACTTCTGGATGAAGACCCCCCTCTCCCGGGTGTATATCGTGTCTGCTGAGGAAGTCTGCTTCCCAGTTGTCC